>NC_046231.1:4425000-4725000 GCF_009819885.2 Catharus ustulatus | reverse complement strand
CAGAAATGAATCAGTATTTCTTGAAATAGGACTACCTTTAGGAACTCAAAAGACAGAAATGTAGTCTCAGTTCTTAAAGGTCATTTTACTTAATGAAACACACTGGCTTCTTGCAGTTAAGAGTGGTGTCTCTGCTTTCTTTTAAACATTTCATGGTGGTTATGAAGAATAGTTGGCCTCTGAAGTTATGGTGAGAGACCTCTGGCAGTCAGGATAAGGTTTTCCCATATGACTCCCCTTTAAGACATCTTCATGACTGCCCAGGAATTAAATGCATCGGGAGAAGGTAGAACCCTGGGTGCTGTTTTTTAGAGCTTAACTGCTGCAGTGCTCCTGTTGCTGTCTGTGTTCAGCTGTGAGCACTTCCTCAGACAGTTTCTATTTCCCACTGCTTTGCCTTTTTCAGTGGAATTTATGAGTGCTGGACATCCTACGTTGCCCTTGTTCATGGTCATACAGTGATTCACGAGAACAGTGCAAAGGAAACTTTCATCTTGATTTTTGAGAACTGTCTCTTGACATACCTTGTGCTTCCTCAACTGCATCAGCCTGCAGTTCTATAGGACATGATCCCATTTCTTCTACACATTTCCCATGTAACCCAAAGGTGCAAATCTGATAAAATCAATGACGTAGCTGTGATTTAGGGATGATTCCTTGCAGTTTTCAGCCTTATTTCATAGCATGTTACTAAAGAAAGGATTCACTTGCTGATTCCTAAGCAAACTGCAGCACAAACAGATTTAAATCTGTGCATGAAAAAAACAGCACCTTGTACCTTGTTAGGAAGTTTGGATTTTTTTATTATCACTCAGCATATTTCTTAAGTACATAACTTAAGTATTGTCCGCTTACTCACTTCTATATTCTTGCATTTATCTCCCATTGGATAACCCTCACTGGGCACAGCTTTTACACACAAATAGTTTCCAGTTAATTTATCTAGAATCATGGTGAATTTTGCAATAAATGATAATAGTTTAGTTGTCTTTAATTTTAAGTGGTGAATTAGCTGATCTGTTCATTAAGTGAGGTGGAGGTTTATTTTTTTTCATCTTTTGACATAGCATTTCTACAGAACATGGAACATTTGGACTTGGTGTTTGTTCAGACCCAAATGAGCACAGTGTTTCTTTTACAGCTTTTACGGGGTTGCAGTAGATAAAGTTCATAGGTTCTTGCCCAGAAAATACACAGGAGACTTTAAAAGGCAGATTTTCTTGCTATACGAGTAGAAAATTGAGTCCTTATATCAGTTTCTTTGAGCACATAATCTTTTCACAATTGCTTTTCTATAACTGTCAAACACAATAATGCCAATTTAATTGCATAATGTGAGTAATCAGCATTTCTAGAAAACCTTCCCCTAGACTCATGTACCTTTTATTTGCTGTTAAAATGAGTTTATTGCTACTTCATTTTTCACTGCCTATCGAGCAGATGTTGCTTCCTCTCCAAAGGATTTTTCAGCTTTTCCCAGTGACCCTGGCTTGGTGACTTGCCAGATGTTTAATTTCTCTGCTGCATTTCAAGAAAAGTACTGGAGATACTGAGGAGCTTGCACAAGCAACAGGAACACAGATAATGTTCTTGCTGGAAAAGGTGCATCCAAGAGGAAAACGTGAGGAAACCTTGGGCAGAATATTGCACATTCACAAGTGTTTTCTGCACACATGCATTTCCGTCAGCATCTTCCACTGGCCCTGCATGAGGTTATCTCAGTTGTTTCCTACTCAGTTCAGATGTTTTTCAAACTGAATAATTCAGAACAAACAGTCATAAGTTGGGCCAAAAATTCATTCATTAGTATTCAGCCGTCAAAACCATCCCCGCCGGATGAAGAACAGAGACAGAAGGAGAAAAAGGCAATCCAAATGGAGAATATTAAAAAGAAAATGTTTGTAAATACTGAAAAGCTAAATACCCGTACCTCAACTTTAGTGGATTTCCCTCAATCTTCTAACACTTAGTCATAAAATAGTAATTAATTGCTGTTTGGTTAAGGAATCCTATTGATAGCAAACAAAAGTTGATGCAAGTTACTATTTTTTTGAGGTTTGGATTTTGTTTAGGATGTTTTTTTGTTTGGTTGGTTTTGTTTGGTTTCTTAATACTGTTATTTTTCATAATGTAGCCTTTAGAAAGAGCTAAATGAAATTTTTAGAAAGTTTGAAACAGAACTGCTGATGGACAGCCCTGGTTTGCTGCCATGTCCTGAGTGACTGGACAGTACGAAAAGCTGCTGCCCAATCCTGTGACTTGCACGCCTTGGTTAAGTGGCAAGTAAAGGCTTAGAAGAAAATCCTCTGTGCTTTTGATTGGTTTTAATTCAGTTTTGCACTTCCCAGTGGTGTATCTGAAGTGGGGACAAAATAAATAATTTCTGCTGGAAATAATGTTTTTGCTAAATCAGGTGTTATAACCTGGTGACAAAATCAAAATTGGGCTGAATTGCAGGGTTCTGTTTTAATAAAGAACAGATATGGGACAATCACTTGAGAGAAGGAGCTACTGACAAGCTGACCACTCAGTTACTTGTGAACTGTGGCTTTTAACCAGCTGAATAAAGGATAATGATCAAACTGACAGGAAAGTACTGGGAATTATCCATCTCTACTAATAAAATAATTTAAAATTATGAAGCAGTGCTAACCTGAAAATACCCATATTGAGTACATCAGGTCTGATCAATGTCAAATGGGGGGGAAAGTGTAAGAAATCAGAAAATTATGTTTGATGCATTAGTGACAGGTACTATAAGCTATGGGTTGGTTTTATTTCGGACAAAGACATATATTTATTGTTTGTATTGACGATTGTTTCTTTTAAACCAAAGGAAAAAAATCATGGAATCTGGTGTCTTTACAAATAATTAATTAATTTCTGTCTGGTAGAAATTGCTCTATACAAATGTTGTAGGACATTTCATCAGTAGGTAGAACATCTTCATACCTGCCTACTTCCAAGAAACTTCTGAAAGCTTTAAATTTGAAAGATATTACCTATATTAAGGACTGTGTTATGTATTAATCAAACCCTTCCCTAGCAAGGTTCCAGGTGTTAGGTGTGGGAAGGATTAAAACAGGTACTGTGGTTCCTTTTAAAAGGATTTATCAGATGTTTGGGTGCTTCACTTTTATCAATTTCAACACCATTACCCCACTTAATCACAAACCCTGGTTTTAATCAGTACACTATTTTCCCCACTCTTTGGTGCATCTAAAGATTGTCCAGAGGAACAAAACTTGGATCTGAGAAACAAATGGCACTTTTCCATTTAAAGCAATGCCAAACATACTTTTCTAGAGATTAGGTTGAATAAAACAAGTCTGTGGCGCCTTCAAAATTCAAGCCTAATCTCTTTAAGGCTTTGAATTATATTCCCTATACATGGTGGGGGATAATTCCAAAACCTTCACTCTAACCATGCTACATCTCATCAATTTAAATCAAATCTGATAATTAAATTACAGATCAAATATTATTGTAGTGTTTTTTCAGGCGTTTTTTGAAAAGACTTCATGACAATCTGAAATATTAAAGACCAGAGAAGGCCAAGCACTTATGGAAATGTGGTGGCATAAAAACTGGAATAGGCAGGAGTGTTTTGGGCTGCTGTATGGACTTCTATAATGTTCTTCAGTCAACAGTGAAACACATATTTGTGGATCTCCTATGGCAGCAGTGACATATCATGTTGTAATACATACACACCTTGACAGAGGTGTGTGCAACATAGGTGACAAAGAGCTGGCAGAGTGAAATTGGAATGAAATTTCCATTGAGAGCTCTGTGTGGGTGGGTGCTTGAACAGGGTTCCTGTGTAAAGACAGGGAAGGAGAAAGTGCTTCAATTTAATTTATCTCCCATATCCCTCCTAACAGGGGTGACTCCCACATCCTGGCAGATGATTAGGGATGGATTTTTGGCCTAAGGTGGCTCTCATTTTGACTTCTCTGATATCCTGGCAGTTTGCAACTGAAATTAATTATGAGAGAAGTTTGACAGACTTGTCCATGTTTTAGGCCATATTAGGGAGGAGATAGACCTTCCTCTTTGCTGTGTGCTGTCCTGCTTTCCCAAGCATGATCACTCTTAACTTTGTAATCATGGAATCCTGGAGAGGACTGGGCTGGAAGGGACCTTAAATACCATTTCTTTCCACCCCTCCTTGTATTTACATTGGTATTAATTAATATTCAATTCATACTTGTATTATTTTTGGTCAAAATGTAACCCTATCCAAATACCTGCCCAAACAACACAGAGGTCAAGCTACTATTCCCAGATCATATATATGAAGTCTGAAAAAGGTGGAAGCCAGCAGCATGTCTGGTACTTTAAGCTGATCTGCAATCAATTTAAGCAGAAGGTGAAAAAATGTGTATGGAAGCATTTTAGAGACCCAATGCGGTGCCATGAATGTGCATAAATTTAACAAATTTGGCTCAGTGTATTCTACAAAAAGAATAGATTCTTTGTCTTCAGATTTCTCTGTCCCTCAGTAATGCAAATTTCTTCATATCTGAGCCAGCTATGTCTAAGATTAGCCAAATAAAATTAGACTTCTGCTATGGAGGATCTGATTTCCTAATTGCAAATGTAAATGTTGCCAGATGTACTGCTCCCCTGTTCAATTAATAAATCTTTGGAAAACACAATTAATAATACGCTGGCTATCTAGTGGTTTGGGCTGCTTCTAGAATGAAGGTGAGAGATGAAGACAAGGCAGCTACAATGCCAGCACCAATGTGAATTTAGTGATATTTTTGTAGGGAACTAGAAGAGAAGGCTTCAACTCTGTTGTGTTATCACATGCAAAAGTTGAAAAGTGACATAAAGAGAATCAGATTAAAGACAGAAGGAAAACAGGGCAAGTGATTTCTATCTTTGTGATAAATATGACATGTCATATCTGATAAGAGCCAAAAACTCCCATTGATCACTGTTCTCTGCTCACAAACCTTGAGTCAGTCCTAAAGTCTATTTGAATTTGTCTCCTGGCTGCAATGACTGCTTGGCAACGTCCCACTTGCAGCACCACAGAGACCTTGCTATGCAGCCTAAATGAAACTCTGGAATTCTCCAACAAAATCTGTCATCATTATATACAAGAGCAATACCTAAGGGACAACTACTTTCAGAACTCCTACAGTATTTTGATTTTTTTCCCTCTAGCAGGGTTAATATTTTCTCCCTAAAGATTTCAGATTGAAGCAGTTTAAATCTCAAATGATGAAGAAATTGTATGGAAGAAAACACTGATCAAAATCTGTAATATATTGAAATACAGAATATTTTTAATCATCAGGAAGAAGTTAGAATTGCACAGGTGTGATGTGTGACCTCCACTCTACCTAATTCCTGTTCTCTTCAGTCCCAAGGAGTCACTTTTTGCTGCTGGTATTCAGGAGAATTCAAACCAATCCATGGCAACCCTTTAGGAGTGTGATTAGATTAACTCCTCCTCTTGCAGAAGCCCATATCACTCTTTTGTCTTTGACTGAGAAATAGAATTCTTGCACTCTTTCTTCATGAAGTGTTCATGGGAATTTGACATGCCATGGGAGAGGAACAAGGTAAGAATTGGTCGTAATCCAATATAATGTAACTCACTGTGATTTGGGTCTAAATGTTCACATTCTAAGAGAAGGGTGAACAAAGTAGTGGGTTCTGCATCTGATTCAATGTTAGTTCTTATTTCAAAGGCGCCGCTGTGTTGGTTCACATCAGAGAATTCTGAAAAAATACACAGCATAATTGGAGGAGTAAACATTATAATTACTTCCCAAATAATCATCATAGGCAGAAGTGCCAGGGCCACATGATTGTGTTTGACTCAGGTAAAAATTGATCCTTTTTATTGTCCAGATCTTTAAAACATCAATATTAGCAAAGAAATTAAAAGGAAAAAAAAATCAGGAACCAGTAGAAAATTAAAAGAGGTGATGGCCAGAGTGAAAAATTACAATGTGATGATAAATGTAACTGTAGTTGCTGAAGCACCCTGAATGTTTCATGGACATTAAATTCCTTTCAGCTACACCCTTGCCAAACCAACATATTTAAAAAAGGAGGAAAAATGTAGAAAAGCAATGCTGAGAGAAGGGGTAATTTCAGGGAAGCAGTGCCCAGACAGCTACCTCTGAGTGAAAATGAGTGAATTAAATTTAAGACTTTTATCCACAAGTGAAGAAATAAAACCTGAAGAGAATTCCTCGTCGCATGGTGGTAATTAATAATAAGGGTAAGATTTTTCTCCAAGCATGAATCAGAAATTATTTCTGAATGCCTTTCTAAATGTGCCTCTAAATTATGACCTCTAAATATCAATTTCATGGCTGCAAGATTTAAATTTTCTTTAAATTCTTAATAAATTACAGGAGACAATAATCATGCCTTAACCATCCTACTGCAAAAACCAAGCCAGTGAGGATCTCTGAAGTCACTGGTGCTATACTGCTATCTTTGTTTTAATAAATTATTGAGCGTATACAAAAAACCCCCCCAAAAAACCAAAGAACCACTCCCCCCAAAAAAACCCCAAACAAACCTAAGAACAAACAAACAAACTGAAAAGCATAAGGAGTGGAAATAGCAATTTCTTTTCAAACTGCGTATCATGCAATGGAAAGAAGTGGAAACAGCAATATGAAAATAAAGCATTTCAAAGCTGGGGGCAGCACATGGTTTGACACTTCCATTCACCAGGGATATGGTAATTTAAGGTTCAGCTGTATTTAAGCCAACAAACTTACAGTAATTTCACGAATACAAGCCGCAGCAAGAAGACTAAAATTTTGGTGGAAACCCGGAAATGCGGCCAATATTCCGGTGTGGCTAATCTATGGACAAAAATGTGATATCTGCCCTTACCTAGTATCATGCTGGTCCAGTCCCGAGCCAAAACAGTCTGAAATCCATGGTTTCCCGTTGTTCCGACGATGAACCAATCAGAGAACAGCTTATTGCCTGCCTGTGGATGGCGGCGTTACTGAGGGGCGGGGGTTGTTATCGGGGTGAGTTACCTCGGCAGTTCGATAAAAGTGTGTGATATTTCTCTGTACTTTTTAAAGTGTTTTCAGTCTTGTGCGGCTACAGGGCTGGCTGGGCTCGCAGGGAGAGGGCTGGGGGAGCCTCTCTCCCCTGAGGGAGAGGGGTAGAACGGCCACTCAGCTCGCAGGGAGAGGGCTACAACGGCCGCTCCCCCCCGCGGGCTGCGAGGGCTACAACGGCCGCTCCCCCCGCGGGCTGCGAGGGCTACAACGGCCGCTCCCCCGCGGGGCCGCGAGGGCTACAACGGCCGCTCCCCCCGCGGGCTGCGAGGGCTACAACGGCCGCTCCCCCCGCCCGGCTGCAAGGGCTACAACGGCCGCTCCCCCGCGGGGCCGCGAGGGCTACAACGGCCGCTCCCCCCCGCGGGCTGCGAGGGCTACAACAGCTGCTCCTGTGCCAGCACGGAGATGTGGCTCCGCTCGGAGCTCAGCTGCCTGCCCGCGCGGCTGAGCGGCTGTTTAAAGGCAACGCGGATCCATTGGGAATGCTCGCAAAATGACCACACTATTGTTCCTGTCTTTTTCAGCTTGTAAATAAAGGGTGTGTCTTTTTTCACTTGGAAACAATGTTTCCGAGGTCGGCAGTAAGCCAGTAAGCCCCGGCGATCCCGCGATTGTGTTACTAAATGACAACTTTGTGAAAGTTCGCTGCGAACTAAAGTGCGGCTAATATTCCGGGTGCGGCTTATCTATTAACAAAGGCAACAATGTTGCCAGCACACCAGCAGTGTGGCTTATATTCCGTGCGGCTTGTATTCGTGAATTTACTGTACATAAGGGTGTCTGTGAAGCTCATTCTCAGTTCAGGGAGGGATATTTGAATCGCTACACGGTTAACCAAGGCGGGAGAAAGTTCTTAAATCTAGTAGTGGGAAGTATGTAAGAACTGGGCTCAGAAGTGTCTTAGGTGCTATTTAAGAATCCTTTGAGCACTATAACAAAATTCTGTGTATTTTGTAGACTGTGAAGTGCTAAAAATCATTAGTTTTAAAAAAGGGAAGGAAAAATTATCTGGTGTCAACCTGAGGTCCAGGTCCTCACACTTAAAAATGTAGCAAAAAATGATCAAGCAAACAAATCAAAAGGATTAAAAAATAATTGTTACTTCATCTTCCCAGGGGTGCTGCACAACCTGGCCCTGCTGGCTGGTGGGGCTGGAGGTTACCCCACCTATGTCTCCTGTTTCAGCAAGTCACAGCAAGCTTAAGTGGTGAGGTAGACAAAGCTCTGTAAGGCTTCAGAGTTGTTGGAAGCTGAAATAAGAAGATATTCAGTAATTCTATATTGTGAAGCATTTTTTAGCAGTTGTAGTTTAAAGTTGATGGTCCACCTGCATCTCATGGCCCATCCCAAGGTGAGTGACATTATACTTCATTCCCATGCTCCCATTTTGAATTTTTCCTCTCTTCATAAGAGAGCACATTTTATGGCCCTGTCAGAGATCCTCTGTGTCAGAGCAGAAAATCCCCCTTTTAACCTGAATGCCTATAAAATCCATACTAGGCTTGACATGTGATGGTTTTTGTGATTAGTACCCTGTAAATACAAGCCACTGCAGTGTGTATTATAGAAGCCTGAAAAAAATTGAATTATAGAAAGTCTGACCTATTTTCAAAGTTTGAGACCTTACTTTTCCATTGTTGAAATAAGCCCTGTATGAAATTTGGGATCAGCAGAAATTGTTCAAATGGATTATTTTAATTTGTCCTGAGCCATGTTACATTTGTCCAAATGTTAAAGGCTGCAGATTTCCAGAAAGCTTATTAAACACTTCCCACTGCTCAACTTTAAGGCTGGCAGTCAGAATATAATTGTGAAAAGTTGCTGCCTAAATGCTGAGGGGTAAAACCACTTGGGTTTCATAATCTTGTGGAAGCCACTTGTCCCGTTTCCTCCAGCACCAGCCATCCCAAGTACCAATCCACTGGAGTCAACAGAGAGAAGCCAGGGGTGCTCTGCTAAACTAAGCCTCTGTGAAAGCAAGCAATAAACTTCCATCTCCTCCAGGAGCCCCAGAAATTTATGTAATTGTCCCTACTTCCTTCTCTGTGTGGGATCTGCTCGCTTTTCCTGAAGGTTAAGGTGCAGGGCAGATGTCTCTATGCTTCTGCTGTTATTAGTGTGCTTTGGCCATCCGTCTTGGGTGCAATGTGGGCTGTGACTAAAAGTATGTATTCTATCACCAGCTGTTAAACCAGGTGGGGCAGTGTTCTTTATATTTTCCACAACCCATCCTTCCTCCAAGGTGATGTCTCCTGCTAATGGGCCATTGAGTCCCACTGTATGACTGATAAAATTACATCATCCCATTGTGAGATGCTCCAGCCGAGGGAGGAGCCAAGCATTTCCTACCTAGATCTGAGATTTGAAACATGAGAGCAGCCTTTTCCACTGGATTCCAGAGGAAAACCAGACCCTTCTACACCATCACTGGACCTTTGGAGGAAAACTGCACCTTGTACAGGAGCACTGCTCTGACTGAATCACATCTGTCACTGCAGGAGGATGCAACCACCATTTACCAGCACCCTGACTGACGGGGTGTCAGGTTGTATTCTGACAATGTCAGTGCTTTTTTTTTTTTTTTTTTTTTTGCATTACTTTGCATTAAATTGTATTTATCTTTTTTTATTTTCCTAGTAAAGAACTGTTATTCCTCTTCCTGTGTCTTTGTCTAAGAGCTCCTTAATTTCAAAATTATAATAATTTGGAGAGAGGAAGGTTTACATTTTCCATTTCAAAAAAGGCTTCTGCCTTCCTTAACAGACACCTGTCTTTCAAACCAAGATACCATCTCATTTCTCAGTGGCTTTTATTGTGCTCATCTGTTCAGCAAGACTGGTTTTCCAAGGCTCATTTGCTGGTTAATTGCATTATCAGATCCTCTAAGATATCTGTAACACTTGCTCTCCACTTCACAGACTCTTTTGATCTCTCTAGAAATATCCAACTTTGATTATGTAAAAGTCCCAACCACATGACGTGCCTGGAAAGCAAGTTACAAACTGCCATTTTGACTATTGCGACCTATGTTGGGATTGAAAATATAATTCTCTGATATAAAAGCCTGAAATGAGAAGTGATCCTACTTGCTGTTCTGTTTGTGTGCTTCCTTGCCTTACCAAACACTTATGGAAAACAGAGCATATAGTGAATTATAGGTTGCAGTGCGGTGACATACAATTCCATAGCTCTAAAAGTGTCCAAGGTAGACCAAATTACCACTTGCTCGGAGGGATTTTTCACTTGCCAATTTTCTAAAAATTTGTTTACCTGAAACCTCACCAGGATGCATTTACAAATGTGAAATGGGTATTTTCAGACTTAATTGTCTGTTCTGTTTGTATAGATATCCTTTGTTTTTTTCATGTAGCTTAAAGAGATTGCAACCACGGTTGGGATCTGGTTTGACATTGGTTTGAGAGCAGGAGAAATGTGGAATGCAACATCTCCTTTGTTACGGACTGCATGATTAAGTTATTTAATTGATGTCTGCTACCATTTTTCACATTTTTCTACCAACTTTAAGGGGCTATTTTGGGATTAGCTTGCTAAAATATTTTGAATATATGCAGTGCTGCCTTTCCCCCGCTTTTTTTTAAACCATGCATTTTAAACTTCTTTCTCTTCATGTGTATTGCTGCATATTTTTAGTTGTAATTTTTTCAGGGATTTCCCTCCACAGGTGTTTGCAAGGTTTTAGCCAAAGCAGCATTGCTGTTTGTAAGGCTTAGAAAAAAATGTACATCTGAAAGTATTCTGATAATCTAGGTGGTGAACACGGAAATATTTAAGTTCCTCAAGTCCAATAACTTGAACTCAGACTTTGGGAGGAGTTGGTCTTTTGGAAGAGATTAGACATGAGGACATTAAATTCTAATATCACCACAGACATTACCAGATATTATGAATTATACAGAAAGTGGGATATATATTTTCAAATAGAAGAAGTTAAGGCTGAGGTGAATTCTAGCACTTCCTGGCTTCTAAGTCTTGATTTTATAAACTTAATATTTACATCCTCACACATGAGTCTGTAACTGAGGCCTTTCTGTGTTTACCACTGATGTTTTGTAGCGTATATTTATGAATTTGCCTTTCTTGGCCTGTTTCTCATCTTCAATATCCCACTGCACTCTTTCCCGCTGTTACAGAATTAGAACTAGAGATGATGTTTTGGAGAAAACAGTAAGAGAAGTAACAGGTGAATTCAGCAAAAATGACTTGTGCAGGAGATTTAAAAGGCTGAAGGTAAATGTTTTCCTTTGATAAATGAAGGCCAAACTGCCTGTGCCACCACTAGTACAGAGGCTGCTCTGTGGGATGACAGATCTCTCCTCCTGCTGAGGTGCAGTGATGAAGCAAAAGCTTGGACAACACTGCCCTCCCTGAATTCAGCTGGAAACCCAGAAGTACTCTGCTCAAAGCTTCCAGAGTGCCCTCAAAGCACTGAGGACTAGGATTTGTTCCAATGCCAGTGGATTTTCTATGCTACTTGAAACTGACAACTAATTTTGAGCATTTACTGATAATTCAAGGTCTAGTGAACTAGTCCTTCAAACTTAATTGCAAAAACCTTGCAAATTTACTGAGGCTTATGCTGCAGAGAAAATTTTACAAAATAAATAAATAACCCCCCCCAGATGCCACTGAGGTATCAAGTGCCAGAAAAAGTAAACTGGTCTGAGCCTGAAATTCATTAAGACTGCAGTGCCTCTGAGCCAGTGTGCAGAAGGCGATTGCTTTCCATGACCCTTCTGCTGCAAACAGATTTGGACAAGCCTCAGTTTAGACTCTTGTGGGTACTCTCCCATTCTGACGTTGGTATTTTTGTATTTGAAATTGGGAGCATTCCTAATGCACATTGATTCAACCTCAGAAGGCTGGATAATCCAGTGACTGCAGAGAAGATGATGAGAGAAAGTTATTTAGATCCTGCTGCCTTTTATTTTTCTTTTCTTCCTGTCTTTTAAAAATAATTATATGGGCAGAAAGATGTCATTTTATGTAAAAACCCCCAAAAATCAGCATTCTGTTCTGGCTACAGCACTTCACTGATATTGGACAATTTTATCTCCCAGGTCAGGTTTCAAACAAACCTATTTCATAGGCAGTAGGTAAACAAAATGCATTAGTTTGTAGCAGTTGGGGAGCTCAGAAATTCAGGTCTTTGTGTGAAAGAATTCTGTTCTAGTTTATATTCTCTGAGGGGATGAAGTAATAATTAATTGCAAGTAATCTGTCATATTTAGTGTTTCTTAATTATGAACAGACCCTGACTCACCCACAGTACAAGAACTTGTTTCGTTATTGAAGTATAAATTTTCATTGGAGACTGGGGTGTTCTGTATTAGACAGAGATTTGAGAGAAAGACACAAATAGAGGTTTAATCAAAGGATTGTTAACGTTAAAAAAATGAGGGGAGATTTCATTAAACCACTCAGCTCCTGTGGGAAGGAAAGGGTCAATAACACTGAGAACCTATTGCATATTTCCTTGTGTACTTGAGAAAAAAAATAGTCATTTAGAATGGATGTGTTAACCCTACCTGTCCTTTTCCTGCCCCTTCATCCAAAAAGTAAATAGCATATTTGGATTCCAGGGTAATCCAGAAAATAGAGCAAGGATGGACTTGGCAGGGGTTTCATTTCACTCTCCCACCCATCTCTGCCTCCCTCGCCAAGTCCTCTCTGCTTGTTTTTGTGTTTACACTTGTGCTCAGTAGCAACCACAAAGCACTCCTTTAAAATCAGCTGTACAGGTTATAAATGTCTTTCAAAATCTGGTGAGTGATGAAATTAAAAAGACCATGATTTTCTTTGTCTTTTTCTCCTTGCTTCCTTTTCTGGTTATGATGCCAGAAAGAGTTTTTTCTCTATCACTTAATCTCAAGCAAAGACAATTTGTTCTCAGAACACCCTCACCAGCCTGGATTGTTTTCCTCTTGGTATGTGATAGCTTTATTGAGCAAATTTGCTTTGGTAGGCAGATCAGATTTGGGAAGGGAGTGGTATTTTCAGACTGTGAAGGGTTCCAACTGGGAGTTTAACTCCATTGAAGCTGCACTGGAAGGATTTGTCACTAGATATGGAACTTCTTATGGAAAGTGTTGCACTATTAATTTATAACTTCAACTCTGAACAAATTTTAAAATCTCAGATACTTAAAACTGTCTTTTCCTCTTTATAAACACTGTAGTGCATGCCATACTGGAAGGAAAAAGACATTCAGATATTCCACAGAGTTCTGAAAGTAGATTTAGTGAGGAGTCTGGAATCAAGACCAAACTCTTTAAACAAAGCAGCTGGTTGTCAAACATATTAGATATCAAGTCTAGATACTTCTAATAATAACTAAAGCTAGCCTGGACACTTTTACTGCTGTTTTTGCATTGGAATATATTCTTTGGGAATCCACATTACTGCCCTCAGTGCTTTGTCTGCCCCTCCCCACCCTGGCACAATTATGGCTTTGTTATATCTTCGTTATGGCTCCTTGGAGGGGCACTTTGTCAGATATGCAAATATGAAGATGGTTTGAATATGCAGGATGCAGGTAAGTGTGATTAGGAGGGCAATATAATGTAACTGATGTTTTGATGAAATGCTGGAACCTGCTGCATTTTTCCTTGGGAAAGAGAGAACCTGCTGCATTTTTCCTTGGGAATGAGAGAACAATTGCCCTCCACTACTATTGGATTTCTTCTCTGTGCTGGGATTACAGAACAAAATGTGTCACCCTGAGCTCAGAAGATTCTCGATATCTGTGTTTTGATCCTTTTAAAGTTATTAATCTTTGTAAGATTGAGGCTATGTCACACTGATCATGAGGTGTCTCACAACAGAGGGTGGTTGGCAAGGGTTCCCTGCTTGGACTAAGCCCAGTTTGAATGACTGGGGACTGTGACCCAGCAGTATTTTCCTGGCTTGGTTAATCTCTTGAGAGGTTAAAGATGCAAGATAAGGCAGGTAGTGGCACTTCTGCTGTTCACTCATTGCTCTCCTGTCTTTCATCTCTTTATAAAACTGTGTTTTCTGTTAGAAAGATACCCTCTGTGAAAAAAAGGTGATTTAGCACATGTATAAATTCAGAAGAACAATAATGTTGGCTTTTTGCAGCTTTCTTTTGTAATGAAACATATTTTGATAGGAATGTTTGAACAGAATTCCATTTCTGTACAGAAATGTTGAAATTATCTTGTATTGATTTCTGTGACTGCAGAATGTGCATGCAGTGCTGTAGCTATTCATTTGTAACTGAACAGGTTTGAGGTTCTGGCTTTGGGAAGGTTGAAGGTTATCTTGCAAGGCAGATGAAGCCATTCCTGTGAAACAAATAAATGCTGGAATATCAAAGCAATGGTCAAAGAAATAAGCTGAGGAGAAAGTTATCTATTATTTGATGCATAGGCACAGATTCCCCTGGTGTACCTGCATAGAGCCAGATCCTAACCAAGGGCTTGGAGAGTTCAAAAGCACACAAAATCAGCAGCTCTTAAAAAGCATGCAGTGGAAGCTTTATGCAATTTGCAGGACACAACTGATGCCCAGAGAGATGAAATTATTTTACCATGATTTACACAAAGGGATTTTAGGGAGAAAGTCTTAATCTGCATCTCCCTCAACATTAGTTTTGAGAGTAATATTCTTGAGGAGCCATTCTACCAGGTAGTATTTGCTTTAGAAGTATTTAGAAGTGTAAGTATATCATTAAAATTGTGACATTAATTATATGTGCTTTTTTCCCTATGTTTGTAAAAATGTTATTGCATGAGAAGAATTTGCTAAGTTGGGAATAAGAAATCTGTGCTTTTTTTACTCCTTATTATGGAATCATAGAATTGTTTGTGTTGGAATAGACCTTAAAAATCACCTCACCCCAGCTGAAAGAAATTTCAACAATGGGACACCTCCCACTGTCCCAGGCTGCTCCAGCCCCAGTGTCCAACCTGGCCTTGGGCACTGCCAGGGATCCAGGGGCAGCCACAGCTGCTCTGGGCACCCTGTGCCAGCCCTGCCCACCCTGCCAGGGAACAATTCCTGCCCAAGATCCCATCCATTCCTGCCCTCTGGCACTGGGAGCCATTCCCTGGGTCCTGTCCCTCTAGCCCCTGCCAATTGTCTCTTTCCATCTTTCCTGCAGCTCCTTCAGGCCCTGCAAGGCCACCCTGAGCTCAGTCCAAAGCTTCTCCTGTGCAGGTGAACAATCCCAGCTGTGCCAGCCTTTCCTGCCAGCAGAGCTGCTCCATGCTCTGCTCATCCTGGAGCCTCCTCTGGGCTCTCTGCAGCAGCTCCAGCTCCTTGCTGTGCTGGCCCAGGGCTGGGGCAGCTCTGCAGGTGCTCAGGGTCTCACCTGAGGGGCAGAGGGGCACAATCCCCCCTGCCCTGCTGCCCACTCTGGCCCAGCCCAGGGCAGGGGGCATTTGGGGTCCCAGCACACATAGCCAGGACATGTTGCGCTTTTGGGTTTTATTGTTGAGGTAAATCCTACTGAAGGCTGTTCAGTCCCTACTCCCAAACTGTGTCTGATTTTCAGTGAAAATAATGCTGAATTTCTTCAAAATCCACATCCTGAATTTCCTTCATCTCAATACCCATCCCTGACACTCTGGGTCCAGCTCTTCACCCAGTGGTAGGGAGACTGCAACTTTGCTATTTATGTCTGGATGCCAAAAGGAAAAGACACAAGGGAATATTTGTGCTACTTTTAAGTTGTGAACTTGATTGTTACTACTTTTGCCCATTTTGTGCTAGTGAAACTCAAATATGACTGAAAATAGTTTCTTAAAAGAATCTGAGAGTTCCAATGCAATTGGAAGCCCAAGAAGTTCACTTCCCCTAATCAAGAAATTACTTCTGAATTCCTCAAATTCATAAGGACTACATTCATGTACAAGAAAAGTGAGTTTTGAGATAGATCCCTATTTCAGTCATCATTAATTTAAACATTTCATTAGGCTTCTTTCTTGTGATCTGTCCAGACTCTTACAGGTAATTCAAGTGAGAAGGAAGATGATTGACACACACTTGAAAAAATAGAGTAACTGTTATTTAACCAGCACCTAATACTGAAACAAGAGTATAGCCACAGTGCAGTGCTTCCATGAGAAGGTGATCTATTAAGAGTCTGTAAATATCTCTATCTCCAAGCAAAACTGAAACCCATGTACGTGAAATAACCTTCCCAAGATCACCCTAACCAACATAGAGGAGTAAACAGAAGTAGTTGTTCAAATCTATTCTCTCTTCCTGTCCCATTGGATACCCCAGGTAATTGTATCTGGTTTTGTCTTCTCTGAATTAACTATTTCTTCACAACAATTTATCAGTCCTAGTCTTCATGGTGTGTTTTTATAGTGGAAAAAAGTTTCAAACTCATGCAATATCCCAACACAATTTTTCTGAAGGTTTTGATGCTGATGGGCACAGACAGGTATGAAATGAGCTTGTTACCTCTGAATTCATGTGCCCACTAGGGGACACTGGGACATTACAGTTTTGTTCAAATGAAAGATATTTCAAAAGCAATGAAGATGGAAAATCCTCTTGTTCTTGCTGTACAATACAATAAAAATCATGCATGTCTAATTTCTAATCTGTGCAGGGTGATGTGCAATATGTTTTAAAAAGTCTGATGACTGGCAAGCTCCTGGGCAGGAATGCCAGATCTAAGTAGTTCAAACTGGTCCATGATAGTACATATTTTGAATTTTAAAGGTAATGGATCATATTTTTGGCATTTCCCACTCATTAAAAATGGTGTCAGAATGATGGATTAATCCATGGGCATTTTCTGTCCTTGCTATAATCTTTGTCAAAGGAATGAGATATTGTAATTATAATGCCTTTTGTATCATATGAATTATGAGGGCAGTCTTCAGAACTTTGACTTCCTTAAAAGCAGCTTTTTTTCCTTGGTGATTAGGATAACCTGGTATTTTACCCCTCTTTCAAGCGAGCAACAGCAAATAAAAACATTTGAGTAAAGGCAGCAGCTGAATTTAGCATGATAAAATAATATGGAGGAGAGTAGGTTAATGGTGTGTAGTCTATGTAAAAAAGCCTTATATACTCTCCATTAGTATTTTACATTTCACAGATAGATGGCTGCTGTCTTTTCCCCTTGTTGACTTTGCTAGGAAAGAGCCTGTAATTTATGTAGCCAGGCTGTGAATTGAGCTTGGGCCTTAAAGCAGGGAAGGAGGAGCTGTCCTTCCTCAGGGAGCTTCTGTGGCATTATTTTACTCCCTTCCTTGGCAAGTTCTAAACACGGGGCTGGAGATAGAATGTTTTCCCCACGTGTGCTGTAACTGATGATAGGGTCTACATGATTATGTCAATCTGGGTTTAAGGTTTTTTTTTGCAAAATATTGTGACAAATTCAGAGAAAAAACCCCACAATTCTGAGCAACACGGACAAAGAGGGTGGACAAAATCAGGTACAATTTACAAGAATCTTCTTTTCATTGCTTTGTATCTTTCACCCTTCCAAAACGCCCACTTTTCCCAACTTTCTTATTTCAGTCTGGGTTTGTTTGCCTTTGTTTTTTCTCTACCATTCCAGACATTGCTCTTTCCTTGGGATGTCTGGTAATTTTCAACAATTACATGGCTGTTGAGCTCAGCTGATCCATCAGTGCCATTATTTATAACTTGTACATGACCAGGAGCCTGAAAACGTTGTCTGAAGTTCTGAGCATACCTCCTCTGTAAAAGGAAGAATTTGGTGCAGCTTTTAATTTTAAAAATTATGCCTGGAGATCTTACACATATCCCTGAAGGGAGAGTTACCTCCTTATTTGTTTATATCTTTAAGAAAACCAGAAGAAATGGCCAAAGTGCAGACAAAAATTCAGGTTATTCTTTTATCTTTCTGGTAGCCATGTGTTTCTTAGTCTAATGAAGGTTATAATTAAGACTTAAGGAGTAATTAAGACTTAAGGACCCATATACCTGTTACTCTGGAGGTGGCTGTGGTGAAAGAGGGGAGCAGGTGAAACTGGCTGTGGTAACTCCTAGAAGCCTAAAACAGCCCAGGTTTGATGTTTGCGGTGGACCTTGAAAGATCCTTGTGCTCAGACTTTAATGGGAAAAGGAGTTTTATCTATCCCACTATCCCATCACATTTTAAAACCTCCAGTGATGGGGACTCTGCCACCTCCCTGGGGAGGTTGTTCCAGGGAATGGTTATTTCACTCTAAAAATTGTCCTATTTATATCAAGATGGAAGTTAAGCCATCTTTTCCATAAATTAAGAAACAGATTTCCTGTTTTTGCACTATTTTTGAAGCTGCATAAAATCACAGGGAGATGCAGAACTCATCCTGAGACAGACCATTTTCTCAGTGGTTTTTTGCTTTATATTCATAAGCAGAGTATTATGTATACACTCATTTTGTGAACAATGGCTTGCTTGAATTTTCTGCAAGTTGAAAAAAAAGAGATGAGTTTATATGTGATACCTTATAGGGATTATTCTCTTTCTAATGATACCACTTGAAAAGTGTTATTTTTAAAAAATGCTCTGCTCAGCATCCAATCACTCAAATTATTCAGCAGCATTGTTTAAAAATAGAAGCAATGCATTAAATATTTCTCCAATTTGAAGTCGATGAGGCAGCTGAACAAAGTCTGAATTCTGTCACACAAAAGAAAGTTCTGATAAAGGGATGAACTTAAGTGTTGCAAGAAAAGAAGTATTCAAGGGAAAGATCCCTTTACCTTGGCAAAAAATGTAAAGGTAGGCTATATTAAGGAAAACTGGCATGTGACTGAGTATACCCCAAGCACTCACAACACATATTCATGAAAGTCTGAAAACCTCTTATAAAATGCTGCTCTGTTTTTCTCTTAGTCACAGGACCTGAAGGTTTATCTTTGTTTTTCACTTCTTATGTCAGTTCTGGGTACCTCTGCCTTTCAACAACCTAATTGGTGTTTTAAATCTGGGGTACACCTGACTGACCTCAGTCCTTGGTCCTGCAGGAAATGCACTTCTGTCCTTACAGAGGGAACTGCAGGAAGGATGGAGAGAAACAATTGACAAGGGCTGCAGTGCCAGGAGCCAGGGAATGGCTCCCAGTGCCAGAGGGCAGGAATGGATGGGATCTTGGGCAGGAATTGTTCCCTGGCAGGGTGGGCAGGGCTGGCACAGGGTGCCCAGAGCAGCTGTGGCTGCCCCTGGATCCCTGGCAGTGCCCAAGGCCAGGGTGGACACTGGGGCTGGAGTAGCCTGGGACAGTGGGAGGTGTCCCTGCCATGGCTGGGGGGGCACTGGGTGGGCTTTGAGGTCCCTTCCAACCCAAATGATTCCATGATTCTGTAATTAAATTAATTTAAAAGAACTCATGCCACTTCATAGATTTTTACTTCATTAAGCATTTCTAAACAGTCTTTTCAGCATTTCATTTTTGGGTGAAGCATCTTAACATTGTTTCCTAGTTTTCTGTTTCCTCGTCTGTGGCTTCTTTCTTCAAAAGAAGCACAGAGGATGAAAAAGCTTGGGGACTTTGCAGTTGGCTATAAGAAAAATCTCACTGCCATGTGTGTGGTTAAGCACCAGAATAGATTGCTGAAGAAGATGCTGCATCTCCATCCGTGGGGATTTTCAGGCTTGATGGGACAAAGCCCTTAAGAGCATGACCTAACTTTGGGATTAGTCTTGCTTAGAGAAAGAGGTTGGACTGCAAACATCATGAGATCACTTTCAATCTAATTTTTTCTGTGACTGACTGAATTTTTTCTGTGATTGAGTGATATTTTTTCTGAGTTGAATGTGGCTACACAGACTTTTCAGATGTTATTATTTATTCTTCAAGTTTATTCTAGTAAGGAGCTTTAATTACTAAACAAAGAGATATTATGTAGGCATAGTTTGGTACAAAAAAAGGAAAGTAGGACAGAGGTGTATTTTGAAATACAAGAAATAAGGAAATACAAACAACTCAGAAAAGACCCTGTGTATCCTTATTGAAAACTGAAGAAAACAGGAGAGACCTTGATGTTGAGGTTACCCACATGTGTCGCCTTTGAGCCTTTAGTACATTAATCTCTGAGTTTTAAAAGCACAAGAAAATAGTAATACAGTTTATATAAACAGAGATCTGTAGTTTTAAGAAAGTACGGTTGATTTTGGCATCCAATATTTTACCAGTGGCAAAAATTAATCTGACAGCTGAAATACTCCATGAATGCCTTGTAGATTATAATAAACACATCTGAAAATAAGAAAAATTAGATTTTTTCCAAGTTCAACTATAAACATCACCCAGAAAGACAAAATGAGAGGGAGTTTTCTGTCACTTTATTTTTGCTTGTGTGAAAGAAATATGAGTTATTAGGTGGTTGTATGCAATAGTGTAGGCAAGTATTTTAAAGATCTTACTGGCCAGGAATAAACTTTGGGTTCCTATCAGATGTTTCAGCTGAATGTAGGAAAGCACTTTATAAAAGAAGTCCCAGGGCTGAACATGTAAATGCAGTTTAATCAAATACTCACATACAGTGGGTCAAGGCTCTGGCAAATCATAATTAAGTAAATTTTAGTGACTTTGAGACACCAAGCAGATTTAGCTTCAAGTACAAGATTTCCTTACTGCAATTGGGTTATCTCAGGCCATTCCACCAATAACAAAGCTTGCTGATTTCTGTGGGTTTGAGCAGGAAGTAAAAGTTGGACTTCCATGATCTGGTTTAGACCATAAGAATGAATTGAAGCAGATCCCCACTTATTTAATCAGTATCAGTTAGTTTTATTTATATAAGGATGACAAAATTTGGCTTTCCCAAATTATAAGAGCTTATTTTTCCAGTGTGGCATTCTCATTAAAAATTAAATGGGATATAAAAATGTCTCCAATGCATTTGAAGCTGTTCTGGAGTATAAAGGACAACATATTACAGAAATAAGATTCCTAAAGTATTTCACATTTTATGGGGGAAAAATAAATAGCCCAAAATGCCATAAAAGATGAGCTAAACTCATGTGAAAACATTGGTGTACACAGAAGCTATAGAAAATATTAGGAGAGCTTGATTTAAGGTACTCTATTAATTACTATTAATTATTTAAAATGTTATAAAACTCCCCCACGAGCCCCCACTGAAATGCCATCATGTCAAGCAAGCAATTCAAACACAATACAGTTAACCATAAAATAGAAAGTAAAAGGAAATAAAATATTTAAAAAACTAAACAAAGTGGTGGTGTTAAATCTTTAGCACATACTGAATTTCTCAATTACCTGAAACTGAACCAATTACATCAGCTCATTTGTATTTCAACCCTTAAAGTCTTTCTTTCTCCAAAAATCTTACATCATAAATTCAGTTATCTTTGGGGTTTTTTAGACACTGCTATATATATATGTATATATATTTCTACAAATCATACCTTAGAAGTTTTAGAATAGAATTAAACAAAGAGTGTTTTTTTCATATTTAAATACCTACCTTTTATTGTACCAAAATCCTGCATCTATTGTGAACACTGTGTCTTTATTATATTGGTTTCTGTAGACTCTTCTATACTCATTTAATTTCACAGAAACACCACTATTACAAGGATAAAATTATATAAAATCAAAGACTTTGCAGTACTGAAGGCAATATTTTGGAGATTTTTCAAGTACAGCCTTGTTAGGAAGTTCAAGAAAAGCCATGTCAGGCCCTGATAACGCTTGTCAATAAATGCCAATCCCAGCTGTTCCAAACACAAGGATCATTGGGTTCCCAAGCAGTCACCCTCAGCTATGAAACAGAAGCGTTTCCCTGCCTAGGTTCTGAATTTTGAGCTGCTGAGGTCCTGGATTCTCAATCTTTCCTGGAGGAAAACATTCTCAATCATTTCCTCAGGTTATTTCGGCAGGAACTATGCTTTGGGAGGAGGAAAGGCAATGATTTGGTACTGCAGAATATCCAGGGGCAATCACTGAGCAAAACCTTCCCTGCACTGAACAAAAACTGAACAGTGGGAAGAGCACAATCCCTGAGGCTTCTAAACCAACATAGCTGAACAGATGCCATGGCCAACCCCAGCAGGGGCAGTGCAGGAGGAGGGAGAGCCAAGACCAGAACTGAGGCTTAGCAGAAATCATTCCCTAGGTGAGTCTTGTGTGAGAGCTCTTCTCTGCTCTACCAATCATTCTGTAAACCTTGGAATGTTTCTGAGAGAGGATTTGACAGGCACATCTGTAGCTGTAAATACGAACAAGCTTCCATTCTTCCAAATCACACCCAAACTCCACAAGTGAGACCCCTAAGTATTCCAACCAACCAATCAGGCAAACCAAACAAATTTACTGGAATGCCATCTGTAAGCAAATTTTTGGAGTTTGAGATCTTGCTTCAGACAGACACTGATCATTTGATTGCAGAGTTGTGTTTTCACAGTTGTAGGGATGCCCATTAAAGCAAACAGCCTTCTGTTGACATGAAAATGTATGCATTGAGTCTGTAATGGGTGACACAATATAAATTGACATCTATAACCTACAGTACTTCAAAAAAGTGCAGCACAAAGCACAGTTATAATTGTAAGTGACAGATGGTTGCAGGGTTTTGTATGCTTAACAAGTGAGTGGAGTGGCAGCATTTTCCTTGGATTACACTGTTGCATTTGGAATTGCCTTTAATTACAGGGGAAGGTAGGTTGCTTAAAAGGAATGTATTTCACTGGATCATTTCCCTTTTGCAGTTCTCATCTGTAAGATATGTTTTAAGAAAGCTTATCACACTGGTCCTGTGAGGCGACAAAGGTCAGAGAAGCACAGCCTTAGTTTAAACTGATATAATTGGCAAATACATCATATTAGAGATTGAGGATTTTTCAGAAGAGTCAGAATTCCAGGTCTCAGCATTTATCACAACAGTCAAAAGCTGACACTTGGGGTGTGGGTATAAATGTGAGGAAAAATTTCAGGCTTGCAGAGTTTTACTGATGTTATTCCAGTAAAAAAAAAAAAAAAAAAAAAAAAAAAAAAAAAAACCCAAACCCAGAAGAGTCAACAATTCTCTGCATTTTAGCATGCAAATGGTGACCCTTGCTACGGGCAGAGGGAAGGAAAATTCTATAGACAACTACATAATAAAAGGCTTTTCTCATAACTAACTTGTTTATAGTCACATGCCTAACTTAGTCCTGGCAGCCTCTGGTCGAGTTGATTGTTTTTTATTTTTCTGATGCCCAAATCAGCTCCATAGGAATGGATTCATGTTGATCTTTACCATGCTGTTACTCTTTAAAAAAACCCCTTTGTAATTAACAGTCACTTGTCTATGATTGCCAGAATGTTTTCCAAGGTCAAGAAAAGCCCATCCTATTCAGTGTTCTTTACAGATTGCTGGTTTTTTGATGACTGCTTTCTCTTCATGACATGAACTAGTCAGTTCCAATCCTAAAGACTGGAAGATGTTGTAAGAAAAGAACACAGTCATTAGGGTGATGTTTTTGTTCTATGATTGACGAGACCTAAAATCTGAGAGATCTGAAGTGCTGTTGTGAAGTGTCTGTGGAGCTTTAGAGGCTGCAAATACCTCAGTGCCTAGGAGAGTGATCAACAGCTGCTCCTGCTGTAGAGGTCCTTTAGCAAGTAGAGACAAATTATTTGAGAATGGGTACCTTTCTATTGGGCTTATTTTGTAGTTTTAAAGGCCCTGGGCAATACCTAAGGATTGTATGGTTTTAATGTAACCACCAAAGTCATCACACTGCAGAGACAACATGTAAGGATTTGGATCTCAGAGAAAATATGAGGACTTTGGATACTGCAGCTGGACTATATCTGATGTCACCTAGCAATGTGTTCTTTTCATTTTGAAAATTGCTGCAATGTGGGTCTCCAAGTGCTTATTAACACAGCAGCAATAACGTTGGGTGGGATAAGGGACTATGTCTACCACAAGCATGTGCTATATGAACAGGGACAGAAAAGCTTCCATGCAGAAACTCCTCTCCCTCAGCAGAGAGCTGGCAAGATTTCTAGCTATAGGTATAGCAATATTTCCAGCAGGTGCTTGCCAAATCTCTTCTTAGAGCTTTATGAATCTGAGCTCGATGATCTGCCAGTTCATTCCTCTGTAACACTGCCCCTTCTGCTCAAAACCTTTATTTACTGCTCTCTTGACTCAAGTGTTCTTTATTGTTCTGAAGACTCTTTCTTAACCCCCAGAACGTGGTGGGGAAAGCAGGTGGTGTTACCCTCCTGCTACTGACCTGTTCTAATGTGTGTGTAAGGAGTGCTGGGATTTTTAAAAATGTGTGACTTGAGACAAGGTTTTCCAGCCTCTAGAGAGGATTTGTGAAGAAATCAATCAAGAAGCCATGCTTACAAAATTATGTCTCAGCTTGCTTGCTGCGACATAATAAGAGAATAGAATTTTTCCAGATTTTGTCAGCACTCCCCTCTTCATGTCCCCCTTAGGAAGCTGCAGAGAGCAGTGAGGTCACCCCCTCCTCAGCCTCTTTTACTCCATACTAGAAAAGCTCAGAGTCCTTGCCCACTCCTCACAGAAATTCACGTTCTTGCAAGAATTGTAAATGCTTAAAGAACTTATGAAAAACTAAAAAGTCCAGAATATTTCAGAATTCAAAATGTGAAAGGTTTCTAAGAAGCAGCATGATGTAGAAATCAGAGTACATTCGTTGCATACTTTAGTTAGTTTTCCATAAGAACAGTGAAGAAAGGGTCCACTCTACTAAGACTAAATTAGAAGCATGGATCTGTAATTTTTTTACTGGTCCCTTTAAACGCTCACTAATTTTTGTTAATTAATATGGAAATTTCCCTGATTGATCACTAATTACAAATGAACTACACTGTGAGATTAGTGATGATATTTCTTGAACAAAGGAAATTGAATTCTCAAGGTTAGTTTTCTTACAGTAAGCCAAATATTCCCTGGCACTCTTCAGCACCATTTGCATTTCAATTAGGTTGTGGCTCTATGCCATTAGTAACCATACCTTGTCTTTAGTGCAGTCATCCAGTTCCTGCAAAAAAGAAAGAGCTCTAATTTTTCAGTCTAAAAGTTGGTTTCCTACATGTATTAAAAAAAAAAAATCAAAATCAGCTGCTGTAGTTCTATCTCTAATTTAAAGGAATAAATCCAACACATTTGAAAGTTTAGTTCCACACATAATATGACACACATATGTTTTTCTTACCTTTAAGAAAGTCAGTGATGACACTGGCAAATTCATTGAAAGCTCCACTCACCTAAAATGAGAAAATAATCTAAATTTCCAGAAGCAGCAATCTTTCCAACTTTGTACTTTAGTGGTGTCTTCAACTGTTTTAATATTTTGTTTTGTAATGAATGTTTTAATTCGTGCTTCTTTATTGGCAGGAGTAACTGCTTTCTAGTGAATAGCGATGCTTCTGGATTATTTGCTTCATATATAAATAAACAAGCTTGTCACATAATTATCTATTCTAGTATTACCTGGAATATTTCTCTGATTTCATTCTTTTATTGCATCCAGCTCTCTAACCAAGTTTCTTAGTAAAAATCAGCAGAGAATAACACATAGTTCTGATGAGGAATAGATACCATAAATAATGGCTACCTACATTTTAATGTTTGTGATTTTGTATCCTGAACTAGCCATGTAAATGTAAAGTCTTCCAGCAATTTCTGGGTGTCTAAGAGTCCTTTTAGTTGATGACTTGCCTCAAAGACATCTAAATACAAATTGGTGGAGTGGCCTCCCCATTTGTATGCAGTCTCTGTCCTTGCTGTCGTTCCTCTTGCCAAACTAAGATGTCTAAAGCCTGACTGCTTTTCTGTCCCTTGGTTCTGCACTGAGGAAAGTGGCACTGCTAAATCAGGAGCACTGATCTAGCACAGAATTAGGGAGACCTTTGGCAAAACCAGTAGCAGCTAAGGGAATTATCTCATTCCAAATTCTTGTATTTTTGTGAAGCTGAAGGAATATGGAATTTCCTATTATGTGCCTTTGGAATGACACTGTAGACTGGGAGTGGGGGTTGACACCTGTCACCTAAAACAATAGATCAGAACTAAATGCATTCAAATTGCCATTGTACAGATTAGGCAGTGTCAGAGACAATGCCATCATTATATTGTTCGTATTAAGAGCACATGAAAGACAAATCCAATGACACATTGTGGAGAGAGTTCTCAAAAGTGTCTGGGAAGAGCAGGAGAGAATTAAGTGTCAGCATGTTTTAGTGCTGGTATCAAATGCTCTCCATCTTCAGTTCTGCCTGAAGAGTGTTTAGTGAGCCCTGTTATATATTTCCCCGCATTTGCCTTTCCTAATTGTTCCTGTATTGAATAAAGTTGCACTTTTCATTAATGCATTTTCATTAATGCAGTTCTTACAGCATTGCCTTAGTTGCAGCCAGATCAACTCTGGTTATATCTTTGTTAGATCTCAAACTCATGGCCATATGAATCATCTTTTTAATGAGAAACATTTCAAATAAACCTCTTGGTACATGTTAGAGTTGGGTTTCTTTCTTTTTTACTCAGATTTTTTTACCATAAATTGCTAGGAAACTGCTGGGTACTTAAGAAAAAACAAAAGAAGTGGCCAAAGTTGGGAGAGGAGTGCAGCATCTGGCTACACTTATTTTTTCTCTGGGAGTTTCTCTTTGAGGGGGGAGATACCACAAGATTTAGGCAGGTAAAAGTTGGGGCTGGGGGCAGCTGCATGCTCTCTCTCTCTAAGCTTCGGAGGAGGATGATCAGGCTGCTGCTTAGGGAAAGAAATTTTGCTACCATTGCCATAACCCAGCCAGAAGTTGCCTTTTTTCTGCTGCTGGGCCTGACGGGACATCCTGCAGTTCCAGCTACTGCCATAGAGCTTCTGATACATCTTATCCACTGCCCCAGGATTTCTGCTCATTCCTGCTGTTCCAGTTCAGTGTTCCTCAGAGTTCTGCTGGGGCACTGGGATTGACTGCCCCAGGGTTCGTGAAGCAAAACCTCTCTTTGCCATCCGTCCCATTACTGTGTACTCCCCGAGCCACAGTGCCCCCTGCAGCCATGGGGGAATCATCGCACCCACCCTGCCCGGCCGTGAGCCCGCAGCGCCCCTGCTGGCCGTGACGGGAACTGCACCAAGGGGAAAGTGCCTGCGGCGAGAGGAGTGTTACTGGTGTTAACACTGTAGTTACTGCTTGTTTGCTTAATTATACATACTAGTAAAGAACTGTTATTCCTATTCTCATATCTTTTTGCCCGAGAACCCGTTAATTTCAAAATTTTAATAATTCAGAGGGAGGAGATTTACAATTTCCATTCCAATGAAGGGTCGTGCTTTCCCTAGCAGACACCTGTCTTCCCAAACCAAGACAGTACAGCAGTGTGGGTTAATGGTGACTCAATAGCAAGACTTGCGGGGGTACAAGGTAGAACAGAATTTTTCTTCCTTTAATTTCTCTGTGCCGCTAAAGAGGTTGGCTTTCATATGAGAAGAAAAATAATTCCATTTCAGATAATTTAAAAACAAACAAACCAACAAATCTGAGGGTTTTTGTGTGTGCAAATGCAAGAGATTTATCATCATTTGCTGTAGCTTGTTTGCTGTTTTGTTTTATGTTCCCTTCCTAATGTCATCAGAGTGCTCCTGGGGAAAAACCTCAAACAGCAAATATCAAACTGACAATATGCAGGATAAGTATTCCCAGACCTTGCATCATCTGAAACACCCACAACAAATAATTAAGAACAGACATAACATCACACAAATGTTTGACCAAGAAGTGATGTCTCTCACACTGTATTTTAAATGTGAGAAAGTCAAGGACTGGTGAACAAGTGCACAGAGAAAATTTAACAGTAAAGAACCTGGAAAAGTCCCTTCTCTCTAGCAAATGACAATATGAGTTACTGTCACTGAAGCATAGCTGAGCTCAAGAGACAGGAGTTCACTGTGATCATGCACATGGAGATTATAGAATCATGGAATGGTTTGGGTTGGAAAGTACATTGAAGACAGAGAGATACCCTTAGATGGGCAGTATACACCACATTACTCAGACCCAACATAAACTGTAAAAACTAAAACTAGATCTAGAAAAAGATTAAACCAGCAATTGGCATCTTGTTACGAAACTGCAGGAGAAGAGCTGTTGCAGAACTCTTCAGGCCATTGTATTTGCAGCTCTTCAGCAACCTGTCCACGTTACAGTCCTGAGGGTGCCAGGAATATCCTGCTCTATTCCCCACTAAAAGGCAGGACTCAGAATAGCTCTCCACCTGTTCCCTCATAGACAAGTCCTTCTTGCAAAACCAAAAAGAGAAAATGCCTTTTCTTGAAGCAATACACTTGAGATTATTTTTTTTTTCAGTTTATCTTTTCAGAAAAAGATAAAGAGGTTCAGCTTCTCCACCCCGCCCTGCCCCCACATAGCAGTGCTCCCAGAAAGTATTACTTTTCAGTAGTTCCTCCTATTATACAGGAAAAAAGAGAGGAAGAATCCTTTGAAAGCTGCGTGGCATATTTGGAGGCCAGATTCCTTCCATCGATTTATCTCTTTTCCCATTTATTCATCAGCTTTATCAGCAGGATACACGTTACTTTGTGAGATTGTGGTCTTTCTAGAGTCATGGAATACTTCAGTAAAATTAAATTTTCATTCCAGCTGCCTCTGTTTTAAAAAAGTCTGTATTTTTTGATGATTGAATCCTTGTAAGCTTTGGTGGTAAGGTTATTAATAACACGTAAATTCACACAGCTACAGTTCAGTAGGACCCATACCTGTGCTAAAAGACAAATACAGTTTCAAGCTGTAGGAAAGTACGAACTTCACCCTTTGCACTCTAAGCTCTCATCAGATTTTTCTTGTTCTTTGCAGTTTTGTTCTGTTATTATGATGTCCTTTGAATTGCCTAAGCAGCCAATGAGAGAACTACTTACCTGCTCTCCAGAGCTCTTGACATCAGCTAAACAATGCATGGAAGTGTTTTATAGAAAGAGACAGACAGGGGAAGAGATATGGAGAAACTAGAGATATAAAGTGACATTACACATTTTATGAAATGACAAAAGAAAACACACTGGAAATCAAGCTTTCAGCAGCAGCATTTTTTAAAGACCTGGTATCACAGTAAATATTGGCAAAGGGAATAAGATTTTGTCATTTTTCTCTATTGGTAAATTATCCGTAAAAAAAGGAAGATGCTTTTAGGAAATGGTAACTAACACTAAGAAAATTTACTCCTAGCGAACAAGTAATGCTTTTGTAATAGAATCCTATCCAAGGGAAAATTTATGGCACAGTTATACTGGGGATAATATCTTTGAAAATTGCAAGTTAGTTTTGTGCAGTATTAAAATCTTTCCTTTGTTGTGGGTCTATTCTTATTTTCTTCTTCTTTGTTATTCTGCTCTGGCAAAATGGTGACTTAGCACTGCATGTTGGTAATGACTACAAAAATTTCAGACTGCTGAGTTTTTGGGATGGCGAGGATAGGAATTCAAAGGACTGAACTGACATTACTTTTAGGCTGTTAACGTGGGTGATAGAATCACAGAATGCTTTGGGTGGGAAGGGATTAAAGCTCATCCCATCCCACTCCTGCCATGGCAGGGACACCTCCCACTGTCCCAGGCTGCTCCAGCCCCAGTGTCCAACCTGGCCTTGGGCACTGCCAGGGATCCAGGGGCAGCCAAAACTGCTCTGGGCACCCTGTGTCAGCCCTGCCCACCCTGCCAGGGAACAATTCCTGCCCAAGATCCCATCCATTCCTGCCCTTCGACACTGGGAGCCATTCCCTGGCTCCTGGCACTGCAGTTCCTGAGGAATTGTCCCTCTCTGGTTCCCTGCAGCCCCTCAGAGCCTGGGAGGAGCTGTGAACTCTCCACACAAACTTCTCCTCTCCAGGCTGAGCAGCCCCAAGTTTCTCAGTCTAAAATTCAGTACAGTAATTTCACGAATACAAGCCGCACCATTTTGACTAAGATTTAGCTCCCAAACTGGAAATGCGGCTAATACTCAGGAGCGGCTAATGTGTGAATAATTTTCTGACATTTACAACCTCAGAAGTGCCAGGCAGAGTGCCGAGCCGAGTTGAGCAGCTGCAAAGCCGGCATTTCGTGATTGTTGCAAATTGCTACTCTGTTGCGCCGCGGGTGGAGCCTGGATCCCTGCAGGCAGCACAGGGGGCAGGGAGAGAGGAGGGAGAGCTTCCTCCTTCCCTCCTCTGCTGCAGCCTGGGGGAGAGACGGGGGGGCCCCGCGCCGCCATTGCCGCGGCTCGGGGAGGAGGCGGGGTGCTCCATCCCCGCCCGCCGCGGCGGGAGCAGGCAGGCTCCATCCTGGCCCGTTGCCTCTGCGGCAGGAGCGGGGAAACTCCGTCCCCGCCCGCCGCCGGCGCCACAGGCACAGGAAATCTCCGTCCCCACCCGCTGCCGCTGCCGTAGGAGCAGGAGAAGTTCCATCCCTGCCTGCCACCGCGGGGCAGTGCCGGGCCGAGGTGACCGAGCCCAGTGGCAGCGGCGGTCGGCCCCGAGCCCAGTGGCAGCAGCGGCCGGCCCCGAGCCCAGTGGCAGCGGCGGCCGTTCCTGAGTGGCGGCGCCGAGCAGCCCGAGCCTGCACAGCCTTAGCTCAGCCAGTAAACCCCGCCCTCCCGCGGTTCTGTTACTAATTGGCAACTTTGTTGCACGCGGGTCCTCGCTGCGAACGACAGAGCGGCTTATATTCGGGTGCGGCTTATTTATGGACAAAAACCGAAATGTTTGCCAACACCCAGAGATGCGGCTTATACTCAGTGTGGCTTGTATTCGTGAATTTACTGTAATCTGATAATATAATATCTAATCCCTAATCTATAAGTAATCTCAAAATTATCAGAAATAATTTAGGGATTTGACATTTTGCCTTTATTTGCCTACTAAAACATTTTAATTCCTTTCAGGCTGGACAAGCTGTGGCTGTTGGTCTGATTTAAGGTTGGGCAGTTCAGACATTAATCACGAGGTAGGAAGAGCCGTCCAACTGTATGTTCCAGTAGTAGGAGAGAAATATTATTTTACGTTATTAAATTAAAGAGTCCTTAGAAGATGTAAATGGTAAATGATTTATTGTCAGATTTGTGCCAGATTTCATAGAGGTATGAATGGAGTCTGGTTTTCATGCGAATTTTCAATATATTGAACTCAATGGACAAATCTTCACAGAAAGTCTAGACGAGGATAATGAAGGATGCGCACGCTTACCTAAGGTCATAACTGGTATTGTAAGGAAAAATGGGGAAAAAAATTGTAGTTTAATGGTGAGAGAAGAACAGTGGGAAGCAGAACTCCAAAATTCTCATCCTGGCTCTGCTACTGCCTTGCTGTGTGCCCTTGGGCCAGGAGTGTGGCATTCCTGTTTCTTATTTCAGCTGCTGTAAAAATGAGGTGTAATGTTCCTTACACATCCCTTCCTCTCAGGGATGATGTGAATCTGAATTAATGCTTAAAAAGTACTTTTGGATCCTGTAATTGAGGCACTGTGTAAGTGCAGTGTATTAATATTTTACTGAATACAGTAATTCCTGAAATTTAAGCAGAAAACCCGCTGTTAAATGATATGGTTTGCATGGGTGTAAATATTAAATTGTTGCATCCAAATTAGGCTTTAAATCATGTTTCCTCATGGAAGAGCTACCATAGCAATCATTCCATTTTCAGTCGGAGTCTGCCTGGGTGGGATTTAGTATAAAGCAATTTCTGAATAAGCTGATACCTCTTTAGCTTCAACAATACAGGCAGCATTTTGTTACATCTCCATTTGACAGATACAGATGACAATCAAATTATTTTTGTAATGAGGCATCCAGAAATACACAGAGCAGAGGGGCAACAAATGTTGCTTTGAATTAATATTTAAATCTCATTGTTTGAAACAGTCCTCTTGAAAGAAAATCATGACTGATTTTTAATAGCATGGAAACCGCTAGAGTCCTTCAAGTCTATCAGCTCTGTAGTGTCAGTCTCTTTTAATCAGTCCTTTTTTTATCACTAAGCCCTAGATGACAGCCTGAAGTTTCACCCTGAGGTGTAAAGCATTGAAATATATATTACTTATCTGACTTCAACTTTAAAAGAATTGCATGGAAGCAGAAGGACAAATGCTGTCCTGATTGCATTCGGCTTGCTGCATGTCACTGAAAATAGAATTGGCAAAATGGAGAGGTCTGAGAAGTAGGAAATAGCAATTTTCTAAATAATGACATTTTCTTTTACATGATAATGGTCAAAGTCAGTAGTCATATAAACTTCCACACTGAATTATAAAATGTTTAAACTGACAGGAGGAGCCTAATTCACATAAAACCAAAGGCAGAGCTCTCAACTGATGTGAAAGGACCTCAAATGTAGTGAATCACATCACATTTTGGCTCAGGAAAATGGAATGTCTTGTGGCAAATACCCCAGAGTTGCATCTCAACACAAATATTTCTTCTTTTCTCTCTTCCACTGTATTGCTTGAACTATGTTGCCTTCCTTCATTCAACCAAGCACTGTCTTTAATAGACATTTTTTTATAACTTATGGTGATCATGGGGAATTTGAAGACATTTCAGTAAAAATGAATCACCAACTTCCTATTGTTATCTCTATTTCTCTCTGTACCAAGATGGATTTTAAAAATGTAATGTGGCCTGAATCTGGTGAAGTGAGTGAAAAATTCCACCTCTCAGGTCAGATACCAAATGTAGACCTTGGTACACTTGGTGTGTAAGTCTTTTGAGTAGTGAACAGCTGCTATGATCAATATTAACTTGCAATTAACAGCTGATTTGCAAAGCCTGTTCTGTCATGTTACCAAAACTGTGACTGAATAGTGATGTTTAGAGCTATGAATCTCTTTGGCTTTTTTTTATTATGTTTGCACTTTTAAGTGGTTACCGTCATGATAAAAACTGTTACATGTTCAGAGGACAAAATTGTTTTACCTTAATGTGGCAAATAATGACCTAGAACAGATGAATTGTATCTTTAACTGTTAGGTACACTTCTGCTGTCTTAAGACAATTATATTACTGTTATTAATTATTTTAAAGATACCACAAATGAAACTGATGAAAATATGCCCAATTTTTTATAAAAGTAAAAGGAATGCATTTGCTAAGAGACCAAATCTATGTTAATACAGCTACACTGCTTCTTCCAGCCTCTCAAAGCTGATGTGCCTCATGATATGACAAATCTCTAGAACTGCTTCTAAAAGCAGGGGTGTTTTTCTCTAAATTCTACTGTGGGAATCACAAGTGTGTAATATGGATGTAGCAATATATTTATTCAAATCTATAATGCCAATATTAGATGGGGCTTACACTAAATGATGCCTTTTTTTCCTTTATGTAACAAGGGAAAACACTGGAAGTGTGTGTAGTTTAAAAGTATTTGGGTGTATTGCAGCTGTGAATCCAGAAAGTCTGGAAAACTGAAAAATATCAGTAGAGGGAGCTCCTCTTGCATTTTTTGGGAAAGATGCTTTCTAACCTTTGGTGTACAAGCCCTTTGCAATTGTTGGGAGAAAGCTGCCCCTTGTGATGTGCTCTCTGACTGCTTAGCAGCACATTTGAGGCAAACGACATAATAACATGAAAGGAAAATGGCTTAATATCTGTCTGCCTTGTCATCTTCTGTGGATTATGGATGGATTGCAGGCTGCAGACGCCATACAGAACCATTGTTCCACTTCCCTCTTTTTTCTTCAGGCTCTCACATTGAACCTTTTCAGTCACCTCGAATGTCAAGGCAGGACTGAAAAAAATCAATACTCAGAAGAATTTGGTGTGACACGGGGGAATGTAACTTATCTAAGTAAAAGGGGAAGAGAACAAAACAACATGTTTTTTCCTCAATATCCCATGTCTTCTTGATCAATAAGATTTAATATTTGCTGGTCTCAGAGTCTAATGACCAATTCCCAATGTTCTGAAACAAGGGTGCCATTTACTCATTTTCTCACCTACCTTTTCCAATAAGTAAGAAAGCAGCTGAGGAGATCAAACATTGCTGACCTTATCAGTGCAGAGTTCCTCAGAAACTTCTCTCCTGTGGGATGATACCTTTGATGTAAAGGAATTCTTGGACCTTGTTCCTAAGGACCAAAGACCTCTGGCATCATTGGCAGGGGTCAGGATGCAGCACAGGTTGAGTCTCTCTTTAGGCTTCTTCCATTCCCAACTCCTTCTTGTGTCAGGGGCTCAGCTCTGAACTGTCACTAAAACAAAGGACAATATGGGGCTGTAATTCCACTGAAACAATGCCTTTAACACACTGCTGAATTTAGCTGTGGGATTCCTTTACAAATTTGTTCAATATTTTTGACAGTGAGATCTACCCAAAATATTATCTCTTGCCTTAAAGTGTCTTTCTGCTTGTTTCTCAGTTAAAGGTCCTGGCCATGCAAATCTCCATCTTCCTGTTTGGAGGAGCAAAGCAACAGATTCTTTGTATTTTCTTTTGTGTTAGAAGAAATTTCAGCCTTTAAATTATCTTGGGATATTAGTGTTATGCTTTTTAATTTTTTTTAATAAAATAAATTTTAAACTAGACAGTTTTGGTCAGTTTAAGATATTTAGATTCCTGGGTACACATGTCGGTATTTAGTAAGGTTTCTAGAAACACTGACATTCCTTTCAGCTTTTCAATCTTACATTTCTTGATGTGTAATGCTTTCCAAGCCCTAGGCTTAAGCAACTGATGTGGCTGAGTGTCATTCTTAAAGTATTAAACCCACATTTGGTTCATATGTTGATCCAAATTGCAGTTGTCTTCATGACTGGATTTACTGAGCATCTCCTGGTTAACTGACACACTGAATTTTTGTGTCTTCTTGGCTGGGGATCAGCTAGAAAGAAGAGTTTAACCAGAAATCTATCCTTTTTATTCAGTGGCTTAAAAGATATTCAGGGTTTTTATTTGAAGAATCAATTTTCTGACTCATCCTTAGTTTTTTTTCTCCACACAGTTTAGAATGTTTACAGTGAAACCTCCCACTTAAAAGATAAATGTTTAAGAAATATTTTTCATAAAATAATGAGAAATACTGCCAAGTATTTATTTTACTTTGTTCCTAATTATTTCCCTTGGGCAAACTGAGGAATTTTTCAAATCTGATCATTGTTGTATCTGTTTTGTATCATGTTTACAAATCATCAGAAGATTTTAAAATACGTTTAGTAATTGACAATAAATTGACAATAAAGTATTCAGTTACATCAAAAGTCTAGATCCTTGAGGGAATTTTTAATTTGCCACATATATTTGGTTTTGCAACTTTTCAGGAAATAAAACATTTCATCTTATTTGCATAAGTTAATCCTTCTTAATATTAAAATTTTATTCTGCTGAGTTGTTTTCCAGATACCTACGAGGTCAAGGAAATTTTTGTTACAGGCTCAGTCAGCAGTGTGTGCAAAGCAGAAATGTTTATATAAGTCTCCTAAGTTTAGTCAGGTTGAAAAAAAATACAGTGACAAAATGGAAGAAAAGCTGGCCTGCGCATTGGTGCTGTAGCCTCCGAACATACATGAGTACTGGGTGCTCAGAGCTCTCCTCTTCATGCCATGTATTTTGATTAGTTTTAAAAACTGGCGCATGACACGTGTAAAATGGACATATTGAGGTGTTGGATGACAAACCCACCTGAATAAAGGAGTGGTGCAGGAGCTGCTGGCTCTGCAGGTGGCTCACAGGAACAGCTTCCATGTTTCTAAAATCCCTGGGAACCCTGAGTCTGAATGGTGGCACAGTGCAGTTCCTTGCAGTACACCGTAGGATCATGGAATGCTTTGGGCTGGAAATAAAATTGAAGATCATCCCATCCCACTCCTGCCATGGCAGGGACACCTCGCACTGTCCCAGGTTGCTCCAGCCCCAGTGTCCAACCCGGCCTTGGGCACTGCCAGGGATCCAGGGGCAGCCACAGCTGCTCTGGGCACCCTGGGCCAGCCCTGCCCACCCTACCAGGAAACAATTCCTACCCAAGATCCCATCCAGTCCTGCCCTCTAGCACTGGGAGCCATTCCCCCTTGTCCTGCCCTACATGCTCTTGTAAAAATCCTGGCCCAGGTCAGCAAACTCTCCAAAATGTATGACTTAAGGGGTGCCATTTTTGTTTTAGAGAGAAAAGGAGATAAGTATGCTTAGATTATGGGCATTTTTTTACTCCCTGTAGATAATATTGATGATAATCCTCTGACCTGAGAAGTTTTATTCCATTCTTGCATAAAGGTTTTCATGTTTTTTCAAGGGCTTTCCCAGAGCCAGCCTTAAGCACTAAAAAGAAAAATGACTGCTTGAGGTGCTGATTTAGCCTCAGCAACTTAGCCCAGTGACAGCTTTGCAAGACCTAACTCTGGGCATTTGCTAAAACCCGTGGCATTGAATCCTGAGCTGAGGCTGCTTGTGTGCTCTGCAGGCAGAATCCTGCACTTCAGGTGTGCAGATCGAAACCAAGAGGGATGTGCTGTTTCTTCTGTTGCCTTTGTTTTTTTATGTGACTGGGGGCACAGTCTTTTCCCTGTGCCTGGTGTGAGTGGTGCTGAAAGAGGGATGGACTGAGGAGGCACAAAAACCTCAGTGGAGACATCCTACAGTGCTGACAGAACTGGGAGCTCACAGCAAACACGTGCTCGTGCAAACCTCGAGTCATTGTGTGAGGTTCCTTTGGGTGGATTTGGCATTTGGATCCAAATATAGGTGACTTTATTTATCTGTAGCTCACACCTCCCTATCTCTTATAAAGGTAGAATTCTAAGTCCTTTAAAAAACTAACAAGAAGAACTGCCACTTTCAGGAGATAGGTGACATTCTTGTCTTTTAGTCCTCCCCTCTTCCTCAAAGAATTATCCAGTCTTTTGGCAATTCAAGACCCTGTTAGGAAGGATTTGTTTTAACATCTGTAAATGCAAACCCCATTGCTCAACCTTTGGGAGAGTTCTGTAAATCGTAGACTGCACAGCTTTGCTCATTTCCCTCCCCCACTCCTGCCATGTTCAGGTCATCCCCTTTCATTCTGTTATATGCTGAAGATCAGTTCATGAAAAAGAAGGGAGGCAGAGCAGCTCTTCTCCTCCACAACAGCCTATAACTGTGAAGACTGACCATTTCCCCTTTGAGGGAGACCAGGAATCTCTAGCATTTGCCCGGAATTTAGGTTTCAGTAAATGTAAAAATCAAACCCATGTACTGTATTTCTCATTAAGTCAATGTAGAGTTATGCACACTGCAGCCTCCTTTGAAGTTAATTGAAGAGTCTTGGCCTCCACTGACTGGTTTCAGTTTTGGTTTGGCAATAAAACTTCAAACTGAATGAGTAGTGGCTACTGTATTTCTTATTTCATTTCTATGGAAAGTTCATATTGTACCCACAAGCACATAATAAGTGCTGAAAAATGCCTCATTCCTAGCTCATATTTTGCTGACAGAGAAGATAAATTTCACATTTCAGTACTTTCTGTGGATAAAGTTAGAATTCCTCAGCTTTGGCTGTTTCCCAGTTGATATCACAAAACTGACTCTGAAACCAGACAGTGAAGTTTTAACCAGGACATATTTGCTGAGAGTTTTAAGATGTCTGACTAAGAACTAGAAGGTAATTGGCAGTAGATGACATGAATTTATGATGGGAAGTCATATTTGGCCAGTGTGATGGCCTTGACAAAGAAATGACTTGGTGGATGAAGGGAGAGCAGTGGAGGCAGCTTATCTTGAGTTCAGCAAGGACCTTGACATTTTCCTGTAACATAACAAGCAAAGTGTTGGAATACGGAGTGGAGAAAGAGGCAGAGGAGTGGACTGGAACATGGTTGAACTGCTGGGCTCAGGGAGATGAGGATCAGGGACACAAAGTCCAGCTGGAGGCTAATCCTCAGTTATGTGGCCCAGGTGTCACTATTGTCATCAGCACTGTTATACATCTCTGTGACTGGCCTGGATGATGGCATTGAGTGCACACCCAGCAGCTCCCAGATGACACGAAACTGGGGGAGTTTTTTGAGACAGCAGGTGAATGTCCTGCCATTCAGAAGGACCTGAATTATACAGGCCAGAGAATCAAGCTGAGATAAATCTCATTAAGTCTAACAAAGGGAAGCAAACAGAGGCAAATGCCAAGTCCTGCTTGTAGGCAGGGAAAATCCCACACATCAGCACAAGCTGTATGGGCGTCAAACAATTGGAAAATATCTTTGAAAGGAAGGACCTGCAGGTGCTGGTGCACAGCAAGTTGCACAGGAGAAAGCAATATCTGCTTGTGACAAACCAAGCTGATGAGAGAGATGGAGCAGCTCTGCTGGCAGGAAAGGCTGGCACAGCTGGGATTGTTCACCTGCACAGGAGAAGCTTTGGGCTGAGCTCAGGGTGGCCTTGCAGGGCCTGAAGGAGCTGCAGGAAAGATGGAGAGAGACAATTGGCAAGGGCTGGAGGGACAGGAGCCAGGGAATGGCTCCCAGTGCCAGAGGGCAGGAATGGATGGGATCTTGGGCAGGAATTGTTCCCTGGCAGGGTGGGCAGGGCTGGCACAGGGTGCCCAGAGCAGCTGTGGCTGCCCCTGGATCCCTGGCAGTGCCCAAGGCCAGGTTGGACACTGGGGCTGGAGCAGCCTGGGACAGTGGGAGGTGTCCCTGCCATGGCAGGAGTGGCACTTGAAGGAGCTTTCAACCCTTCCAGTCTAAACCATTCAGAAATTCTATGATTCTTTTCTATTTTTAAATTTCCTTACATGATTAGTTAATGGCCTCACAATTCATGAAAGGGAAAATGCATTGGATCACAGAAAACATTCTTATGCATCTACCAAAACTGCAAGAAAACTTTTACACAGATTATGAGTGGAGATACACTACTTGTTATGTGTAGAGTTAAATAAAAGTAGTGAGAAAGAAATCTTCTCTCTTTTCCATGAAGCAAACAGAATCCTGCTTTGAATCGGAAGTGTATTTTACTGTGCTGCTGTTGAGAAATGATGATTGAACAGAGGTTATAAGGTGAAACCTTATATGATCATGTGTTTATGGAATCCAAGGTCAAATAAAACTTGAAAAGAGCATTTGGGTGGGGGTATGAATTGCAGGGTACGTGTTGTAACCCACTACCCATGATGTATTAAGAATGGTATGTCCCTTGATTCCTGTGGACCCTCTAAAATCTATGCACTGACCCCTCTGCTATCCTATTGGCAGGAAATCAAGTTCCCCCCCATCCTCTTTTCCTGAGCCTACAAAAGATCTCAGACTTTGGGAAACTTCCTCTTTGCCCCTTGGAAGCCATGAAGAAATAAACCAAGGAAACCCCTGGGACAAAGAACCTCTTTATATCTTTTACCCCTACTTCATTCATGCTACAAACCCAGGCTTGCCCTGCTAAAGTTACTAGGGAGCGGGGTAAGCCTCGGTTGCAGTAGTAGGTATGTAAATTTATTCATAAATGAAATTCTGAAGAACATTTGATGCTGTGGTTCTGAAGGCAGAGGTTTGCTGACTTAAACTTGGACTGAGTCTTAGGTCAGAAAGACTGAGATTAGCTACACTAAACAGGGCAAAAGTAGTTACCCTGAATGGCTGAGTTAATCCATGAATTTTATATATATTTGGGGTTTTATTCAATACGTATATTACCTAGTGTAAAAACTATTGGGACACCTGTGTGGAAATTAAGTAGTATATACCCAAAATATTTAAGGCAATTTCTGGAGCATAGCATGATTTTTAATGGCTAAAATAATTACAAAAAGGGGAATATCCCATTATTTTCATGCTGTGTTTATAAAAGGACATAGTTCTGGGCATCATCTATTCACTTTGAATGTTTCTGGCATTTGCGTGGCGTTTTTAGAAAGTGTCTGCAGCTCAATTACCTTGTGAAGCTCCAGCATGCCTCTGGTCCTCATTCTGAGCTCTGCCATGATCTGCAGTGCTGGAGTCTGACAGAAGCTTCAGGAGCAAACAGGAGTGGAAGTCCAGGCACTCAAGGTACTGCAAAGTTGAGCGGTGAGGAGTGAAAGGAGCTCATGAATTCCCACACTGAGAGAATTGCTGAACTGGCCTTTCCAGCATCACACATCTGTGTACCTCCAGTTGCTTTACGGGATCTTCCTCAGCTGTGTCCATTCTCTGGGATGCTTCACTCCTCAGGAAGTCATCAGGAATCCCTCAGAGCACGATGCCATATGTGCACACCTTTAATGGTCTGAGTTTAGTGAGCAATCAAGCATCCTTGAAGAAACTAAGTGAATTTAATTCAAGCTTATTTTTAAATTTCTTATACATTTATTTTTATTTTATTTTTAATGGCCCCTGGTGTGCTGAACAGCACAAAGAATATCATGTGATGAATTCTGATTGATTATCAATGGATGCTCTGGTGAACTTGTTACATGAAATCACAACAGATGACCTGACACTTCCATGCACATCTTCTTTTTTGAAGCATTCTGCCTTCCAGGCTGGCATTCTCCTTTTCTGTGCTTCAGTCCCCAGGGGACTGGGAGATTGAATTTAATGGTTAGCTGAGCAAGGATGATCTGAGCTCCGCTCATGTTAACTTAATCATTGTTCTCAATGAGAAAACTTAATTTAGGAGTGTTTATGCACCTTGTTTAGCCTAGTAACTGTAAGCACATTATGCAAAAAGGGATTGTTTTGAGGCCCCTTATTGGTCACATATAATTTTATGTAATGCAGAAGTCCTTGGTTAAGGATTTGCAGTCTTTGATGAGTTGCCTTGAGATTTTGAACCACTTGGAATCATACAAGACAAATTTAAGACTGCTCATGTAATAGATAAATCTGCTTTTTAATTGGCATTATTTTAAATGTCACAACTGTTTATGTGATACACTCTTAATAGCTACATATATTTAATTGTAATGAAGCATAGGATTTAATGCTGAATTCTTTGTGCAAATTCTGCTGGCCCAGGCTGTGATATCATCATGATATCATCATCATATCATGTCATATCATAATGGTAGGACATAGCAGGAGGAGATGGCATCCTTTAGTATAAACCTAGGCCACAGTGATTAAATTCTGCCAGAGCTAACAGGAAGATGATTAACAGGTACTGTGGAGACAAGAAATCGCAGGAACTCAGAACTGAACTAGGGTGGAAATACATGATCTTGCTGCTGAGGCCTTAAGCAAATCCTTTTCCTTCCCTGTTTTTCAGCCAGTCCCCTGACCAGCTCCTGTCTGACTCCAGTGAGGGGATTTAAATCACTCTTCAGGTGCACAAGTTTCTCACTTCATCTTACTGTTTTCTCCCCGATCCTGCTGAGGGGCAGAGGGTAACTGCTCCTGTGGTGCTCAGCTCCTGACTGGGAGGCAACACTTCACATCAGTAAAGGTGCCAAAGAAGAGATGTGTGTGCTTGGCAGGCGCTGAGACAGAAAGAAAAAGGTGTGAAAGCAGAGCAATAGTTTGGGGTCCTCTTTTTTTGGTGATAACAAACCATTCCATAATTTCAGCTGCATTATCTGACATCCTTGTGAGAAGAGCACAAGCAAAGCCCAGGAAGCAGCTGTAAAACAAAGGAAATATTCACACAGCTTTGGCTAATAAGAACAAAAATATTTAAGTGGAAGGTCTGAAATACCCAGTGCCCACCACTTCCAGCACCAGGAGAGGGGTCAGAGCCAGTACCAGCGCTGCATTAAAGCTCTGCCAGTGCCTTAGGTCTCAGGTAAACCTGAATAAATACATAGTACTCAGATGATTGTGTCTGAAGATATAAACAGTGCTCCACACGCATGGAGCCTCCAACATTTTCTATGAAGGTGAAACAGGAATGAAATTTCCTTTCCTGCAGGCTTTAAATGAGCCCAAGTTATTTCCCAAGTCAAGCTGTATCATTGAGTGACACTTCCCAAAGCACAATTTTTGCAACCTCTAAGAAGGCCTGGTTAAAGCAGCAGTTACCATTTGTGTAACCTTTGCTGCTGGTAATTGAGAGTGTACATTGCTCAGACAGCTTGGAATTAGAATTAGGCAGAGGGACCTTTCAAAGAAAATATGTAAAAAGCTTAATTCTGGGTCCAATTAGAGCTAAGGTCAATCTTCTTTAGCCCATCTCATTAGTGCTCTCTGACAGCAAAACTTGCTTCAAGACTCAAATATTTGATTCTTGGATATTTGTTTTGAATGGACAAGTCAGCTAATAGGGGAGGTGTCATCAAGATGTAAAAAGTCACTTGAGCTAATTACTGTACAAATAACGTGTTCTTTTACATCATTTTCCCCTCCTCCTATAATGGATGTAATCCTTTCATATAGTCATGTAATGCCTATCCATGTAATGGATTGAACCCTGCATGAAGTCAATCCCCTTTTTTCGAGTAGCCTCTGTGTCTTTCACTCTGTTGGGAATTGATGACTTACATTGAGGCTTCATGAATATCCTGTTCCCAAATGAGGAACATCTGAAATTCATTGGGAAAAATAAATAGGAAAATAAATCCAGGTAAACACCCCCAGCTTGATAAAGACAGTGGAGTTTATGTTCAGGTTCACCACACATATACAACGATAAGTTTGACTGAAATCCTGTGAAATCTAACTTCATGAGCATCTGTGTTATTGTAGCTACACAACAGAAATAAATACAGAAGCAATTCATATTCCATAAGAATACTGGGACATAAAATGTATATCCTTTCTTGGGTGTACCTAGAATATGTAATGGGGTATAGATCTGAGTACTCACTTATTTGCTTTATTTCTTTCTTTATGTCCTTGCAGGTGCTGAATTATTTAAGCACCTTGAATTCCAGACAAAAATCTCTATACCAGAGCAAGCAATCAGGAGCAATTGCTTGTCCTGGAGTCAATTCCAAACCTCCCAACTGCATGCTCAGGAACTGGAACTCAGTACATCCAGGTTATTTTAAAAGTAAGTCCGTTTCAGATCCTCCCCTCCCATCCTCAGCCAAAACTGCATTTTCTTCCACAGGTATCTAAAGCCTTGGACCCTTCCTGGGTGAGATGTCAACATTTTTTCTTGAAAGTTTGAAACTAAAATCAGGTGGTTGGGATAGCCCTCAGTCCTAAAGTCACTTGAGAGTTTCCAGTCTTCATATGACATTTTTCATGATGTTTATTGAAGAAGTTTCAAGTCAGAGATTTTTTTTTCTTTCTGATTTTTGTTTTTGTTTTTATTTTGTTTTGGGTTTGTTTTGTTTTGTTTTGTTTTGGTTTGGTTTGGTTTGGTTTTTTTTTAAATACAGTAGTTTCAGCAATTAGATAGAAACACTTTTTAAGTGTCTTGTAATGAAAACTCTGAGTTAGAGCTCATGAATCTTTTAAACTGCTGTTTAACAAGCTTTAGAGTAAAAGACTCCAGAGGAAGTGAGAAGTGGGTCCACCGGCTACTGCTGCCATGAAGGGGCAGACACTCAGCCTGTCCCAGGTGCTTTGTGCCCCTTCAAACCACAAAGATGATAGGACTGGGAGGAGATGCTGGTAGAACAGATTTGTCTGAGCATTAGGCAGAGCAGATGTAACAGAATAGGATTCAGCACTTCTACACACACACACAAAAATGTCTTTGCATTAAAGCTACAGCCTTTCAGAATCTTATCTTTACATCTCATTTCATTATTGGGCCTGCATTTCCTGTCCCTAGACATGCCAAATTACTGTTTCTTAGATGCAGATGATACAACTATCTCCAAGTGAAATTAAGTTTTCCAAGCAGTCCTTTATTTGACTTTCTTATCTTTACTTTATTTCCCTTCTCACTCATTTCATGTATAAAACTGACATGTTGTAAATTTTGATGGAGGTAGTCTCCCAAAGCAATCTTAGTTAAGGGTCACTGCTGGTCATATTCATGTCTTTAGAGTTTTATTAGTAATTTTAACTCATTTCCTTTGTTTTGAAAGAAGGAAAATTGAGGAGAATAGTTTAGTGGATATTAAAAACTAAAACACAATGGACCCCATATACCCAATTTAAGTGCTCAAGATATGAAAAGTAGATATATATGAAAAGCAGGAAGTGTCTTTCATAAATGCTTCATGGTTCACCTATTTTATTTATGTGATTCAGAATGCAGAAAAGCTGAGGCATGGCTTCCAGAGAGGATTATTCTATTGGTAAAATAGATAATTTTCCATGGATTTTACTATGAATTCCACTAAAGTACTACTATAGAATAGTTTGTTTTTGAAGGGACCTTAAAGTTCATCCCATTCCATCCCTGCCATGGGCAGGCACCCCCTTCCACTATCCCAGGCTGCTCCAAGTCCCAGTATCCAACCTGGCCTTGGGCACTGCCAGGGATCCAGGGGCGGCCACAGCTGACTAATAATTCATAAATGTAAAACTGTACTTAATCCAATGGAAAATCATGCTAACATGGTCAAACTCTTGAGGAACTGTAGTTAAAAAGGAGAAAAGTCTTGGATATGTGAACTAAATTACTTAAAGATGCTTTACAGAAATAAGACATAATTGTAAAACAGGATGAATATGAATAAATTTTTATATATCTATTCTAATGTTTTCTATTTTAATGTTTCCAAAGGAAAAAAAGAAAGAATGGTAAAAACAAATAGATTAGCTTTAGGTTAGAAATGGTTTGTTTTACCTCAGGAAGAAGGGACTGCTACAAGGAGAGATGACAAATTGTGTCTGTTGGGAGTTCTGAGACTGCACATACAGAGAGGAGCACAAAAAGGGTTTATTGGGAGGTGGCAGCAGAGCTAATTTGTGGGCAGGCTGTGACTGTGTGTAGAAGGCATTATGAAATGTCAGGGTTTGTGTTCATTGATCAGGACTGTTATCCCCACTGGAATCAGGACTATGAGAGGTGACTGGAGAGGTGTCAAGGGTTGTTTTTCCTTCACTGTACAGGCAAGGTTTATGGTGCTTTTGCTATTTTTTGTTCTAATTGTGAAAGCTAAGGAGAAAAATAGAAATCAGATGCTTGGTGATGAGTTTTCCAAAAAATCCTCATATGCTTCCACAGGCACGGTTTTCATTCTGCTTGTTGAGTATATTTTGAAAGAAGAAATAATATGGGTTTTTGGAAAGAATTAATGAACAGTTTAAGGACAGTCTCTAAGCAGTCTGCAGCCTTATGTGTTTTACAGATGAGTGCATGGAATATTTTTATTGTTTTTCTGAAGGGTAAAAATAATATTCTACAGAAGAGGAAAAAGTAGTTCTTTCCCTTAATTATAGTTGGAAATGAACTAGTGAAAGAAAGACTAATTCTGAAACTACAGCTGGAATCATGGGGCCATTTTGGCCTTGAAAGGGGATACAGGAGACCTTTTAATTCCATTTGGTCAGGAGAGGAGAGCAGAGTGAGAATTTTGTATAATTCAAAATGTAATGATAGCTGTTATGCAAATAGGTTTGAGCTCTTAAAAATCAAAAGCAACCTTGCTTTAAGAACTGTTAATTTTTCAATGGCCAAAATATGCTTCTCTTTTACATCTGGTCTATATAATGTATATACTTCAATAGCATTTTAACATATATAATGAATATATTTTCAATTCTCTCAGGCTCTGTCTCTATCTTTTTTGTAAAAAAACCACTAGCCTGTGAATACTGAACTGCATGAATGCATGAGAAAAATAAGATAATAATTTGTTATAGTTTCATTTTTAGTGGGATGTTTGTGAATTAAAATAAAAATAATAGATTAATGGATGCTATAGAGGACTTTGGCTTACATTCTCAATTTGTCTCCTATTTTTTATATCCATATATTTTGTCATTCTATATTCTGTACAATCTCTACGATCTATTTTTCTATACTTAGGTGACAAAACAAAATACTTGTCCTATACAATGCTATTCATTGAAAATGGTATTCAGTTTTTAAAATATTTCTTAAATCATTAACTAAAGCACAGTGAAAAAGTATTCAACCAGTGTAAACTGTTAGAGTGAGAATTATATGATTAAGAAGCCATTTCCTTCAATGATTTTAAGTCTAAATGTAGGATCTGAAATGCAAAGAAATGACTTCTTACTAAGTAAAAATGTGTAAAAAAAATTAGCAGAATTACCTCCTTACTGTAATGTTCAAGGACATCAGAAATGCCTTACTGGAAAAGTTCTTCCAAGGGATTCTTGCTCTATTCTTCATAATGTCAAGATTAATTAAGTTGACTGTACATGCAAAACCCAACCTCCCCTATTCTTTGAGTAACCTCTCCCAGCATGCCCAGGCCAAGTCATCACTATGGCAACAAATAATTCCTAAATCCATCAGCACTGCAGTGATGTGCATGATCCATCTTCTGGCATTATTAATAAATTATCCTTGTGGAAGCATTGGTTCTTGGTGTGGTGCACCGCAGTCAGGGGATGCAGGGGTATGGGAAGCTAGGTGTGAGGGTGTACCTGGGATGTTTCTAGGGTATTATTTCCTGTATATCCATTTTTTTTAATGAAGCAATAGCAAAGCTTGGGAAGGTAAAACAGGCACTGAGAATAAAATGCATGCACTAAGACACAGCATGAATTAGGGAAAAACCAGTGTAACATGGCGCTCACACCAACACATTCCTGGCTTCTCACTCACTGGGCTGAAAACTGCTCACCAGCCTTCCTATGATTCTTATCCCTTAGAAATGATAAAGTACAGCCTTTTACCAATGCAGACAACCCCCTATTGGACTGACTTCTAATTATAGAATCTGCAAGCTGAAAAAGCAGAAATGGCTGAAATGAGCTTCAGATCACATCTTGCCTTAACCCTCCTAGAAAAGAAAGCAAGTTTGATTACTCAAAATACCTGAGAATGTTTCACTTATGCCCTTTATGGCTAAAAATCTAATAAACTCCTTCTGTTAAAGGGATTAGTAATACCTGCACTATCTCCCAATATTTTCCCTAATCTGCCTGCAGCAATCTTTTTTTGTTGTCTCTTGTGAAGCCAATATTGAGCTGGTTCCTCTTCCATCAGGATTGCTGTAGTGTTCTCTCACACATCTTAAAAAAGCTGTGTGTAGTTTCACTTATGCCAGAAGGTGATAATCAGTCTGATTATAGGTGAGTAAATGTGATTCTACATCAAGTACGTCCTGGACTGCAAAATAAATTAGGAGTTGCGATGAGTTTTCTGTGGTTCAACCTCTAAGTGTGCAAAAATTCTGCAAAAATGGAGGTGAGGGGAGGGATTTGTTACAACTCTATGTAACTCTTTTTTTTTTTTTATCTCATAAAATCATAAAATGGTTTGCACTGGGAGAGGCTTTAAACTCATTTTGTTCTACCCCTGCCATGGCAGGGACACCTCCCACTGTCCAGGCTGCTCCAGCCCCATTGTCCAACCTGGCCTTGGGCACTGCCAGGGATCCAGGGGCAGCCACAGCTGCTCTGGGCACCCTATGCCAGCCCTGCCCACCCTGCCAGGGAACAATTCCTGCCCAAGATCCCATCCATTCCTGCCTTCTGGCACTGGGAGCCATTCCCTGGCTCCTGTCCCTCCAGCCCCTGCCAATTGTCTCTCTCCATCTTTCCTGCAGCTCCTTCAGGCCCTGCAAGGCCACCCTGAGCTCAGCCCAAAGCTTCTCCTGTGCAGGTGAACAATCCCAGCTGTGCCAGCCTTTCCTGCCAGCAGAGCTGCTCCATGCTCTGCTCATCCTGGAGCCTCCTCTGGGCTCTCTGCAGCAGCTCCAGCTCCTTGCTGTGCTGGAACTCCAGGGCTCTTTTGTGTCTGTGATGACCCTTTCCTATGGTGATGTAAATTGTATTATTTTGTTGTCTTTCTTTCAGGAAATGTGCCGCATCCTTAGATTTTGGAGACTTTTCTCTTTGCTTGCTTATACACAATTTGCATAAGTGTGAATTATTTCTGGGAAGCTGCTGTGATTGATCAGTGTGTCAGAGAAGGGGCAGGTTATTGTTCCTGGAGCTCAAGCCTTCCTGTTATAAACATCTTACAATAAAAGATTATTATATCCAGTTTATGTAGTAAGCTCCAATGCCACAGAAGAGACAGTACAAAAATAATAAACAAGAAAAATTTGGTGTTGTTTCTGCACCAATGGGAGCAATAGTTTAAGGTAAAACATATGCTGGATAGTCACTAACACAATTTAAAGGGAAATCTGAGATAAACGCATTTAGTTCAACAGAAACTGGAGTGGTGTTTTTTAAAATCCAGCTGACAAACTGTAAGAAAATAGAGAAAAAATGCATAAGTCTGAATTTTAGACTATACACAGATAATTCAGTCTTCTGATAATATGTATGCAGCAGCTGGAAGCTTTTATTTGATTCCTGAGAACATCACAAATGTTGTAGATTGAGCAAAGGTTGGTGAATGGGAATTCTGTACTCAACAAACTCCTGCAAAACAAATAAAAAAAGTCTGTGTGCTTTTCTGTCCCTCATCTGTAAGGGAGAAGGAGCTGGAAATGCTCCTTTGAGTAAAGGCCAGTTTTTATTTTATTAGGCGTTGCAAGGGACAGAATAATGTGCTTCACTTTTGATAACCCAGGGCTGTGTAAGGGCAGGACAGATTTGTGATGCATTTGAAGTCTTCAGCCGGCTCTGTTTTGGACCCAGGTAGAGAACTTTGGATTGTGTCCATGCTATCTTCTGGCTTATCCTGTGGAAATTACAAACTAAATCAGGAGTTCTTTAATGTGCGCACTGGGGAACTGATTTTGCTGCTGCAATCTCCCTTTATAAGGGATAACATGAACCTGTTTCCTAGGCCATAACTTCACACTGTACAAACTATGTTAATCTGACAGGACTCCATGAGTTTGGCCAGTAACTTCCTCTGGGACAGTGGGGCAGTGGTTCAGAACCGATAAATAATCAGTTTTTTCAGGAGAAATAAAAAGGGCTATCTACCCAGTAAAATGTAGTGTAGCATAAGGAAATGTAATGAAAATGTTACTATATGTATTTCCTAGTATGCCTGATAAAATGTAATATGAAAACCTATTATTAAAAGGGGGAAAGCCAAGTGTTCACTGAAATGTCTGTGGGGCTTTATTAATTTTATAATGAGGTATTTCTACTGGCACACTCACTCTGAGGAGCTCCTGAGACCCCATTCAAATTGTCTTCTGATACCTCTTCTGAAATTTCATGTTCTTTTTTATCCTGGGCTCGTAGAGAGAAGAATAAAACCATGTGTGTGAGAGCAGGGAGGCTTTGAGAGCTCTTTGGGTTCTTCAGGTGGCTTTATCACTCCCAATCTCTTTTAATTGAACTCCTTACTGTAAAGTAAACCTGTATCAAACAGGTGACTTGCTGTGCATATGAAATTATGAATTTCATAAACAAAATATCCAGAATCCCCCTTTTCCCTTACAAGATAAACCCGAGAGTGCAATCTAATAATTTCCTGGAATGTAATTAAGTGGCAAGGTATTTGCTCCCATAAAAGCTTCCCCTAAGGAGCTGAGATAACATGCTCAGTAGAATTGCTTGAAAGGTGATGAATTTGAACAAACCAGACAAAGCAGGAATAGAAAGCTAGGGAGAAGATTACATTAATTGTGCTTATAGAGGGCTTCAAAAGGTCAAAGGCATTGAATTCAGTTGCAATAGAAGCAAATCCTACGCATCTAGCAGGCAAATAGACATTATTTCTTCCACGAATTAAGCATTAAAAAATGAACAAACATTTAACCACTGTTCAGAATGAAAAGAACATGTTCTTTTATACAGATTAGGAATTTATCAAAATGAAAAGAGAAGAAATAGTTGGAGACTGTATGTTAAGCCAACATTTAAATTCTGTACTAAAAATCAGCAGCTACCTGTATGTATAATGAGGCAACAATATAAATTCAATACATAAATCACTGAGGCAGAAATGGGGCTGGGATCTGAAAATGGCTGCATTTTGAACAGCATACAGGAAGAGATTTCTATCATAGTCAGCAAATGATGAAAATATTAACAAAGTAATTAACAAATATTTTTAATGGCTTTTTTTACTCCCATGTATTTTTCTGCTAAATCTTTATGTTTGCACAGAACTTTACTCATGAAATCATTGTATCTCCTTTTCTAGCTGGCCAGGCATATACCTCAAGGATGCCTTTTAGACCAGAAATGTCCACAATTCCTTCAATATTTTCACTCATACTTTCTATTTTTCTTTTGCTTTCCCTGTCAGCATTTATTCTTTTAGATACTTCTCTTTTTCTTCTGTCCTTCCATTTCCCTTTTACCTGTGGCTGATGTATACAAGTGGGATCGCTTGAGTCCCACCACAACTAAGAGCTCAGCCTGAGTGGTTCTGACTTGAAAACCTGGATCTAAGGCAGTATTTCCAGCCCAGCACACTTAGGGTTTCAGCAAGAATCTCATCTGAGATAAAACTCCTACAGATTAGCTCCAAGAAGGTGCAGCCTGATCCTGTCTGTGCGTGCTGCCTGGTCCTGCTGGAGCTCATTGGTATGACCAGGTGCTGGCTTTGCTATTTAATTATTTCCTTGAGGTTTCCCAAGTTACCTCCTTTCCAGTCTGCTGTCACTTCTAATAAATGGAGGCTTGCTGGGAAGTTAACTGATTGGATTAATGGTGACACAGGGTGTTTTTTAAACACACAATATAAAATTAGATACTTTACTTGTGGATTCTTAAGTGTTTTAAGTTTAAGGGTTTTTTAAAAGTGTTAAAGTTTAGCATTCTCTTGCTTGTATTAGGGTTTTAGATTATTTTTTGTGCTTAGTATATTAGTTTATTTGCAATTAGTCTCATTTGCACTAATGAAAAGCAATAATGATTTTCTTTCCATTTGGATAGCCAGATGCTTTTGACAAAATCAAATATTTTCCTGTTCAGGTACTTTTAAAGTAATATTTATATCTTATTTAGCAAATAATTGCATTTGCTCTGTGTTAAAGCATTTTCTGAGTTTCATGGATTTCAGGCATCGGCCTCAGGACAATCCGATTCAGGCCCTAGACAGTGTTAGGACAGTGAAGGATGAGAAAATCATTTTCTAAATTTTACTTAGATAAAATCAGCATTATCCACTGACAATAATATCCAGTCCCTTACGTTTTAATACAAAGGCAATTTGTGTCATGTCCTGTGTGGCACTTGGACAATATGGGGCTGATATCAGTGTCAATGACACCACACTGGCGGGATAGACAGAGTGACCCTTCAGTGGACCTTAAAAGGGCTGGAGGAATGGTCTGGGTGGCCTCCTGCTCTCCCTTCAACCTGAATTGTTTCATGGCCCTGTGATTCTCTGTTCTGTAATGAGGCTTTGTACAAGCTCTGACATTGAGCTTTTAGAACACCTGAGATGAGCTGACTGCATCTCTCCTCATTAAGAGATGGATAGAGTCAGCGGGTCCATTTTGGAAGTCTAATCTGAAATGCCATTTATTTAACCCATATATTTCTTCATTTTTTTTTTCAATTACTTCCACTATTTTTGGTGGCAGCTGTGAGGCCTCTAGTTTGGCTTGTAGGCTGTGAGAACAATTAGAAATCCTTTGGAAGAGCCATGGGAAGGACTTCTGTGGCACAGGTAATAGAATCAGATTATATTCAGATGTTTTAATACAAACTGTAATCCAACCTTCCTGATCCCTGAATATCCTGCCTCTTTCATTATTCATTTTTCACCTCCTACAACAAGTGGAGCAGAAGTTCTGTGAACAGCATCTTTCAGTGCACTTTAATCAAGCAAGTCGACAAAACATGTCATGAGTCCTGGGGGAAGTACTGGGACAAACATGAAGGGTGCCACGATCCTGAATGTAGATCTTTCCCAGCCATTGGCTGCACAGAGTTTAATGATGCCATTTGTTGTGTGTTATAACAGTACTGGGATACAGATTTTCAGCATTTGTATTCTTAGATTTAAGGACAATGAGCTGGACTGTGACCACACATGGACTGCCAGGCTGTTATCTATGAGATAATGGGTTTGGTGCACTAGGGCCGTGCTGGCCATGGAGGAAGCAGCAGACACCAAACCAGCAGCAAAACAAGTTGTCATCCACACACAGACAATGAGTTTCATGCACAGTAAAGTGGAAGTCATCCATAGATTGTTTTCCAGGCTCTAGTATGGAAAATGTTTATGAACAAATTAAGGTGGGGGTGGTTGTGTTGTTTTAACTTCCCATCTTATGTTTCATGCCCTCCAACCTGCTGCTGTTGTCTTTTCTCTGCCCTTGCTTCTCTCTCCCTTCTGATAACCCTAAACACAGTCCCTAATTCTCTTTATATTTGTATATTGTGCATAGAGACTTTCCCTGCTCCAAGTTGCTTTCTCATTTCCACCTAGCTTTTGATCTGCTCTGTTTCTCCACTGTAGTCCTTTCCCTCGGCTTACAGGATTTATTTCCTAATGATTGCTTCCCATTCCCATTCTTTCTGCATTGTTGCATTTTTAATACCTCTCTGCCTTTTAATTCATCAGCCCTAATCTTCTGTACAGATCTTCTTGCAAAAATATTCCAGTCTTCCAAGTTCTTGCCTCTCTCCAACAATTTGTGCCAATTTGACTGCTCCATACCCGGCATCCTTGGCTCGATACCTTTCATATTTATGAGACTTTGATATTAACGTCTCATATTTCTTTCTTTTTTTTTTTTTTTCTTTCCTTGCTGGAAGAAGTTGAAAACCATGTTGTTTCTCCTTAGTTAAAATAGCCCACTTGACCTACAGTAATCCAGAGTCATAATCTTTGAATTCTTAAAGAAATTTGAGTTTGAGGGACCAGTAATTATCTGTAGGGCATAGGCAAGATGCAATTTTCAATGACTAGAGGTGTCACACTAGGGTAACTTTCAAGAGGATGGTAAAAAGTGCACCCTTGACATGCACAGCAACCTCTGCCAAATCTCAGAATTATAAATGACACGCATGATGGAAGATAAGGTCACCCTAAGTTTTATAACAAGGGGAAAAGTTATTTTCCTGACTCTTATTTTCAGAAACTGATGAACTAATTCTAGACCTTTTTCAAAGAAAATAGGATATTCTAGACCAGACTGAGTATAACTATAATCAACACAAACAGTTAGTAGCAATGTTGGGCAGTTTACCCATACTGTGGATAAAACCTTCCCTTCTTCCTTAAGTAAACATCCACTGGAGTTAGCCATAGTCCCTGTAGGATTAAAGGATTATGGATATGAACAATAACATTTCTTCAGGAAACATTCAGTCTTTATTTCACTTTACGTTTGATCCATATGAAACTATACTACAGTGTGACACTTTTGATCTATTTGTTTTAACCAAATAATTAAGTAAAAAAAAAAAAAATTCTTTGCCTCAAACCCATTCTTTAAAAATATATCAGTCTTTATAAAATGAAGTAACCACTAAAGAAAAACCTTTGAATTTAATCCAACATTATATACCAAGTGTATCACTTTTATGCTGTCATAATACTAATGAAAGAGATGAATTCTGCTGAGGAAAACCCATCATAAATGTGAATATAACTTTTCTTCTTTTTAAGAATCAGAAAGTAATTTGTAATTTAAAGAGCATTATAAACTCAAGGAAAGTTTAAGAAGCAGGAATCCTAACCCACAAATCCCACACTATTTTTGTAATTCGGGTTATGTGTTCCAAAAGGAGAACTTCCCCAATATGGTTTAGGAAAGGAATTGTTTTTCATCTCAGGACAAGATAGGTCTCTTTGATTTAATTAAAAAGTCTTAGGAAATTCAAAGTCTTCTTGCATTTGTTCAGGAGAAAAAATACCCAGGCAGATTAATTTTCAGTTAGCAAGTGGCACTGAGGAGAAGTAACCTGGCCTTTGATGTTGATTAGCATAACAAAGGAAAAATACAGATGATACTTCAGATTTCTTTTGTAGCCAAATTAGTGTGTCAGGTTTGGGATGATAATCAGGAGTGATTAATAGTATCACTGTTATTTTGGAACACAGGTAGAGGGAGATGCGATAGAAAACATGATGACATTGTCAGAATTTTTCCCTATGGAACTCCAGGATGATGACGTTGCTCTCCAATTTTGCTCTGCTGTGTTAACTTCTAAGCAAAAGTCATTTCCCCATGTGAGCAGGGAGAGCTCCAAAATCTCTGTTAATGGGTGGCTGTGGAAAATACAGCTTTTAAGCCTTGAATCCAACCTTCCATCAAATATGTATTTAAAGGAGTTTTTTTTTTATATGAAGGCATATATTTTCTGTCTCTTTTCCTTGGCTCTAGTTTTACAACAAGGTCAAAGGTATGCAAAATCATCAGAGAAAAAGAAACCAATCTGTTTGAAGCCTGTAAGCTTTTCAAGTTTCATGTCTTCCCTTCATGACTGCTACTAAATCATTTAGGATTATCATCCTACTTCACATAGACAGCCAGGGAGATTTTTGTGCAGATTTTCAATCATTCAAACTGATTCGTATGGGTCATTTTATATCAATTGCTAGAAACACAAAATTATATCCATACTTATTATATTGCTACCTGTTGAATTGAATAGTATTTTTTAAAATGGTGTTCAAAAGAAAGATGAAATTATATTTAGAAAGAAAAACATTCAAACGTAACACAGGAAGGTTAGGACCTGATAAGAACATGTCCTTAAGTAATTTTCTTCTTTGTTCAATTCAAAATCAAAGTATTCTATATAACATTACACTGAGTAAATGTGATTGGATAATTAAAACAATTTTACAGTTCTTCACTTTTATTTAAAGGATGGTTATCTCTTTAGAGAAAATCTCTCTGAGTGACTGCGTGCATTTTATAGCTGACATTTTCCCCTATTGCTACATTTTTCACATAACAAGATTAATTTTTCTTTAATGATTCCCTGCATCATCCCTCAGCAAAGGCGAGCCGGATTGGCCCCGTGTCCTCACCTCTTCCAGCACAGTCAATTTAATGGTAGTGAGAGTAGCTGCTGCAGGAGGCAGGTGATGGCAGAGTAACTCCTGTGCCACAGCTGGGGAGTGGGAGCAGCAACACCCAGCCTCTGCTCCTGAGAGAAAGCTGGAGAACCCCTCCAAAATCACCAGGGCCTCCTCTGCTGTCCTCTCCAGCCATGTCCCCAGCCCCTGAGGGGCTACAGTAGGGTGAGGGATAAAGAAAAGTGCTTCTTTCAGTGTCCTGCAGGGATCTTTGCGAGAGGGTGGGCTGGGCAGTGAGGGGGGATGAGAGGGGTTCAAGGATAGAAGATGGACTGGAAAACTGGGAGAGAAAGAGGAAGAGAAATTCCCAGTTCTGCCCTTAGATTTGGGGTGATTTATGGCCTCTCCCAGTCCCTCCCAGCTGCTCTTACTCTCTTGGGACCCAACAGTTTTGTACAATCCTTCCCTCTCTTTGTCTCCCACTAGATTCTGGTGACACGTCCCTGCTTTCCTATGCAATGCCACAAATTGAAAGTGGTTTAAAGGATTGAGAAGTCCTAAATATGCTCTGGCACATCTTTTGGCCATTTTTATCTGGTCCTGATTCATATCATACAGGAACTTCTAATTCTGCTTGAGCTGCAGTGAAAGCCATGGAGGACAGTGTGTGTATATGGACACAAACCCATCTCTATTAATATGTCTGTAGGAACAATTTGATAAATGTTGTCAGATCTTTAAGGGATCAGGAAAATATTTTTGTGGGAGTGCAATTGGAATTCAGTCATGTTACTATCCTGAAAGTTACTGTTGCCAGGCAAAGCTGATTTGTCTTAAAAGAAATAGAGTTAGTTTGGATCTAAAATTATCTTTATATGAAAACATACAGGCTATGGCAAGGACAAATCTTTAGCTGAGCAATACCAGCTGAACAATGTATAGTGCTTGTGAAAAACAAGTACCAAAGCAGGCAGATAGGAAAATCTGCATGAAATTGTGTGGGAGGGGAAGTTATGTTTACCTTCAAAATTAATTTTGCACTCTCCAGTGTATATCTGTTTAATCTATATTAGTGCATTGGCAAAATTGTTGATGGTGATGTTTTACTCTTAATTTTAAATTCTGTGATAAAGACTAGTTTGGATAAGTACAGACTTTTGAGAAGCTGAATACATAGGAGGGAGATTTTAAATATTATCACAATAGCAGCCTTATTAAATTCAGGAGTATTGAATCACTGTGACCATATCTTTGGGTTACCCATCTCTTAAAAACCAATACTTGCTGACTTGCAAGGGTTTTATGGGCCATCTGATTCAAAGTTTGGTTATTAGGCTTTATCTTACTAATGTAAGGGTTATGAAGTCCTATCCTTCCCTGCGTGCTCTGAATCAGTCTCTGATTCTTGTACAAAAGCTTGATCTGAAGCTGATCAAAATAAAAATCGATAGTAAAATGTGTTGTCTGCATTTAACATGACATCATATGATTTAATAAATCCTTGGAACAATTGCATATTGTGCCTTTCAGGGAACAAGGACTCAAACAAATAAAGCAGCGAAACTGAGGTGACCAGCAGAAAGGATGGCTTTATAACAGCTCACTGTAGCTTAGCAGGTTACACAAGACATCAGGCAACAAAAGAAAGTAGTAACTGTTCAATTATTTTAGTTAACAGACTTTGTTGCCCAATGGACATTTGTGTGGTATCTAACAAAGTTTTAGATTCAGATTCAGATTCACCAATTTCTTGGTGAGAATTCCCCCAAAAAGGTACTACATTACCTTCAGGGCCTTAGTCCTTTTGAAATGACTGATCCTGCTAAATGAAAATTAGAAAAAATGATTCCTTTTCTTCTGCTAAAAATACATTTTTAATTAGCAATGAAAGAAAGAGACATAGGAATTACTTTTCCTTTTGATTATGCTCTATTTACTTCAAGGTTATTTGTGATAAAGATTTGCGGTTCTTGATAGATAATGGTTCCAAGCTGTGGCTGGGGACACTGAACATTGAATTCAGAGGATGGCTGAGATTATAATCTCAAACCAGAAATGCAGCTCTTTCTTATGGTACAGCAGTTTTCTTTCTGTTATGCTCTTACACCCAAAGTTATAAAAAACAGGTGTCAGATTTTAAACTTTTTCTATTTTAGGTGAGATTTTGAAGTAGATTCTGAGGCATATTGAACACCCCCATTTTCAGTGACAAACTAGTGTAAATTTTTGGAACACCACACTTGGCTGGGGCATGTTTTTATTATTCTGCCTGTATAATATTTCATGTTGTAAATATATTCTATAAATCAAGCTGAAGTGATTGGTAAACTAACTGAAAAAGTCTCTGCATTATTATTGATTAGAGCCACTGATTACTGAAGTGATTGATCCATCCTGAAGGCCAAATCACAGAATTTGTTGCTCAAATCATAGGTAGATTTTGCTCTATAAATGTAATTTTTGTGTGAGTGATGAAGGAGTTAGAAAATAAAAATTCATTGTCAGGCAAAAGAAAGCTCATCAAATAAGACACTCTGTAACTAGGAAAAGTAAAGCCTTAAAAAAATCTTTTTTGTTGACTCAATACATTTCTTAAAACTACTTACACATCTTGGATAATTCAAACAGTAGGGTGTGATACCAGAGAGGGGAAAAAAAAAAGAACAATAAAAAAAAGCCTGAGAAATACAGATTTTTGCTAAATTCTCATTTTTAATCCTGGACGCAGTGGGATTAAAATGTCCCAATCCTAAATTTTCCTTTAAAATATTTTAAATTATATGAACATATTTACAAATTTTGTTGCCACAAAGTAACTTAGTATTTCTTGCTCCATACTGTAAATCTTTTTTGCCATCCAAAAAGATGTCAAAGTATTACAAAGCCATCGTTCAAGTCAATTAATACCCTTATGTCACAGCCGCAGAGGGATTGTTCTTTATGTAACACGACTTCAAGCATTCATTTCCCTTCCTCGACAGAACTTTCTGATGGATTTTGAAAAAATCCCCACTGAAAGTGATGAAGTTGAAATAGCATTCAAACAGAAATATGGGAAATGATCCAGCACTGAGATGGTGTCAGAAGAGAGTAGAGGGACAATTCATCAGGAACTGCAGTGAGAAGGGCAAGGGGAAATGGATTCACGTTGAAAGAGGGGAAATTTAGATTGGATATAGGGAAGAAATTGCTGGTGGTTAGTGTGGTGAGGTGCCGGAGTGGGATTCCCAGAGAAGCTCCCTGGATTCCCAGGATCCCTGGCAGTGCCCAAGGCCAGGTTGGACACTGGGGCTGGAGCTGCTTGGGACAGTGAGAGGTGTCCCTGCCATGGCAGGGGCAGCACTGGATGGACTTAAGGTCCATTCCAGCACAAAGCATTCCATAAATCTATGATTTTATGTGAAACACATTTTTCTGCCCTTGTGCAGCTGACTGTTCTGTCAGTTTTCAGCAATAACTGATACCATGTCCACCACAGGCAGAAGCCACTTCTAGCCAATGTGAAGAACATCTTAGCATGCCTTTGAATTTATATCCATTTATATCCATTTAATTGCCCAGTATAAAATTCTTGCACAACCAAGTGATTTATTACTGCATCCAGGGGCTATTTTTTTACCTTTATACATGTGTCCAAGAGCTCTAAAAAATTACATTTTCTCTTCCTGCTGTATTCACATCTGAGATAAATATACTTTCAATGGGGAACTCCTTCTCAGTGAAAATCATATAATGGTCAGAATAGTGTTAGGCAGTGTAGCCTGTGGTGGGCTCTGGTGATTATTGTGGGCATGTCTGGAACCTCATTTTTGAAGGAAGTACTCACTGGAACAAACAGCTTAACAACATCTGGTGGTTCTTAGATTAAGTTAAGAAAATAAAACTGAGGACCTACTGATCAAAGAAAGACAACAAAACAAGCCTCACCTATTTTTTAAAAAATAATATAAAAGCACAGGAATTTTCCTGTCATGGCAGATGCTTTACAGATGGACAACGCTCCAATTTTTCTGTTCATCTAACCAAATGCCACCAATGTGTTTGTCAAGATATGAATAATTATGCTAATGTAAAAAGTAGGCAGGTGCGGGAGCAAAATATTTTAGTGTCATTTATGCAGAAAACTATATAAAATTTCCAAATAATTACTTTTATTGCATTTCAAACACTTGTTTGAGATTTCTGAGTAACACCTGCTGCAAGCAAAAATAATTTTGTTCTTGATATGTTGAGAGGAACATTTTCAGTGGGGAAAAGGGTGTAAGTCCCTTCTCCAGCACTAATAAACCAGTAACATAAAAAATATGAGAAATTTCCTTCTTTCTGAGAGTAGGAAATGGGAGCTGCAGTTCCTTTTCATTGAAAGGGCAGATGCAACCAAGCAGGAGGCACTTTGGCTGGAAGGATGGCACCAGTTGGCTACCATGAATCTTTTCCCTGGCACAAGAGGCTGTTGAACTACCACCTCAAGAGAGAGGAGACTGCCCAAGCAGGACTTTTTCATCTCTTCTTGCCTTGCCTATCTTTTTTTCAGTCAGTAAATCACTCTGCACATATTGAATTGAATGTATTTTCTAATTTTCCTATCATTCAACATCTGCATCATGTTCTATGTGATTACCAAAATTTCCTTCTCAGTTAGTGGTCCCAGCAACATTCTAAGCCAAAGGTTCAATAAATTCAGGAACATTTTGCCATTAGCATTTGGGGAAATTTCACTGATACTTTTTCAAGATTACTTTATGAGTGCCAAGAGCTATTCAAGAGAAAAAAATTCTAACTCTGATTTACAATATGTTACAAAACGTTCCCTAACAACTGAAATGAAAGGACATTCTTATCGTAGCACAGTACAAGAATGTAATTTAAAGAAGCCAATGATCAGGGACATTTACTTGCTTGTCCTAATTAGTTCAGACCAAATTTTGATTTTAAGTGTAGCCTGCAGCAGTAGCAAGGGAATATCCACTAGGTCACTTTTGGCTGTTCGAGTTTTTCCCAACAAACAATAATGTTATGCTGATAGCAATTGCATTTTCTTATTGACTGCAGTGTTCTCTGTTCCTTTTTATCAGTGTAAATGTAGGAGAAATTTAAAATTTAGAATTTAATTAATCAATTACAAATAAGAAATAAAGTTGGTTTTTTTTGGCAATGAAACTTGAATAGCCTGATGCCTGGGGAAAGGCTCAGCATACGATAAAGACTGAGCTGTTTTGAGGCAGAAGATACAACTTATTGAGCTGTTCAGTTTGGCATTATTGGTCACATCCTGATTTCTGTATATTGATCAATTCCATTTGGCATTACTGGTCATGTCCTGGTTTTGTGTCCTGACCTGAGAGATGACAGAAGACCAATGAGATGATTTTATCCTGTTCTGATATCAGTGTGATTTTATGCTGAATTTTAAGGTATTTTCACAGTAGTTTCTTGCAGCCTTGGACTTTGTGAAGCTGGCAGGAGAAACTTGAAGCAAAATTCTGGGATGTCTGTTTTGGTCACAAGCACCACTCACTGAAGGTCTTGGTGGAGGCAGAGAATATTCCTGGAAAGCAGCCCATCCCTTTCCTTGCCATCACAAATTCTCTGGAGAAAACACTGAGTGCTAGACTTCAGTCTTCAGAGGGAACAATGGGATTGATCCCTGACTTTCATTCCAAAATGGTGAAAACAAATTGTGATTACAAATCACAATAAATTAAGTCTATCTGGGAACTTATTCTGATTGCTGCTTTTCAGCTCAAAATTACCAGACAGTTACTTGGCACTTGGCTTTTTAGTTGGTCAGGATGATGTTTGCTATGTTTACATGATATATTTTTTACATTCTAACATTATTTGTCTGCTTTACAATTTATAGCCTGATAATGTGTTTCATCAGTCTCTAGGAAATTAATAGCCAGGGGTTTAATATTTTAACAAACATTATCTACATTGGCTGCTGAATTATATGAACTTTCTGCAAATCTTTGTAATACAGAACAAATAAAAGATGCATAAAATTAGCTTATAATAATTCATTCATAGCTTTGTGAATGACATTGCTTGAGATTTTGTATTATTTTTTCCTTTTATTTACACACTGATAAACTTTTTAACGGCCTTAGTTAACTTCTATCCTTCAGTTTTAATACTCTTTTGTTTCTCCTTTCAAATAATTTTCTTAGTGTTTATCATTTATTCACATCAACTCTGCTATATTAAAATTAATATTTGAGAACAACAATACCACGGTCTTCATGACACCCTCTTTCTTATTAATTTAAACTGCATTTTGAACAAAGACATGGTTGCAGTTGCAGACTGTGACGTAAGTAAGGAGAATATACTGGAACATGTTTGCAAGTCACCCAAGGAAGCAACGGGAATGAGGGAACTTTAAAAGTCTTAAAATTTCAATGCAAATTGTGCCCTGTGTTATTTACGAGGGCCTGGGGGAGGCGAAACAAGGCGAGCAGTTTCAAATGGCAGTGACAAGGCAGGGCTGGATGGGATCTTGGGCAGGAATTGTTCCCTGGCAGGGTGGGCAGGGCTGGCACAGGGTGCCCAGAGCAGCTGTGGCTGCCCCTGGATCCCTGGCAGTGCCCAAGGCCAGACTGGACACTGGGGCTGGAGCAGCCTGGGACAGTGGGAGGTGTCCCTGCCATGGCAGGGGTGGTACTGGGTGGGATTTAAGGTCCATTCCAACCCAAACCAGTCTGTGACTCCGATTAAGGGTAAATAATCATGATCAGCTGCTTCAGTCCTACCCATCCATCACACATCTCTAACACCTGTCAGTGTTTCAGCTCCTTGAAAATGTGGGTGTGCTGGTTTTGCTTTCATTCCAGCTAAGCCTATGGACCCCAAGGAAGAATGGTTCTGCTTTTCTTTGGTCATTGTTTATTAAGTGGTGGGAAGGGAAATTTTTCAGAGAACGCAACCATTGATATGTTCTTTTGCAACACCATGGGCTAAAGTCCTCTCTGCTCCCTGTGCCAGTTGGGTTGTCAATAGATTTCCTAGGGATATAGATGTAAACCCAATATTGCCCTGCTGCCAGCAGAGGTGAGCTATGTGTCACCAGTCATGCCACCCTGCTGCTCATCCATCGCCATTCAAACAGCACGGAACAAAACAAGGAGGAAGCTGAGGAAGTTCTGCAGCAGTTCAGCAGTTTGGCTGATTTATTCTCCAGTGTAGTGTGACTTATTTGTTCTGTATTTTTATAACCTCTGCATGTTTTATGTAGCATTTCTTTTTTCATTCTAATTTTCATGCTAAGTTGATTCACTCATTTAATTTTTCTTACTGTATGCATCTTTTACAGATTTAGTTTACTTTTCTTTTCTGGGAGACTTGAAAAAGCAAAACTGGTCATGGGATACATTCCAGAAACTCATTTTAGTAACTTACTAAATTTCCCACATGAATTTCTATCTGGATATAATTTCCGGGTAATGTCACCTCCACAGTATCTTTTCCTTCCAATTAATTTAGGTTTATATGTTGGTAGAGAACAAATTTCCTTTGGTAAAGCTCTCTAAAATCTGTGACACAATGATGACTTTTTTCTGGTTATGGTGATATTTTTTAATGTGTGAGAGAATTTTTAATAGAGATTGTGCAGAAACTAAAGAGAGACTGAGACATTTTCTCTCAGCCAAACCAAGGAAGGAAGAGGGTGAAATCTGAGCCATTTTTCATGCTCAAGATATTTTTGCCTCAGATTCTTCAGAGGGGGAAAAGAAGAAAGCTGGATATGACTGGGTGTGCTACTGTGTAATTCTCAAACATGACTTAAACATATCAAACTATCGAATATTCCAGGTTAATCAAAGTTGTTATAGAACAGAGAAGGCTTCACTTAGCTTTGCTCTACAGGAGAATGTAGGAGACATATTGAAGGGAAAAACTCGAGTGACATCCACTCCGAACAGATTTTGTGTGATTGTAATTTGTTGAAGTAACCCTGAGCAGTATGGATTATTCTGTTCAGTGTGTGGGCTTAGTGCTACAATACTAAAATATTCCATAACAAGAGAAAAACCCTCAAACAAACATCAAAATCATAATTTCTGCCATCTCAAATTTCCTCCGTTTTGTTGGCACTTGCTCTTTTAGTGCCCTCCTGCCTCAGGTTCATAACATTTCTCTTTAATGATCTTATTTATAGAATACCCATGCTGGCAATTTGAAAACAGGTTTTAGTGATAAATTCTTTTTAAAGAGTGAATGTTCAATTAAATATGTAACCAGATGTTGGTGCTATCTCTCCTTAGGCAGCAGCTTTTCTTTTACTTCAGCCACTGGGGATACCATACTTCCCGTATTACTTTTACTCAATTCTATCAACTACTCAGATTTTACAGCCATGACTTTGACTCCTTCCTGAGCTAAGTTTCTTATATACTAATGCACACAAAAATTTCTAATAAGGCCTTGTTGCAATTAGAATTAAAATTAACATCAATGTCACAGAACCCCTGGCTGGGTCAGGCTGGAGGGGCCACAGGGGCTGCTCTGGTGTCACCTCCCTGCTCCAGCAGGGCCATCCCAGAGCACAGGGCACAGCACAGTGTCCGTGGGGCTCTGGAATATCCCCAGGGAGGAGACTCCACAGCCTCTCTGCACACCCTGCTCAGGGCTGGCACTGCCCAGGGCACAAGTTGTGCCTCCTGTGCAGGGGCAGCTCCTGGGCTCAGCCCCTGCCCGTGGCTCTGGGGCCATTGCTGGGACCAGAGCAGAGCCTGGGACTGCTCTGAGCCTGCTGCACACAGGGACAGACAGACACACAGAGGCAACCAGGGACAGACAGGGACAGCCAGGGACACCTGTGGACAGACAGACAGACAGAGACACCCAGGCACAGCCAGGGCTGAGCCCCTCTCACTGGGGCTCCTCTCCAGGCTGAGCAGCCCCAGCTCCCTCAGTCTTTCCTGGGCACTGAGATGCTCCAGCCCTTGCTCAGCTCCAGGAGCTCCTGGCCCTGCTGGTGCTGTAAAAATTCTACTAATATAACAGTTATCACAACTGTTAATATACTTTTTACTTTATGCTCAGCACATGAACAAAAATAGTTATGGGAAATAAGTTCAGCTAGAAGTGTCTAATTCTTCCATTCTGATCTGCAGCTGCAGGAAAGGGATGAACAGAGGGTCTTTTCCACACACATGCAGCAAGGAACAAGGAGATGTATCTCCATTAACAGGTGCTCTTGCTAATCTTTCCTGTGCTCGTTACACTGGAAAACTCAAGTTTGTGACTATTGCTATAAAAAAAAGCAAAAAAAAACCCCAAACAAACAAACAAACAAACAAACAAACAACAACAACAAAAAAAAAACCCATGAAAACACACACAACAAAAACCAAACCCAACAAAAAAATCTACAAACTAAGAGGGGCAGGTTTGAATGTCTGGGTGATCCACCTTTTCCTTTGATCTCCCTGCTGGTCCCAGCTCTGCTTCAAAGCAAACCCATCTGCTTGCAGACACCTGGTAACCATTCCAGTGCCTGTAAGAGAGGAGAGCACTGGTGGGAAGGAAAGTGCATCTGCACACACCTCAGACACATTGGAATCTGGACAGGTTTTTCCCTCTAGATGAGGGGAGCAAAACTCATCTTTCCCTAAAACATTTAAATGAGCATGGAAGGGCAAACTTTCTTCAAGCTGGGTAAAGGAAATGCAATCGGCAGCATTTAACAGAAATCTCATTAAAGTGAATTCAATACAAGATTAACTTCTAAACTCATTTCAGCTCAAGAATGACAATGAAGAGCTTTTTCTGGTAATCCCCTTACTGCAGCATAGAGGCTTTCTGATAACTGGGGGAATTTTTTGTCCAGATGATATTGATGCACAATCTCCTGAAGTAAAGTGAGCTTCAGAACATTTTCTCTTTGCAGGTTTGTTTTAGGAACAGCTGAAATATGTTTTATAAAAGTGCAAAAGGACTTGAAAATTTGTAGCATCATTCTTTAGAGGTTTTAAAAATATCCCCTATGTTTTATTATGAAATTAAAATAGGAAGACTTATTAAACATGAAGAGCTGTTTGAATGTCAGTTGTGACATATCTTCTAGCAGAGCAAATTTTGCCTTACTGAAGCTTAAAGCTCAACAAAAGAATATGCTGATACTTTCAGATAAAACTATCTCTGCTTAGAGACTTCATTCTTATTGATGCTGAGCACCTTTCAGAGGTCCTGAACTTCATTTAGGAAAGTCCAAGGCTGCCAGAGCTCCAGGAGCATTTGGACAGTGCTCTCAGGCACAGGATGGGATTGTTGGCATTTCTTTGCAGAGACAGGAGTTGGGCTGGATGATTCTTGTGGGTCCCTTCTATAATACCATGATTCTATGACTTGTTTGTTTGTTTATTTTCATGGCTGCCACATCAAGCATCTGGACATCCTTATCCTTCTGCTAAAGAGATCAAGAAGAAGCTGAGGGAACAGCCCAGAAGGGCTTATTGAAATCTTACTTTTTACTTCATTTTTGGTATAGTATTACTCAAAAGTTCCTTCCAAGGTCCCACTGTAATGCGAGATACATCTCATACAATAATAAAATACAGTAGTTTCACGAATACAAGCCGCACAGATTATAAGCCGCACCCCCGGTGCCTCGACAATGTTGCTGTCTTTGTCAATAGATAAGCCGCACCCCGAATATTAGCCGCACTTTCGTTCGTGCGCAGCTTTCACAAATTGGCCAATTAGTAACAGGATCGCGGCATAGCGGGCTTTACTGGCTCGGGGTGGGGCCAGGCAGGCTCGGCCCGCTCATGGTTGCCGACGGGGCCGGGTGGCCCAGCTCAGCGCCACGGCTCGGCGGGGCTGGCCGGGTGGTACTGCCGCCGCCGCCGGGCTCGCTGGCCCCCCTCTCCCGTCAGCACCGCCCCGCTGCTGCGTTCCCTAGCCCCGCCGCCGGGCTCGCCAGCCGCGGCGCGTTCCCTAGCCCCGCCGGCGGGCTCGCCGGCCGCGGCGCGCCGCGTTCCCTAGCCCCGCCGGCGGGCTCGCCGGCCGCGGCGCGTTCCCTAGCCCCGCCGGTGGGCTCGCCGGCCGCGGCGCGCCGCGTTCCCCAGCCCCGCCGCCGGGCTCGCCGGCCGCCCCCTCCCGTCTGCACCGCCGCCGCGTTTCCTCGCCCTGGCTGGCACTGCAGGCCCCCGCACCGCCGGGTTCCCCCACGCTGCTGGCCCCGATTCTGCTGGGCTTCCCCCGCTGCCAGGCAGCCCCACCCGCCGGCCTTCCTGCTTCTGCCATGCTCCCCTGCACTGCTAGCCCCAGTTCTCCCGGGCTCCCCCGCCATGCTGGCTCAGGCTCTGCCGCCCTCCCTGCCCCGCCCTGCTGGCTCAGGCTCAGCCGCCCACCCCCCACACTGCTGGCCCCGCCTCTGCCAGGCTTTCCCACCTCAGCCGGGGCCGGCCGGGCTCCAGCTTGGCTTGGGGCTGCCGCGGGCTCTCACTTCCGTGTTGGCAGCTTTTAGAATTTTGTTAATAGATTAGCCGCCCCGGAATATTAGCCGCACTTCCGGGTTTCCACCAAAATTTTGGTCAAATTGGTGCGGCTTGTATTCGTGAAATTACTGTATCATAAATTGCCTCTCCAGCTTCCTTTTAGCCCACTCTGTGACCCTGCAAGATTCTTATCTTCCCTTGAGAAAAACACAGCAAGAAGCACGAACATTTTGCAAAAAATGCTCAGTAAGAAATTCTTATGGTTAGTTCTATTCCCACTCTCCAAGAAATGCCAAATACCTTATTTATAGAGTTTCTCATTCCATAGCCCTTGCACATCCCAGACATGTTGATATTTGTTGCCTTATACACTAGTGTAAATGAAGAATTCTGGTTATATAATTGCAATTCTGATTTTCCTGTTCTGTGAAAGCACCACAGGCAAAACAGCATTCTGTAGTTGTTTCTTGAAGTTAAATAAAGATTAATTCATGGTGCCTGGAAATCTAGAAATCTAGAATTTTCTGTGGCATCTTCTGCTCTTGTTGTCTAAATTAACTTTAGCTGCTCTTCATTGAAAATGGAAATATTTGTGCTAGAATTGTAATTAATTAGTGGCAACAGTTATGAAATTTTGTTTTAACTTTATATTTCCTGACCTAAAGCAAAGACAAAGAACCATTTTGCCTGGAGTGATTAATCATGCATGACTTCAGTAGATTTTGGAAACTTTCAGAATGGAAGAAGTTCAAATTTTTGCAAGGGCTTGTATTTCAATCTTTAAAAAATTCCATTCCCATAAGGGAGGCATCTGCTCAGCTCCATCATTTCCAGAATGCAGAATGCTCAGAGTTCTTGTGTTGATAATGTGTAGTAAATGCACCCATGTGTAATATATGAATCAGGATATGATCCTGAATTTTGTGGGAGGCTTCCTAAAGTTGAAGGTTAATGCAAAGTGGGAACAAACAGCTAACTGTACTTCTGAGCTTTTTTAATTGTTAAAACTTTGAATAAAACATAACACAGAGACCCAAACCACACAGTTGAGAAATCCCATCCATCCCTGCCTTCTGGCACTGGGAGCCATTCCCTGGCTCCTGGCACTGCAGTTCCTGAGGAATTGTCCCTCTCTGGTTCCCTGCAGCCCCTCAGAGCCTGGGAGGAGCTGTGAGGGGAGGGGCTCCAGTCCCCTCAGCACCTCCGTGGCCTCCTCTGGGCTCTCTCCAGCAGTTCCATGTCCTTCTTATGTTGGGGCACCAGAACTGAATCAGCAATCCAGGTGGGGTCTTGAGACTCAGGATAGAGACAATTCCAAACAGTATTGCACCAAAAAGGAGATGAATGTGCATAAATTCCTCTTGTTTTTTACCACACAAAGGTGTTACTTAAAAGGCAACCAAGCATCTTAGACATCAACAGAAATACTTAATTTGCCATGAAATTAGGACATTTCCTTTAGTTTTAAAATCCACCTTTTTTATCTATCTCTTCTAAAATGTAAATATATCTCTCTTAAATATAAATAGATATCTCTTCTAAATGTAAATATATTTTAAGAATAGAGCTATGTATGGAGTTCTGTTGGGGCAAAGAGATGCTATCGCTAAAATTAAATATGAAGGCATACAGCATATAAGAAGTTGTTATATTCAAGTATCTTGTGTAAGAGTTCTACAGTTCAGTAAAAAATTAAACAAGAGCTTCCTTTTTAAGAGCTGAAAATATCACCCCCAAATCCTGTAGCATTAGAGGAAATGTAGGGGAAAAACCTGTGAATACAGAGTTCAGATCACAGCAGGGCCTGTCACTGATGCTGTCACTGATTCAGGGGCTCAGCTGGCTTCTTGAATGCAACATCTTTGGAATACTGATTGAATCCCAGAGTGTTTTGGGTTGGAAGGGACCTGAAATCCCACCCAGTTCCCCCCAGCCATGGCAGGGACACCTCCCACTGTCCAGGCTGCTCCAACTCCAGTGTCCAACCTGGCCTTGGGCACTGCCAGGGATCCAGGGGCAGCCACAGCTGCTCTGGGCACCCTGTGCCAGCCCTGCCCACCCTGCCAGGGAACAATTCCTGCCCAAGATCCCATCCATTCCTGCCCTCTGGCACTGGGAGCCATTCCCTGGCTCCTGTCCCTCCAACCCTTGCCTATTGTCTCTCTCCAAATTTCCTGCAGCTCCTTCAGGCCCTGCAAGGCCACCCTGAGCTCAACCCAAAGCTTCTCCTGTGCAGGTGAACAATCCCAGCTGTGCCCGCCTTTCCTGCCAGCAGAGACAGTTTGGAATATGGAACACCGTTGTCAGTGTAGTCCTGCAGTGACAACTCTAATCAACCTACCAAAGTGCTACAACAGAAATGCATTATTGGTGAACATGAAACTTCCAGTTATGAAGTCAGGAATGGCAGCTTTGATATAAGGAGCTGAGATAATGCACAATCTGACTGCTAAAAAAAAAATATAACTTCAAGGCGTGGTACCCCATCTTCATTTCTCGACAGATACATCCTTGCCAGGAAGAGAGTGTAGTATGCAAAAGGTGAGAATCAGGATTATATTCCACTTCTGAGAAGAAAATGCAGGAACTCTGCAGGTTTTTGCTGAGATCACATAAAATACCTATGTCTTAATGAACTCATCCTTTATATCAAGAAATCAAAAATGTTAAACACATATACCTTACATTTCAAAATTGTATCTACTTTATTAATAATAGTATTCTCATTTTCAGTACATAACCCAAATACTCTGTGTTGTTTGTTCATGAATATTGAACCTAAAAAAATTAAGGAGCATAGAAAAGTTTAAGAAACTATTTCTACTACACCAAAAGAGAAGTTCAAAATCTTGAATATGGATATCATAAAACCAGCTTGATGGCAGGTATGGTGCTGTACTCAACCAGTAAACTGTAGACGAAACTCTAATTCAGTAAATTCAATGACTCACTAATTCAGTAAATTCATAACTCAGTAGCTCTGGGAAATTCTATGTATAAATCCAGTTCCAAGAAAAATTATAATAATCTACTTCAAGTTTTATCCTTCTGACCACAGTTTACTCCTGTTTAAGTTTACAGGCTGTTTGCATGAAAATGAAATTCAAAGCAAATTCATGTAAACATATATATGTGCTAAATGTAATTTCATTTTTCTTTTAATTTTTTTTTTTTGAGCCCAGATAACCTTCATTAAGGTGAATAAGAAAAAAATTACATTTATTCATATTGTGTGTGAGGAATGTTGTAGAAAGGTTCAGAGTCCGTGGCATTCTTGTCCTGCGAGGATGGAGATTCCTTGTCTTCTCTGGAAAACCTGCTCCTGTGCTCAGTAAGAGCCATTCTCTTTATTCATGCTCTGCTTTTAGATTTAGCTTCCATTTTAATCCAGATATTCTTGTGTGTAGAGCTTTGATGTCATGGTTGCAACTGCTTGCTGGCTTCCATGTTGATATTTCTCTGAGATTACTCAGTATAATTGTGGTAGTGTCAATTAGTCAGTAGTATTATCCTGTTTGAACACACAGCAGTTACAGAGCATGAAAATAAATTAGCATTTCACAACACTTATGAGGTGACCAGGCTATTAACAATTTGAAATGCTCATGTAGTTTGCTTTAATTTTTTAGTACAAATTAAATAAGTTTCAAATAATCTTTATTTTTTAAATCAGAAAGTAGTTGGTAAGCACTGAATAAAGCTAATATTTAAGGACTCTTTATTCTGAAGTAAAGTAACAAAATTTTTATATTTTAATGTACAGTAAATCCACGAAAACAAACCGCACTGAGTATAAGCCTCATCACCGGGTGTTGGCAAACATTTTGGTTTTTGTCCATAAATAAGCCGCACCTGAGTATAAGCCGCACCTGAGTATAAGCCGCTCTGTGTTCGCAGCGAGGACCCGCGTGCAACAAAGTTGCCAATTAGTAACAGAACCGTGGCAGGGCGGGGTTTACTGGCTCAGCTTGGACCATAAGGGCTCGGGGTTGCCGACAGGGCTGGGTGGCCCAGCTCGGTGCCACCGCTCGGCGGGGATGCTCGGGGCCGGCTGCCGCCACCGCTGGGCTCGGTCACCGCAGCCCGGCGCTGCCCCGTGGCGGCAGGGGGGGCACAGAGCCCGCCGGCACCTGCGGCGGCGATGGGAGGCGGGGATGTAGCCTGCCTGCTCCTGCGGCGGCGGCACGCGGGGATGGGAGCCCCCCGAGCCGCGGGGCCAAACAGGAGAGAACCCCTGCCTGCTCCGAGCCACGGGGCCAAGCAGGAGAGAGCTGCCCGCCTTCCTCCGAGCCGCGGGGCCAAACAGGAGAGAGCTGCCCACTTTCCCCACCCCCTGTGCTGCCTGCACAGAGCAGCTCCACCTGCCGCGCAACAGAGTAACAATTTGTAACAACTGCGAAAATGCAGGGTTTTACTGGCAGGAGCTCGACTTTGCAGTTTGCACTGACTTGGTTTGCACTCCCAGGGTTGAAAACGTCAGAAAATTATTCACATATTGGCCGCACCTCAATATTAGCTGCATTCCCCGTATGGGAGCAAAATTTTGGTCAAAACAGTGCGGCTTGTATTCGTGAAATTACTGTATATGGATTAGGGGTAAAAATTGATGGTTTACGTGGGACAACATAAAAATTAGATTGAATTTTTTTTCTTCCAACAGTACCTCCAACAGGTGTTGGATAGTTTCCAGGGCTGAAATATTTGAACAGGAATGAAGAGAAGTGCCAAAGACTGAGGAAAATCCTGGATAAAATATCACCAGAAGGAATTTCAGCAGCATGAGAACAGTCAGGGGACTGGGCATGCAGCTGAGATAATGATTCAGTATTCTAGATCATAATTTCTCTATTTTTGTTTTATTGTTTAGGAACTGGGGACTGTGTAGTCATTCAGTCTTTCCATCCTCTTCTCTTAGCCAATGACAAAGGAATCCTTGGGCCGAGTTCAAGTACCTTAAAAATCCATGTGGATTTTGAACTTCCTTTAATGAAAATTTAATATGGATAAAAGGAAACTGGGGTCATCTAACCAAAAGACTGTACACTGATCCTTGTGTAATGACTTATTCCTCCTAAGGAAGTTTAAAAAATAAAGAAAAATATAAAAATAGAAAGAAAATTAAATGCAGAGAGGCTGTTGAATTACTGTCACTTTTGCAACCACTCCTCTTGACCATTGGACAGTGTACATTGCATTAAAAGTCAACCTCTCAGAAATCACAGATTTGAAGACTACTGTCACTCGCAGTTACAGAATCTTTTCATTTTAGAAACATGCTCTTGAAATTTGAAAAAAAGTAACAAAGTCATGTGATTTTCTTGAAGAATTTTTTGGGTGAAGTAACACTGAAATACAGTAATTTCGCGATAGTAAGGCGCACCCTTTTGACTAAATTTTTCCCCCGAAACCGGAAGTACGCCTTATAGTCCGGTGCACCTTATCTGATGTACAAAGTTGTGACATTTGCCACCCTGGAAGTGCGAGCCCACCGGCATCGGGCATCCCCCGCGCGGGGCGGGCCCGCCGGCATTGGGGCGTCCCCCACGCAGGGCGGGCCTGCTGGCATCAGGGCGGCCCCGCCGGCATTGGGGCGTCCCCCGTGCAGGGCGGCCCGCCGGCATCAGGGCGCCCCCCGCACGGGGATGGGTAAAGCCGCCGGAATCACAGCGGCCTCCGCATGGTGGGGGCGAAAGCCACCGGAATCGGAGTGGCTACCGCGCAGAGAGGGGGAAAGCCACCGGAATTGGATTGGCTGCCGCGCGGGAAGGCGGAAAGCTGCCGGAATCGCAGTGGTCACCGCGCGGGGGGGGGGCGAAAACCGCTGGAATCGGAGCGGCTGCCTCACGGAGAGGGGGAAAGCCACTGGAATCGGAGCGGCTGCCGCGCACAGAGGGGGAAAGTCGCCGGAATCGGGGCGCCCCCCCGCACGGGGAGGGGGAAAGCAGCCGGAATCGGGGCAGCGGTGGCACAGGGCAAACCTGCCGGCATTGGGCCACCCGGAGCGCCAGGGGACTCCTGGAGTGCGCCGGCAGTGCGGGGTTCCCGGTGCACCGGGGAGTGCGTGACACCCAGAGCGCCAGGGAACTCCTGGAACAACGGGGCCCTGGGGACGCTGCGCGGAGCGGCGGCAGGCATAGCCCGGCCCCACTGGGTACAGGCAGGCCCAGGGGCCAATGCCTACCTAGTTGAGGCGGGGCCTCGGCCAGCAAGCCCGCAGGGGGAGCTGGGGGTGGAGCCTCGCTGCAAAAAAAAGTGCGCCTTATAGTCCGGTGCGCCTTATCTGATCTACAAAGTTGCGAAATGTGCCGGCTCCCGGGGGGTGCGCCTTATAGTCCGGTGCGCCTTATGGTCGTGAAATTACTGTAATTTCTCTGAAAGACATATACACTTTTAATTTGATCTACCAACTGCTGCAGTAATGAACTTAAAAGCAATGTGGGCACTGCTTTTTTTTGGTAAAAACTGTTGATAATGATAAATACTTATTTATATAAATTCATATTTATATAAATAAGTAAATAAAATGTTAAGCTTTGTAGTGAAGAAGATTCAGCATGTTTAGACAGGGTAAGATGAACAGTAGGAAGGAAATATCTCTAGCTTATTTCTGAAAATAGTTTTTGGATTTAGATTTTGGCTTTTAGATTTTTTTTTTCTTTTCATTCTTTCTCATTAACATTTTAGTGAGTTTTCTTATATTATGATCCTTTGGCTGCACCCCTGAACTCAGCTTTGAGGTCTTTACTCTGTGGTTTATTCTGCTGTTTCTTCAGATTAAAATATATTATTCAGTGTGATTAAAAACATTAAAAATAGTGGGAATGCCACCATTCAAATTATTTTTTCATGATCATGAGGGTGTGGAAGAGTGGTAAACTATAACTAACATATTAAAATTCTGTCTAATTTCGATGCATTGATATGACTATGTGACTATGTTTGTACTTCTGTTCATTATGATGGAAGAAATCAATGTGGCTGTCCATGAAATAGTGTCAAAAATTAGAGAAGGAAACACTGGAGATGGCACAAAGGAAAACCCAATAACTTAACTAAAACAAACTAAATAACCTCCTGGATATACAAAAATTACTTATTTGCAGTTACTCAAATTGATCCTCTAAAAACAACCTTCTGAGAGGAAACTGATAGCAAAAAATACTTCAGATTTTTTTTTTCTTTTTTAAAAATTTTTGTTAGACTCACCTTAGAAGTGATACCATGTGAATTGCTTTGAGTTTTAAATAGTCAACAGATGGTTGACTAATGCCCTGAAAGAGGAAAATGCTCAGAGGAATTTGGGATGCAGTGGCTTTGGCTAGAAAAAGTTTTTGTGTAATTTTAAACAAATCCTTCAGTATTCTTGCCAGTTTCCTGAATGTGGCTGATATTACCCCCTAATGCATTTACTTGTTTGAACTCTGTTTTTAGTACAAAGTGAAAAAAATTCTATTCTGTCTCCACAAATATATTAGTATTTCAGCAGCTGTTCTTATCCTAATTTTTAACAATTTTAACAAATGCCATATGAGTGAAAATAGTTGAGTGTCATTTGAGAGATCTCAGGTTTGTTGAAACAATAAATCAAATTCATAAAATTAAACTTTGCTGTCTGGTATTATTGTAGTGTTGATTAATGTGTGCCTTTGCTCTTTTCACTTTTTGAATTATGAAAATGTCACTCTTTGTGAAAGAATGAAGGGTGGCTTCAGGTTTGGGGAGACCTGACATGACCCTCCTTTGACAAAAGTCAGACTTGTGAGCAGCCAAGATGATTTCAGTGTTTCAGATCAGCATTCCCTGTCTCCTTCAGCACCTGACCTCTATGACATGCCTGGGAATGCTCAAGTAGCCATATGGTGGGATTTTATATAATCAGCTCAGAGCAGGTTGGCGCAGTGTCCAGCTGTTTAATTTATGATATTTGAATAATTTAGAAGAAACTCCAAGCAGTTCTAGAGTTGCAGGTGCTTTGATCAGCAGTGCCTTAGAGTCTGAGCCTTTTTCAGTGGAAAATTGTCAAAACTCAATTCTTGTACCACAGAAAGTTGTGGTCACAAGTTTCTGTCTGACCGGTTCATCATCTCAACAATTACTCTTGGATTTATAGTGGCATTTTTAAACAGTCCTTCTTCAAGGTATGATTAGATCTAATGAGCTGCTATTCATCAGGGCTGACATTTACTCAGAGCTGTGTATTCACAGTTCCAATACTCTATAAACATAAACAACAGTGTTTATGATTGTGCAACCAAGCCTTTAAAGATACCTGATGAATCAACCACTTCAGGGATTACTCTAACGGGACATTAGCTGGTTAGTAGATGAGATGCTGCTGAGGAGGAATTCCAAAATTCTGCACTGCAAATAAAAATTGAAACTCATTGATATAGATACTGCTGTTAAAATTCATATGATCATAGGATATCCTGAGTTGTGAGGGACTCACAATGATCACTGGAGTCCTGCATGGAGTAATACATGTCCTAAACCTGCTGAGCTAAAGGAATAGTTTTCAAAAACATCGAACAGAATTTGTTCATCTGGAGTCACCGCTTCCCTTAGTGCTGGGGCTTTCTGTTTAGATTCTTCCTCTAGTTCTTGTTTTTTGTTACGTGAATTGATGACAGTTCTTGGACCCTAAATTATGTTGTAGTTACTGTTCTCTCAGTGTAATTTGATACCACCTTTAGTTGTTTGATCGCCAGGTCTTTGCTTGGGCTGCGAGCTTGCTAGGTTTCCCTGGGCAGCACTGTCGGCTTGCTGTGAGATAGCAGCCTTTCCCTCCGGCATGAAGTCAGAGCACTCATTCCCATGACTGCAGCCAGAAATATTTGTGCCCTTTCCTTAATTTCTGGGAATCATGTGAATTGTCTGTACCCTGACTTTTCCTTTTTCTTCCTTCTTTATGAATTTAATAGAGTTCTTTCTTGCTGCTTCTGTTCCCATCTTTGCTGTACTTACTCTACTGGTGCTCCTGCAAATGAGGCTAAACCAGCACCAGAATGGATTTTCCTAAGTGTCAAACTGCCAATATTTGCTGTAGTGTAGCTTTGAAAGGATCAAAGGATTTTTGGCACTTAAATTTCCTTCTGACATAGGTAATTTCATTTATTTAAAAATCTCTGATTGCATTGTCAAGGATTTGTTTTGGGACTCGTAGTTCTTTTATGTTTTGTCACAGATCTTGGTTAGGGGTTAGTCCTTTTAAGACTGTCCAGTGTCCAAGAGATGGACTGAGTAATTATGTTTTGTTGTCAGTAATTCTCTACTTTTTTAGATCGGGACTGCAAACACACTGTGCATGTGTTTCTGCCACTTGGGGGTTTATAATCTGGATTTGTAATTCTTCCACTCTGCCTCAAGTTTACTTACCAATAAAGGCTTAGTATCTGCTTTGTTAGTGTCAAGGAACTGTTTTGACAATTTTATCTTTCTTTCCGTGGTATTTACCTTTGCAGTGTGTTTGCAGTGTGTTCAGCTGTTCAGTGTGTTACAGCTTAAAATGAGGTAGCGTTCTTTTTGTAATTCCTTTCTTGTGCTTGGTTATGGTTTAGTTTCTTTGGTAGTATTTTGTGGTTCAGGGTGACTCAGCTCCATCCAGCACCATGGAATCAAGGGTTGCAGTTTTCCTAATGGCATTGTGCTATGTGGAGTTTCATGGTTTTTCTACAGCAAAGAAAAACTTCTGGTTTTGTTATTTTTCTACAGAATATCAACATCTAACTGAAATATGTGGCTCTCATTCCTATTATGCAAACGCCAGTAAATGCACCTGTGTTTTATTTTATTCGCAATTCTTTGATGAGTTTTGTGCTGAACAAGCTGTAAAAGCTGCATCCATTTTCCTCTCTCAGGTACACCAGGCAGAGGAGCAAACGAAAATGAAATGCCTATTGGGAAGTGGGGAATGTGTGGAATTACTGGGACCATTTTAATTCTAATTGCTTCCTAGCAACACTGGTACCTCTATAATGATGCATATCACACAATTGGATACAGCAACAAGTTAAAGAAAAAACAAGTAATTCCAATCATATAAGCCTTGCAGCAGTTTTGAGGTAATTTTCTGCAAGTTGATCAATAAGAAGTTCACATCATATAATCCGCATTGAACTAATTCCTGTAATACAACTTAACTTCTAGAGAAGCATTGGTTAATTGCTAATCCATATTCATTGAAGAGAACAAATGTGGACAGCGAGGGTAAATATCCATGCACCATCACATCAAACATGGAACTTCTGAGCTCAGTTTTCTGCTCAGATCTCTGATGTTTGTGTAACTTCTGTGCCCACAGCTTCACAAGGTCTTTGGAGATTATCAAGGAATTTGCCCAGCTGCAGCTGGTGCTTTTGTTGACAATGCCTGGTATTTGCATGGATGTTAATTAGATATTTCAAGTTGTATAAATCTTCTGGAGTGCAGTTTTGTTGATCACCATAATGCGTTTGCATTTTATACGATTGATTGTACTTTGGTAATTATTCTTCAGAGTCCCCTTTCAAATCTATATTTCTTTCATCTGCAATGTATTAAGCTTGCAGCGGGAGCTGCTGGGTTGTTCTTGGCACAGCAGACATTTTATTTTAGGTTCACCTTTGAGCACAGCATACCAAGTTTATCATTCAGGTTTTAGGGCTTAATCGAAAACCCATTGAGGTTGACATTAAAAAAAGAATCCTGTCTTTGACTCAGCTTTGGATGATGTCCCTGGTCTTGTCCCCTATGCATGCAGCTCTCAGATTGACCCCAGATGGGCAGGGTTTTATCAAGTATTTGCCAAGGAGTTTATGTATTTCAGCAAATAGATTATTTGACATGCATGGGGATGCATGAGTCGCTTTCTGAATTATTTTTTGTTCACTCTCACTGTTGCTTGATTTGTAACAGAACAGGAAAAGTTTTCTTCTTAGTAATGATCAGAGTTTTTAATAGATGAGGAACAAGAAATCAATCACAGTAAACCATAAGCAAATAATGAATATCCTTGTAGAAAAACTTTTTCTCTGAAGAAAACACAGGTATTGATATGAAAGATTACATTCTCCAGAATTGATAAGGAAAATAAAATTGATTTATGTGAATTTATGGAAAACTCCAAAAGTGATTGTGTTTTTCATCCAAGTCTTATAAAATTCAACTTTTATTTTATCAATACATCTTTCCCTTAATAGAAATGTAATTAAATGGAATTCTGTTCATGTAATTAAATCCATTAAATATGTGTAAAATGAATCCAATAGAATAAACTTACAATAAAATATGACATAAACTGGTATTTATATTTAAAATATTTAACACTTGATTCCCAAAATCCTAGTGGAAAAAGAGACTTTTTATTTGGACAAAGAAATGAAGAAGTGCTTATTTGTTATGACAGATAAATAAGAAATACAGATAAATAATAAATGAAATTGACTGTTGGACTATGGGATTAGCAGAGCCTTTGAGGATGACATTTTTTAAAAATAAACAATACATTCCTCTCTGAGTTTAAAAGACCGAATATTTTTGTTGGAAGTGTTTCTCAGATTGTCCCTCTCCTGGTACTGCAAGTTTAGGAAAAAATTCTTCCTTTCTGTGACCTGAAAGTATAAAATATCTTTAATGATCACAGTAGATTTATAAAAGTCCAATGAAGCATTAATATTCATCCCACCTACTATTCACCCCAATTGCCATTGGACATGGCAACTTCCCAACTTGAATTTAGAATCTGATTTTGCTGCAGCATATTTCTAAAAAATATGCTGGCTCAATGCCTAATTCACGTTTTTGTTTCTGAGTCTCACTTGAGCGGGATATATAGCAAATCTGGAACCAAAAATTAGCAAGACTACACTTTACTTGGATTAATCTAAAAAGAAGTGCCACTGTATAACTTTTGCTCCACATCTGTGAGGAAACACCTGAGTTGGGAAAAGCCAATAGGATGGATGGGAGCAAGGATCTCTAGGGGCAAGTGCAAATTTCCAGGCTGTAGGGAAGGATTGCCACAGAAGGCAGTTCTCTTAAAAGGGCTGCAAAATATCTTGCAGAAGTAAGAAGAAGCCCACTGGCACACTGTGATGAAGACTTTGCATGGTTCAGAAGGGGTTAGAAAGAAATATTTAAAATATTGATTTGGTATGTTGAACATCGAAATTGGATAAGGGGAAATTTAGGTCAGAGAGACAGAAATTGCACCCTGTGAGGGTGGGCAGGGCTGGCACAGGGTGCCCAGAGCAGCTGTGGCTGCCCCTGGATCCCTGGAAGTGCCCAAGACCAGGTTGAACACTGGTGCTGGAGCAACCTGGGACAGTGGGAGCTGTCCCTGCCATGGCAGAAGATAGCATAAGATGAATTTGAAGTCGCCTTCCAACCCAAACCATCCTGTGATTCAGTGATTCTAATATAAGAATCCCTTGATTCCATAAGGATGGATTTGACAAATTGGAAGCTGAGTTTTCATTCCCTGCGGCTCTGAGCACTTTCTGAGCACAGGAGGAGTGTCAAATATGTAACAAAAAGTCATTGTGTATTTTCATTTGAAATACTGATTCTGAGTAAAATTTCCACAACTCACATGATTCTGGTAAGGGTTCATTTTCTCTGTTTTTGTCATACAAATCCTTTAATGACTCATTAGATGTCTTGTGTTTCCTGACCTGATGGATACCTGAACATGTGCTGTGGTTCAGTCAATAAGCAACACCATGGAACAAACTAGAGAAAGCAAACAACATGATTAAAAAGGTTCCTGTGCTTTCAGATCTGTAAAAAGGTTAATGCATTTGTCATAATACAGTGCTCTGACAGGACTTGTGTTGGTATAACTTGAATTTAGCAAATGAAAAGAGCTTACAACGGTCTCCCATTGAAACAGTGAAGTTATTGCTCACATTGTGCACTTTGCCTCAAAATGGAGCACATAAATATTCTGGGAGCATAAAATGTACCTTGCCTAGGGATGGAGTGTTGGACAGAACAATATTTTCTGTTTCAAGAGGTTATAAGTGTTTAGTCTCATTATGATCAAGTGTATGATGAAAGTTCTAACTTTTGTTTCTTTTAATTTCCTTCTCCTTGGGGCAAGTCAACCCTGCCAATATTTATAAGAATGGAGCTGGTGTTGAAAAATTGTTTTTAAGTGAACATACTTTTAATGCTTAACAGAATTTCAAATTTCTTTTTCTTTCTCTTGACAACTATTCAGGGATTCCCAGGAAGCAGACAATATAAATCAAAAAGCCTGGTTTATGAAACTCAATTAAAAAAAAAAAATTGGTTAGAGTTTTGCCTTGCTGCAAAGCAAATTATTGCAAACTTCAAAAATTATTATTTAGACTTTTGAAAATCCCAGTTTATTTTAATTGATTGTGCTTGGTTTTGACTGAAAAGATAGAAATACGTGTTTTATGATCACAAATAAAACAGCATGTTGTTCTATTTTAAGTAGAAGTAATTTGGGGAGTGGATAGGAGACTGAGGACATGTAGGATTAATTGTAAGGGTAGTCTCCTTTTCATGTTTTGTTTGAAAAGGACCCTGAATTTACACTTCCACTATGGGACATGAAATGAGACTCATACACAAGGTTTTTCATTCCAGTATTCCTTGTTTTTTAATGACTATCTATACTCTTAGAAGATATTGAGTCTAATATTGAGTCTATAAACAAAGCAAAAGGAAATGACAAATGAAATCACATAACACTAAAAATGTCTATATGAGGCAACTTGCTCTTAACTTTCTTAACATAGATGCAGTATATTGCCCTAATTTTTAGTGCTGTGCAATGAACTTTACCATGAGATGCAATACAATATAAATTAATTTTTACAGAAATGATCATGAGAATGAGAATGCATTGCTAAACTTGGTCATATTTCCATAAAACTACCATCTAGTTTAACAACAATTGACAAAAGGATATAGCTGTTGTAGTCTATTGAAAGATGTGCTACGCATCTTCTGAGTGAGAAAATCATGAAATCATCTCCTATCCTGACTGTAAGGGCCCCAGGGATGTGTCTGCAGCCCCTGTCCCTACCCAGACCCCCCAACAATCCCCCTGTGCATCCCTGGCAGCGCTGGCCCAGCGCTCCTGGAGCTGCGGCAGCCTCGGGGCTGGGACCATTCCTGGGGAGCCTGGGTGTCGGTGGTGTCTCAGGAACTCGAGATGACCACCTGTGTATTTCAAAAGTCTCTGTTACCCAGCCCGAGCACTGAGTCCGGAGTCATCTTTTATTGCCATCTTTTATTGTTTCCAGAGGTTTTTTATTTTGTGTAATCTAAGAAGTTCTTCCTCTGACCAGCCAAGATCCTTTCGGCAGGTCAGCCCCAGGCACACTGCCCGCCTTCAGGGGAGTATTGTCTTTTTATACTATAAACTACATGAACATTATTTACAGTTATCTTGCAATACCTATCACCTATATTGTACAGTCTAGTTCTACTCTAAAAGTGCCAACATCACCCAGAAAATGGATGCCAAGAAGAAGGAGAAGGAAGGATGAACACACCCAAATTCCTCCATCTTGACCCCGGACCCCTATTTTTAAAAAAATTTTAAATTTACTTTTTTACCTTGTGATAAACTAACTTATACTCTACTTATTTTTTGTGACTTGTAACTCTTCATGCAAAGATTTTAATTTTTTCCAGGGGTTGAAATCAAAGGCATGGGGGTCTCGGCCTCTTTGCCAAGGCTTCTGAGCCCCCTGCCAGGGTCTCAAGCCATCCAAGGCAGCCAGAGGGATGTCCCGGGTTCTCTCACCTGGGCAGTGCCAGCACCCTCTGGGGGAGCAGAACCTTTCCCTAAAATCCCACCTGAACCTGCCTTGTCCCAGCTCCAGGCCTTCACACATAATGCTTAGAGATTATTAGAGTAGATACTTGTATTGCCACTGTTGAACACTGTTACACTGACTAGGTATTTCTCTGGAGTGATAGTTTCTGTACAACACAGTTGGTTTTTTTTCAAAACAAGAAAAAAAATTAACTTCCAGATTCAAACCTGCTACATCCTCTTTGTCCTTTTCTTTACATTGAGATGTAACTTTACATTGAGTAGTTTCAGTCTAGCAGAGACATGATTTGATGCCAGGCTCTGCTGCTCTGAAATCCTGGTGGCTTTATTTTCTGAACCAAACCTGTGTTCTGTGCTCCAAGCAACAGTGGAAACCACCAAGGTTGTGCTTTTATAATATCCTTAGTGACATGATAATATTAATAATACCATGATAAAGGCCCATGTGTTTTCTTCCATTCATCAGTGCCAAAATTACATTCTTTCCCTTACCAGCACCTTCCTGTTTGTTTCTAACATGTTCTTTCAAAGTAAAGATAAAAATTGATTACTGCACCTATCAAACTTTGCTTTTACCTTCCAAAATGGAATATATTCTCAACTCTTATCTTTCTCAGAAGACACTTTCATAACGGCATTAAACCCAGCACACTCAACAAAGTGTGTGACCTGCATGCAAAACCAGTATGAATCAAGAATACAATTAACAGTTTGGAGATTCTGCAAATTAAAAGTGCAAACTGTCTTCACACCTTGGCAAAACATTTGTAATGAATTGGGCCCTTGACTTTACTATGAGGAGACATTTCTACATAAAGAGAGGATTTATTTATAGCTGCTCAGTGGAGCACAGTGAGATGATGAGCTAAAATTCTGCTAAAGGGGAAAATGGTTTAATGACTAAATATTTAGAATGAAATTTGAAAACAAGGGATTTTCTGCTTAATTTTTTGGGTAGGAAAAAGAAATTCAGTGGGTTTTGGTCTGAACCTCTATCTCTGGTGATTGAAATTAAAAACAATTGGCAAAATGATATGCAACTGGTGTAAACAGCAGCTTTTATGAATTATAGATTTCTGTCGGACAAGAAAGTCTTTATATCAGGTTCACATGCTAAGCAAGTGTTTTTCCAATCATCCATTTTATCAAGAGAAGAAGAATATTGAAGTTAGTATGATCCAAAGCCTGCTCTTCATTCAATATGGGTATTTTATTCTTTCCCAATTCTGCCTTATTTTTTTTGCCTGGGCCTTGCTGGAGAAGAAAAGAACAATCAGTCTTAGTTTTTCATGGAAACCTAAGGAACCCGAATTGTGGCTACACCACAAAATATGACCTAAAGAACACAACTGGGACACTTCTAACAATGGTTAAATATATTAATATAAAGGCAAATATTCCGTCAGCTTATTTGGAACTACATTGCCCAATAAAACCAGAAGATTTCTAAAATATACTACCTCAATGTATCAGAAGGAAAAGTCTTGCTGATCCTCCACAAGAAGAAATATTTTCTAGCTCTCTCTCTAGGTCTAGAAAAGACTACTCTACTCATTTTTTTTACAGTAAGATTTGAAATGTCAGCCCCATGGAAGATTTCTGTGGCATTGCCTGTAAAAGCTTTTTTTTCTTCTACTGAAAAGTGACAAATGCGACACTCTAGTGGAATATAAAGGATTAGAGGACTTGTTTGTGTATTTAGAGACCAAGATGTCCTTTCCTGTTGAGACAGTGGAGGCACTCAACAAGAGGAAATGCAGACATTGTAAGCAGCTGATGTAGTGATGCACCCAAATATTCCCATCTATGCACTTACATCCTGACATGGGTTCCTTCCAAAATTCTCTGTATACTATCAGGGAAGTAAATTCTTTATAGGAAAAGGACATCACTCAAACAAACTAAGAAAACACCAAAAAAAAGTCTCAACATAAGTGGGGAAAAGATTCTGCTACAACAACAAAGGCTAAATCTAATAATGCATTTACTCACCTAAATAAATATTAAATGTGCATGAAGAAAGTGTATAAATTATGCCATCATTACACATTCACAACATCTTTTCCTTGGATTTTTAAGGGGAAAATAGGTGCACTGGAGAATTCTGTGGGACTTTTTTCCCCTTATCAGTTACAGGCTGTTCTAAAGGTCCTCTCTGTGATAAAAGAACTTTTGCTCAGAGGTTCTTGTTTGTCCAGCTATTTATGAGTAAGTTTAGTACAACTAAACTTTGCTTTTTGAGATTAGATATTAGCATGAAATTCTGGGTGACAGACCATTTTCTTTTCACTGAAGAATTTAATGTACTTTTTATCTCCTGTTTTTTAAACAGAGATGTCATTTAATTAGAGCTGTTGGATTCTGCATGACCTTGCCATTGACTTTTCTAAATATTTAATGCACTTTTAAAAATAATTTTCAAAATATTATTAATACCACACCACAATGTGAATAGCAAAGTAACATCCTTTGATTTGTATTTGGGATTTTATTTACTGTAAATATTATGCAGTCATGCTTTTGGACACTATAATGCCTTTACTCTCGTTGAGCTCTATGTCAAGAGTCTTGGGTTGCTTGTCTACCAGCAAAATACAACTATAAGAAGTAGGACTCGAAGGAGCTTCATTATACAATGTAGCAGATTTATTCCTTATGCCATAATCACACATTCCTGGCAGGTGTTTGCACATGTTCTGTACCAAAGGATGCATGTGATCTCCTCAGGCTGTCTGGTCTGGTACTGCACTGAATACTGCACTGTCAGAAGTCCTCTCTACTACTTCAGCATCAGAAACTTTATTGGTGTTTAAAAACAAACAACCCAAATTTTCTTGTTGCACATTTTTTTGTGCATTTTTTTTTCACCTATAAGTGCTGGAAAAGTGTGTGATCTTCTCCATATCTTTGGTCAGTTTTTCTTTCATACAGTCAAAACCACAATAAGAAGCTACAATAGCCACAAAGCTGCAAAATGGAACATCTGTATGAGATGATTGAAGTCAGTATTAAATTGTCCATCCCTTGTTGTGCATCCCCAGGACTGATACCTGTTCTTTTGCTTACCCCTTTCCCTCAGCCATTTTTGCTGAACTCTCTCCAAGTTTCCTCCCTCTCTTCTCCTCCCTTCCTGCCTGACCTTTGTTTCCCACAATCAGCAGATGTCCTTCCTCCTGTCTTCTTGTTTCTCTGGGGTCGCTGATTAAACAAATCACACAAAAGTGGCCTGGTATTGATCTTTAGAGCATGCTGTTAGTGCTTTCCCTCTGTTCTGAAGTGAATTATTTTATAAGCACTTGTCTTTAATAACTGAGCTGGTCCATTATCCACAGCAGCAGCTCAGAAGTGCTGATATTATAATCACTCTCCTTACACACACCATTATATCAGATTGCTCCAAAATCAAGTGAAACAAGTCTGTGACTTCCCTTCTGTAAGTGCTTTTGTCCTTGTTGTGTGACCCAGAGAAAAGTACCTCCTCAAACAAATCCTTGAAGTTGCTGCTCTGGACTTTCTTTGTGGATTTGGTTTTAAATTAAGAATAAGAAAAATAAGCATTTGTTTCTTTTATTTTATACTGCTTGAAGTTTTCTTTCTTTTTATTGCAAGTGGTATGTTGCTTAATGCAAAGGAAGAAAAGCGAAAGGGTTTGTTTATTTGTTCTTTGAAAGAGTCAAAATCTCAGGTGAGAAGTAGCAGTTTCCCTGTACATCCTTTCTTTAATATAATAGCTTAGAGGCAGTAGGGAGGAAAGAAAAGTTATTGATGGGGGAATTTGTCCTGCAAAAGCACCTTTTTGGGATGTAATGCTTCTGCCCATAGCAGAAGGACGCCTGTAGAAAGCCTTATTCAGGACTTGGGAAACTCAGGTTGGGTGTTGGCAATAACTGTGGCAGTGTATTATGTTTGTGTACACAGCTGCAAGTGTAGGGTCTGGTGTTTAGGTGAAAACACTGCAGTTTAATAGCTGATAATCTGCCCCCTCAAATTAATTCATTAATCAATCAAAGAGTGTAATTGAGCATGACATTTCCAAAATAAAATCAAGCAACTGCTGAAACAAAGAGCTTAAACAAAATGCTCTTCAGCCAGTACCACTTCAATACAGGCACATGTGTGAATCATATTTCAAGGGAACAAGTTTCTTTTTGATTCATCCTAAATTGTAGTGTAAATTTTTGTGTGTCACTGATGACTAAATGATGTTCCAGTCTGAGATCTCATGATAATTTTTTGGAAATGTTGTCCTTACTCTCTGAAATCAAGCTATTTTTCCAGCAGAAAAAGAATTTGGCTTCAAACATGTGTTGCCCAGTGAACAGAATATTCTGCTGATATATTTGGTTATATGTTTCCACAGTTGTTTTATATCTCTGTAATGAGCTGGATTACAATAAACAAACTGGGAAACAAAAATTGGATGCCAGTATGTTATTCATTGTTGAGTATTAACACTGCTGAAACAATTTAACAGTGCAAATTTAGTTTATTAAAAGGTAAAGGGTAGTATAGACAAGGCAAGAATAGTCTTAAATTATTTTCTACAGCCAGTTTTCTGTGTTCCTTTTCTTTCACTGCAATTGATTCTGTGAAAAGAAGACATTTTCTATGTACTTCTTGTACATTTCTATGTACCAAGCCAAATCATATTACAGAAAGCAGAATGAAGTTAAATGAGAGTTGAATTACTCTCAAATGACAAGGAAATGTTCAGGTATGAAATATGTTGTGGGACTAATGTGGTCTTCCAAGTCAGATTGGTCGGGATAGAAGGAATCAAAATAAGAATCTGGGTTTGTAAAATAGAAATGTGATTTCCAAAGACGTCTCTTCTAGGACAATCTGGGAGAAGGCCTAGTTGGCAGGATAGGGATGAGGGACACCCTAATGGAAACAATCAGAATTAAATAGACAAAAAGGGTGATGGTCAGAATTTCTAAGTCCTGGTGTTCCAAGTGCTGTGTCCTGGTTCCAGGCTGAGGCCCTGCTCCCACAGTTCCTCAATCCCAGTGGCCTCGCTGGGCTACAGGCAGAGCCCTGAGGTGGCCATGTGTGGGCTATGAGCAGGGCTTGGGACAGCTCCAAGGTTCTGACAGGTTGCCAAAATCAAGTTTTATAATTGAAATCACAGATGGGAAATCATGACTCTCTTTAGTTTAAAACTGCCAAATTTAAATGGCATTTCATTGGACCAGAAAAACACATTTTTTCAATGACCCCAAAATTACCTTTAAGACAGAGTCCAAAGCTTTGTTGGAAACATTCAATTTTAAAAATTGTACTGATAAAATTCAATTTATTCATTCCATGAGGAGAAGCATTAGGTGACTTTAATTTGAATTGTTACCACTTCTCATACTTGCACTTGCATTTTTATTCTTTTCAACACTAGTCTGGTGTCTTAGGCATCCTGAGACAGGTGAGCATTAAGAAAAGACTGTATTGGAGATACTGTGCTTTGCAGAATCATCCTATTACATTTCAGGAGAGCTGGAGGAAGTCCCAGGCCAGGAAGGGTGATTTGGAAGCAAGAGCAGAGATGTCTGAAGGAGCTGATCACTGGTGTGTCCCTGCTGGGAGGACAGAGGTTGTGCAGCAGCCCTGGAGAGAGGAGGCAAATTAGGGAGCAGGAACATCTCTGTGAATGTCTTGGAAGAAGTGATTCCCAATGATTAAGTGAGAAAAGGGAGGTCAGGAGAATTGCTTAAGGACAAGCAGTGATGAAAGCCAAGAGGGCACGAATTGGGTACAAGTCTGGAGATGATATTCTGTCTTGTTTCAGGTTGTTGTTAATGGATTCAGCAGAATGGGAAATTTAAAACAAAGGAGCAAACAAAATGATTACTGAACATTTGTACTTGAAAAATTTTGCTGGGAGAAGGCATCAAAACCATGTCAATCGCCAGTTCTATGGGAAGAGTCAGGGATGGATGAGGTAGTACAGTCTTAGGGAGTGAATTTCAGTGATAAGGACAGCAATGATACTGGTAAAGTCTGGAGGGGAGAGAAGCCTTGGTTTCCTCTGGAATTCATCTCTGCCTGTGTTTAAGATGATGGGAAGGTGTGCTAGAACAGGACACACTATATCTACACTACATAACTTATTTTGCATATTTCTGCTGTTATTATATCAATATTTATATTTCTTATCAAAGCAATATGGATATTCTTTTACTTTAGACTGTAAATACATTACAAATAAATGAGGTTGATCACTGATTAGCAAAATACAGGTATCATGAATTAATAATACACATCTAATCCAGCTGGTTATGATAAAAATCAATTGAGTTAACATTTGATGTTTCATGAGCTGGAATAACTACATGTATTTATTTATAAATAAATCATAAAATCATAGAATATTTTGGTCTGGAAGGGATCTTAAATCCCACCCAGTGCCACCCTTGCCATGGCAGGGACACCTCCCACTGTCCCAGGCTGCTCCAGCCCCAGTGTCCAACCTGGCCTTGGGCACTGCCAGGGATCCAGGGGCAGCCACAGCTGCTCTGGGCACCCTGTGCCAGCCCTGCCCACCCTGCCAGGGAACAATTCCTGCCCAAGATCCCATCCATTCCTGCCCTCTGGCACTGGGAGCCATTCCCTGGCTCCTGTCGCTCCAGCCCTTGCCAATTGTCTCTCTCCATCTTTCCTGCAGCTCCTTCAGGCCCTGCAAGGCCACCCTGAGCTCAGCCCAAAGCTTCTCCTGTGCAGGTGAACAATCCCAGCTGTGCTAGCCTTTCCTGCCAGCAGAGCTGCTCCATGCTCTGCTCATCCTGGAGCCTCCTCTGGGCTCTCTGCAGCAGCTCCAGCTCCTTGCTGTGCTGGCCCAGGGCTGGGGCAGCTCTGCAGGTGCTCAGGGTCTCACCTGAGGGGCAGAGGGGCACAATCCCCCCTGCCCTGCTGCCCACGCTGGCCCAGCCCAGGGCAGGGGGGAGGTTCTGGGATTGGACATATTCAATTCTCACCACTAGCTCCTGCAAATCCTTCTCCCAGGGCTGCTCTTGATCTGTAAATCTTTTTACATTACAAAACTAAACCAGCAGCTTTTAATAGTAATCATTTAAAAAGGAATTAATTCTTAGGAGGAACATACTTCTTATCCCTAAAATACCCACTCTGAATTTCTCTGGAACTCCCGGTTCAAACTTTAGTAGTTGATACTGTCAATCAACACCCAATATCTCGTGGCCAACCTGGCTGAGAAGCAGTTGTGATCCATTTGACACAGTGTGACCCATTTCTATTTGGCTTATGTGAAAAGAATACATTAGACATCTGCTCTCCCATTTGATTGATTCATCATGCACTGTGAAAGTGCTTCAAAAACATGATGAAACCCTTGGTAAAGTGCTGGGAAGTTAAACTTAGATTACCGTTGTTCCCACCTTTCTGAATTACTTATTGGAAACAAACCCAACTGATTCAGGATATGAATTTTAAAGATTTCCTCAAAATGAATTATTTTATTATGTACTTTATTACTCATTATTAATTTTTAAAGGCTTGAATAGGAACATCGTGCTGTGAGGTGTAACTTTGTGGTGAAAGGTATGAAAAAAGGTCTGACACAGAGCCATTTGGGTTTTATGGCAGTATAAGAAATTATATCACCTACCCCATTAATTCTTACGTGAGAAAGCACAGCTCTGGTGCCCCCAGCATAAGAAGGACATGGAACTGTTGGAGCAAGTCCCAAGGAGGTCATGGATAAATGAACTGGATAAATGAACTGGATGTGGGGACCGGCTGGCTCAGCCTGGAGAGGAGCAGGTTGTGTGGAGATCTCGCAGCTCCTTCCAGGGTCTGAGAGGCTGAAGGGAAACCAGAGGGACAATTCCTCAGGAACTGCAGTGCCAGGACGAGGGGAAATGGCTTCAAACTGAAAAAGAGGAAATTTAATTTAGGGATAATTTTGCTTGCGCTATTAGGCTAAAGAGAAAAAAAAGCAATGTGGAAAGAAATGCTAAACCAACTGCCTGGGTTCCAATAACCAGTATCTGTCCACTTTGTTCTTCTGGAAATGAGATATCCAGAAAGCTAAGTTAGCTCCAACACTGTAATTTTTACACAGTTTTTAACTGTCAGTAGAACAAATGAAAGGCATTAACATATTTTATTTTTCCTGACTGATGAAAATGAATGCAAATAAAGGAATAATTTCTTTAATGATCTGTTAGAATTAATAATGAATGGGTTTTTCAAGAGGTTTTCTTGGCATGGCTGTTGTTTTGCAAAGCCATTTGCTTCCCTCCTATTTCTACTGCAAATATTTAATCAATGACGTGATTTTAAAATAGAGAATTTTGAAGAGTGTTAGTAGTCTTCTCTGAGAACATTATTCAGCTGCTAATACTTCTGCCAAATGACTGCTTATGTGTTGATGCTTTACATGAGTCACTAAAAATAAAAGCAATTAACTTGTCTCTGAAACTATTTCATATCAATATTTACTTATCGCTTTTGCTAAATAATAAGCAATAAAACTGCCCCTGGGGTTCTTTTGTCACCACAGATGGGATGCTAGGATTTGGTCCAGCAAAAGGAGCACAACCCTACCAAAGCTACTGTTTTCTAGCACTTAAAGGAGAACATGTAGATGTCTTTGACAAGGCACAGTAACATATTGTTTTTCTCCTCCATTTGGAGTGAAGAAATATGCTGCTGATAATTTCTGGGGGCTGACTTCTGACCATCAACTTTTTTCCAATGAGAGATATAAAAGCTTTGTCTGGTGGCTAATTATTCGTGAGGTGATTTCAGTTTAAGACCTTCTCAAAAATTCACTAATAGCATTTTGATAAATAGTTAAGATAATTTGTGATTTTAAATGCATAATCCTGTATTTGACCAGTGATGTCAAAAGAGAAGGCCTGAGATCACTTTTAATGACTATAAATATCTGGGTGATTTTTAGAGTACATTTATAACCGAGCTCCGTGGTGGGAAGCTGACAGCCTGAGCTGCCAACAGATTGTGTTGGCAGAACAAATGGACCCTGGTGCAGAGTTCCACACTCTGTGTGAGGGCACACAGAGAGTGTGACACAGCACGTAAATCACAACCCCCTCAAGAAGGATTGGCCAGTTCTTACACCCAACTTGTGGTGGTCTGTTTGATCTCAAAGATCTTTCTGACATATTGGAAGACAGTGAGTTGTTGCTGAGAGTTGGAGCAGAAGGAATGGGAGCGGAGATGTGGAGGCATGGTGGATCCTTCTCCAAGTGCTCTCTGTGGCAGAGGAAAAACAGGAGAAATATACTCTCTATAGGATGCAGCACATCAACTCTATTTCTTAGCTGCAATCTGGTCTTTTATGCTGATTGATGTAATCTCTTCAATACTGACTCTGCATTTTGTGAATCCAAGCCTCCTGTTCTTTAAATGCTGCTCCTGGACCTGCAGAGCTGGATTATCTCCTCCTGGGAGAAAGGGTCTGTTTCCGTCATCTTCCAAGAGCTGTTGCAGCCCCACTTTCCCAGGAGCCTTTGGCACTGCAGCTCCTTTCCCAGGAGGGCTTTGGAGAGCTGGAGGTGTGTTTTGGGGGAGGGGGGCTGAGCTTGGGGCTGTCCTGTGTCCCTGTAGCCTGAGAGGGTTGGGTCTGCTGGTTTATATAAAGAAAGGAAGATAACAGTAATTTCATGCATATAAGGCGCTCCCTTTTGACTAAAATTTTGGTTCGAACCTGGAAGTGAGCCTTATAGTCCAGAGCGCCTTATATATGGACAAAGTTTGGAAATTTGCTGACACCCGGAAATACTTGTGAAACTACTGTAATTTGATTTCTGCTATCTTTTATTGAGTAGTGCTTCATGTGCACCTGGTAGAGAGGGAAAATATGGGACTTATTTAATTTTGAAATGATTTTTCCTTTTTTTTAAGTGCTAGCAAATATGCTAAAAAATTGTCCTTAAATAAAAGGTAAGTACAGTAATTTCACAAATACAAGCCACACCATTTTGACTAAAATTTTGCTCCCACACCGGAAATGCGGCTAACACTCAGGAGCGGCTAGTATGTGAATAATTTTCTGACATTTCCAACCCCAGAAGTGGAAACCGAGGTGCCGAGTCGAACAACCGGCCAGTAAAAACCGGCATTTCGCGATTATTACAAATTGTTACTCTGTTGCACCGTGGGTGGAGCCTGACTCCCTGCAGGCAGCACGGGGGGCGGGGAGAGAGGCGGGAGAGCTCTCTCCTTCCCTTCCCGGGGGAGAGACGGGGGGGCCCCGTGCTGCCATCCCTGCGGCCCGTGGGGTAAGCGGGGGGCTCCTGCCCCCGCCTGCTGCAGTAGGAGCAGGTAGGCTCCGTCCCCGCCTGCCGCCGCTGCCATGGGTGCCAGCAGGCTCTGCTCCTGCCTGCCACCACGGGGCAGTGCCGGGCCGGGGCAAGCGAACCCAGTGGCGGCGGCGGCTGGCCCCGAGCGGCCCCGCCGAGCAACCCCACCGAACTGGGCTCCCTGGCCCTGTCAGCAGCCCCGAGCGGGCCGAACCTGCACAGCCTTAGCTGAGCCAGTAAACCCCTCACCATGTCGCGATTCTGTTACTATTTGGCAACTTTGTTGCACGCAGGTCCTCGCTCCGAACAACAGAGCGGCTTATACTCAGGTGCGATTTATTTATGGATAAAGAATGAAATGTTTGCCAACACCCAGAGATGTGACTTATAGTCCATGCGGTTTGTATTCGTGAAATTACTGTAAATATTCCTGAAGAGGACTTTACTAAATGAAGGGTACAGAGATTTAAAAAAACAAACAAAGCCAGAAACGCCCTATGTAACATCAGTGTTCAGTTTCAGTTTCAGTCTACATAAAATGATAAATCTTTCAAGCTCCATCCAAAACCAACAGCAAATAAACAACTGCTCCTTGTGGCTGTCTTTTCAAATCCTTCAGCTCCTGTAAAAGACAGAGACTGATCCCTGATTCCTGCCCATATTTCAGCAGTAGGCTTTACAAATGTTCCTAGAGCATACCTGACATAAATACTTTAAAAAACAAACAAACAAACAAACAACAAGCAACAAAAAAGAAAATATCAGCAAATTACAGTAATTTCATTAATTTAAGCCGCACCCTTTTGACTAAAATTTTGGTCCCAACCCGGAAGTGCAGCTTACACTCCGGAGCAGCCAATATATGAACAAAGTTCTGAAATTTCCCAACCCAGAAGTGCAAGCTGCGGGCCGAGCCGAGCTTGGGAATTGAGCACCTGCCAGTAAAACTCATGATGGTGCGATTGTTACAAATTGGTTACTGTGTTTGCGGCGTGGGAAAGCGGGCTCTGTCCCTCCCTCCCGCCACCACCGTGGGTGAAAGTGGACTGCCGCCAGCACCACGGGGCAGCGCCGGGCTGAGGCAAGTGAGCCTACCAATGGCAGTGCAGGTGGTAGGCGGGGGCGAGCGAGCCCAGTGGCGATGGCAGCGGGGCTGGCTGGCTGGTCCCGCTGGTACCGTGGCGGCAGCCGGCCCTGAGCAACCCCACCAAGCGGTAGCGCTGAGATGGGCCACCTTGCACTGTCGGCAACCCCAAGCTGGTCGAGCTCACCCAGCCCCAAGCCAAGCCAGTAAACCCCACAATCTCGCAATTCTGTTACTAATTGGCAACTTTGTGAAAGTTCACTGCCAATGGAAGTGCGGTTTATAATCCAGTGTGGCTTATATATGGACAAAGACCTAAACGTTGCTGACACCCGGAGGTGCGGCTTATAATCAGGTGTGGCTTATAATCATGAAATTACTGTAACTTACATTGAGTATGTTGTTTGTGCCAACAAAAGGATGTTCCTGACCGGAAGTGGAAGAAGATGAAAACACAGGGTGAAAATATAAATACACCACTTTCTATTGCTTTGTACTGGAGACTTTCTTTCTATGTAGTTGACTTTTCATTAAATGTTCATGAATATTTGAAGGGATGAAATATACTTATATGTAAACTCAAACCCAAAAGCTTCATCTTATCTTTTAAGAATTCCTTAAAGAAGTTATTTGCATGCTTCAAGTAACTTCTCATGAAGGCATAGGCTTTGAATGAATTTTGGCAACATTTGCCTGCATCACTCTATTGCTGCTTTCTTTTGCAGAAAATGTAGGAAGCACAGTAAAATCTTGCAGTAACACAATTCTTACAGCATTTTTCAAGCAATTCTGGAAACTTTTATGAACTATAAGGCTGACGTGTCTACATTAGCAATAGTAGCACAGCAATTTGTTACTTATAAACCTGATAAGGTGTTGTTGGGGATTTTTTGTTGTTTGGTTGGGTTTTATGTACAGATTAAAGACAAAAACCTGAGATCTGCAGGAAAGAGATTACGTTTTCAAGGTCATAATATGAGTCAGGTCACCACAAGGCATAGATTTGTAAAATATCATCAGATCAAGAGAGATGTAAAGAGAGATGCTGTCTCTTTAAACACATGATTTTTAGTCAGGCTAAAATAAGTTACTTGACCTCTGTATGCATATCACTCTCGTTTATAATTTTGTGGTTTATAAAATAATAGAAACCTGCCTGTATTTTACAATAAAAAGCCATTAAGTACTCCTGACTGAGATTATAGCCATGACTGTTTCTGAACCTGTTTCCCTTTTTATTTTTTTTTAAAGGAAGGTTATAACAAAGAGCTAAAAATGCTATTGAGCTATAATGGAATATAAAAAAATTCATTTAGAAAAATATTTCTTGTATTTAAGAGGAGTGCCAGGGAGGATTGTAGTATCATCACGAATGTGAACAAAGGGCTTGTGCCAAAATATTACTGACATGCTATTTTTCTGTGGGATATGTAAATGATTTTTTTAAAATTAGGAATTGCAGTATCTTAAATTGTCAAGGTTAAGGAAAAGGACTGCACTGCAAAAAAAAACCCTAAAAATTGCCTCAATTCTTTGTACTTGAAATATAGTTTGACTTTAGACTTGTACGCAGGACAAAGCAAATTGAGCTGTCCCTGAAATGCACTCAGATGCAACACTAAAGGAAGATTATTTAGGAGGAAATGCTCAGGCAGTGCACAGGAGGTAGAGGAAGTCACGACATGGAAAGCTGATTACAGTAATTTCATGACTATAAGGCGCACCCTTTTGACTAAAATTTTTATTGAAACTTGGAAGTGTGCTTTATAATCCGGTGCGCCTTATATATGGACAAAGTTGGAAATTTGCCAACCTGAAAGTGCGAGCTGAGCACCGTGCTATGTGGAGCCGAGCCGCTCGGAGCCCTGAAAACCGCGCCAACTGGCAACGGAGGCGGGTGGAAGTGCCGGGCCCTGCAGCACGGGGAGGCCACACAGGGCTGCGTTTAAAGGCTATGCCAATCTGGGAAAAATGTTCGTAAATTGAGCACCTGCCAGTAAACCCCACGATCATGTGATTCCATTACTAATTCATTACTTTGTTGCACATGGATCCTCGCTGCAAAAAAAAAAAAGTGCGCCTTATAGTCTGGTGCGCCTTACAGTCGTGACATTACTGCAGTTTCCTTCAATCCAGCCCCACTGATCCTTTCAGTCTTGCAGCTGGACTGATGAGTTCTGCCACTTGGAAGAGAGGGATATGAAACTCTCAGGAAGAATTGCAGGAACTGAAGTGCATTAGCAGGCTCAGGAACATCCTGCCTAAGTAATGAGGGAGGTTGGCATGGCCAGCTTTTGGATCACTGCATTTCTGTGCTGCTATGCCATATTCCAGGGACTCTCAGCGTGTAGGGATTTCCTGAGCTCAGGAGTTGTTTGTCCTGTGCTTCTCCTCATACCATTGTTTGAGCAGAGGATCTCTCTGAGTAGGTGAACACTGCCAGCCATCAATACATGGCAAAGGGGCCACAAAGGCACTGAAGGGAAAAATTGCCAGGCTGTATTCCAACAGCATGTCAGGAAACACAATGAAACATTGGCAACTGTCCTGTGTGTAGGCTTATTTGTTTATTTATTTATTTATTTTAAATGTACATTATCAGTGGTAAGAGTGGCAAAAATTAAAGCAAAAATGTCCAGAGGTTTGCATAGATATAGAAAGACAGTGATTTTCTGTTGTGCAGTACTACACTCAGTGCCTGAAGTGAAATTTTTTCCAAAGGCTTTTCTCACCAACTATGAATGAATTTTGGTTTTCCTCCAAATGCATGCAAACCAGTGGGATATACATCTCTAACAGATGATGTTCCCTGGTTATTTTCCTTGACAGGATCATACTTTTGGCTCTTTACTAAGACTTGTGTGGGACTTTTTCCCCTCTTTGTACATTGCCCTGGAGGTGACACCAGTGTCACTGATGGGCTTGGCTTTAGCCAGGTCCCTCTTGGAGCCATCTGGGATTGAGATCTGTTGCACACAGGAGATGGAGACTGACAGTTTCTCATAGAAGCCACCCCTGCAGCTCCACCACCACCAAAACCTTGCCCCAGCTGCATAATGCAGTCAGAATAACGAGAAGGAAGGAAGGAAGGAAGGAAGGAAGGAAGGAAGGAAGGAAGGAAGGAAGGAAGGAAGGAAGGAAGGAAGGAAGGAAGGAAGGAAGGAAGGAAGGAAGGAAGGAAGGAAGGAAGGAAGGAAGGAATTTTGGAAGGAAGGAAGGAAGGAAGGAAGGAAGGAAGGAATTTTGGAAGGAAGGAAGGAAGGAAGGAAGGAAGGAAGGAAGGAAGGAAGGAAGGAAAAGCCTCTGAGAATATGTGCATATTGTCTCCATCAAACATTTATTTGCAAATGAATAGCTCAGATTGTTAGTTTGTTAATTGGTGTCGGTGGAGAAACTTGGGTGCTTCCACGCTGTGCTTTTTGTGTCCTTTTCAGGCAGGTCCTTTTCTTCATTTACCTTTATCTTTGGGGACTCTTTATGAACATTTGTGTCTTCCTAACTTCTCTTTTGTACCAGGGGTATTGAGTAAATCCTCAAGACTGCTTAAGTGTCATTTAACTAAAATGTCTTTATTCAGTCTATGGTTTTGGCAGCAACATTATCAAGATGCTCAGTTGTTGCTGTGTATTTACTTAAAATGTGCTACATATGAGGAAAAGATATTTGTATATTCATCAGTGCTGATATAATGGAAAAATTAGAATATCAACCTTCTATTGCCAATAAAATCAGCTATAAAAAGCTAAATATTTAAAAGCAGTACATATTTTTCTTTATTAAAGATTAGAAAGAAAACCTGTATTTACTTTTTAGCTGTTTTGTTTAGAAATGCCAAGTTATAGGTTCACATATTCATATATAGGTGAATATGTGAAGCTTTCCAAGGACAAGGAGAGTATAAAGGTTGCATAAGCAATATATTTGTTTCTGGGCAATTTTTTAAATAGATTGTTTTTTTTTTACTCAAGAATATTTTATTTTCTTACTGTGAGGTTTCAGGGCTTCTGCTAATCTGTTTCTTTTTGATTTGAAAAACTCTTATCTGTCCAACAGACAAGGCATTGCTGGGAGAATCAGACATTAGGGATTGGCAGCTCATTCCAGAGCATTCAGACAGAATCCTTATTTAAAATAGCATTTAGTACAAAAAGTTAGAATCTTTTCAAGGCAGAAGTCAAGTGTGTTTAACTTGAAGCACAAAGTGAAGCATAAATGATTCTGAAGAGAATTCACTATCTGGCAACAGAGGAATTGGGCCATTAAGAGGTATCTGAATAAACTACATTGTGAGATTGTTTTAAGAAGAACCTATTAAACAAAAAAACAAACAAACAAAAAAACCCTAATGAATGAAACCATCAAACACACAAAAAAGAAAAAAATCCCACAGAAAAATAAAACAAAACCTCAAACTAAAAATTAAAAAAAAAAAATCCAAACCAAATCAAAAAACCCCAAACAACAGAAGGGTCCTAAAATAAAGAGGGAACAGGGAGAAACTCTGTCCCTGCAACCAAGTATGTAATTGGAGGTTTTAGAAAAATCTTCTGCAAATGGAAATGCAGATCTGGTTGAACACATTAAGAAGTTACAAGTTTTACCCACTATAGTTTAGAAGCTGGGAATTAGGAGGGCTCTGATGGAATTATGTCCAAGCAGCAGTTAATGAGAAATTAAATATTTCAGACACATGCAGTCTGTGAGAGAGCTGCTGGGTCTTCGGGCTGAGCAAAGAGTGAAGGAAGCACTTAAGGTGAAGAAGGTTTCTGCTGCAAAGCTAAGTGACTTGGAACTCTTTTCGAAAAATGTAAATTAAAATGTCATAGGAGGCACTTGAAAATCATTTAGCAAAAATAGAAGAGTTCCAGAGAAGGGTGACAATATAATTAGAGACCTCGGATGACTTTGTAAGAGGATAGATTTGGAATTATTAGAACCCTCTTTATGGAGCACAGAGCAGTGAAATAGGACATAAAAAGCCTAAAAATAATGAATTAAAAACCCCACATTTTTTTGCTTTTATAGCTGAATATGTATTTTTTTTTAACAAAACATAAAAACAGTCTGGGGAACTCACTGCCACAAGCTGTAGAGTATAAGGTGGTTTCTGGTTTGGGTGTTCTGTATAATGTAGGTCTTAAGATGCAATAGAAAAAAATCGAAGAGTTTTAGAAATTTCAGTGTATCAAACATAGCAAGATAATGATGAAATTTATTTTTAAAATGGCTTATTTTATTACAGAATTTGTAGAAATTTCCCCGAAGTACATACAAGTAACTCAGACAGAGGAACAGATTAGAAGAAATAATCTACCTAATGTGCAAATTCCATATGGGAATCCAGAATTCAGCCTGGCAAATTTTGCTTCAGTTCAAAGAATCACTTTAAGAATGTATTTGTAGTTTGCTGATATGTTTTCCTAAACTGGCTTTCAATATTTTATTATGTATTAGTTTTTGCCTACAATGCAGTTCTACAACAAAAACAAGGTTGGAATTCATTCTTTCACATTAGCTTTTTATATGTGTACTCTATTGCATATATATTTATATATAGATGTTACTGTAAAAGAAAACAGCATCTGCATGACTGAGATTTTAGCATTCTTCTCTTGTGGGCTTCCCTGGCACTACTGGTCTGTGGCCAAGTTTCATCAACTCATTTTGCATTACATTAAAGTCTAAAGTCTAAAGACCAATGCTTTTCCCTCCAATGGAACACAAGTTAAAATGGAAGCAGAAATGCCCAAGTGTAATTAGTAGTGTGAAAATTCTCTCCTTGGGAACTTAGAGGACTGTGAAATGCAGTGCACGGGAGTGGTGGGACCCCTTACACAGCCTTGGGTGCAGTGGAGGAGATGCAAACACCTTCTGTTTTTTTCCTTCTTGGCAAGCAATGAAACTATTGTTGTAAATTCAATGGGAAAATCAGAATATTTTGGTTAAAATTTGTCCTTTAATAGGACTTATTCCAGTCTGGTTTGTGATCTGAGGGTAAGCATGTGCTGACAGTGCAATGAAATTTTTTATAGAAACACAGAATTATTTCAGCTGGGATGGACTTCAAAGCCCACCCAGTACCACCTCTGACATGACAGGGACACCTGCCACTGTCCCAGGCTGCTCCAGCCCCAGTGTCCAACCTGGCCTTGGGCACTGCCAGGGATCCAGGGGCAGCCACAGCCACTCTGGGCACCCTGTGCCAGCCCTGCCCACCCTGCCAGGGAACAATTCCTGCCCAAGATCCCATCCATTCCTGCCCTCTGGCACTGGGAAACCATCTCCCTTGTTCTGGCACTGCAGTTCCTGATAAATTGTTGCTCTTTGTCTTCTCTTTAGCCCCTTCAGACCTTGGAAGGGGATGTGAGTTCTCCACACAACCATCTCCTGACCAGGCTGAACAATCCCGATTCCCTCAACCTTATTTTTCCTCACAACAAATTACATATTCTCTATATCCATTCTGTTTCCTGAATCTAAGGTAAAAAAGTAATACAAAATATTCAGGAATATCCAATGAGCTGGTTTGGTTAATGAATTAATGTCCATTTCTACATTTTAATGCAGATATTTGCCTTCCAATAATTTTAATCTTCTTCAGTTTTCTCTCTCATGGAGGGACTGATTGACTAAACCTTTGCTTATCTCTGGGTTTTCTGTTTTTACTTTCTGCCTGTTATTTACAGTAATTATTGTTAAAGATAGATCACCGGATTGTTTTGGGATGTAAATGTATAAATACAACTGTGAGTTTAGTCCTGGGCTGGTGACCTGGCTCACCTAGCTCTTTGCAGTGAGAGATTCTTCAGAATAAAACTTTCACATACACTCTTAGGAAAGCACAATATTATTAACAGCTTACCCAGAAACAATTGGTGAAAATCTGGAAAATATGTTTTAATATGAAAAGAAAAAAAGCCAGTAAAAGCACAAGTTGGCATGTCTGTCTAATTGGCATGGAAAAGGTGAAGTCCCTTGGATGACTCTGGTTCTACATGTAGCTATAAAAGTGATCTGGGGCTGGGCCATAGAATGAATTTTTCCTTAGAATAAACTAAAATAGACACAATTATACAGAAATATATTTTCTTGATACCAGTGGTATTCTACTCCTTCAAAGACATGAGGTAAGAGTTACTGATATAAATAATGATGCTAAAATAACCAATCATTGCTTGCAGAGAGAGCGAACAGAGACATTTATAGCTTGATGGGTTTTGGGGAAATTTTTTCTATTTGGAATAAAATCAGTCATGAACCTAAAACCTTGTGGCTCCTGCTATGATGAGAGCTTTTAATCTAACATCTGTATTTTGGCTGGAATGTGCACTTTGTAAAGCTGGCTGAAAATTTAGGCAGGGGATTCCATTTGTGTGTATCAGCACTTCCATATAAAAGCCATCAACGTTTCCATCAGATCTTTCTGCCAAACCTTGTGCTGAATGGCTGCTAGCCATGTTCTGTTTCAAATTTAGCGCTGACTCTAGCAGGGCATAAAATACTTCTGAAGACAATGAGGAATGTACCCTTTTATTTCCCTAAGGTATATGCTATATATATGTAGCTCCAGCTAAAATTAGTTTTTTAAGGAGTGAGAAACAAAAAGTTAAACTCTAAGTGCAATTATTTATTTTTTGTCAATTACTTTTCTAAGAATTTATTTTCTGCTTTTCAAGAGGTGCCCTCTGTATATTTATATATTGGGGCCATTGTGTTTTTAATGGAATAACTCATGAAAGAAAAAGGCAGCATCAGAGTGTTCTTTATGATCCTATAATTAGCCTCACCCCAGGAAACAACAATTTGAAACAATTTTGCATAGAGCACATGAAATAAAATAAGTGTAGGCAAATTCAACTTTAGGGACAGTCTCTAACAAGTATGAAATTGCAGGTCATAAGTGCCCTTAGATCTGAGAATTTTCTGTAGTACCCCAGTATCATTTTTGGTTCATGACTGACTCCAGCTTAGCTGCTAATAAGTAGAGTAGGGGGTTTTTTTATTTTCCTGTTCATATAAAAAGGTGAGTACAGCCAGTTTGCCTTCCAGGTCACCTCTGTTTCTTCCTTTTGGTCTGGCTAAATCTACTAATTCCTCTTAACTAAACTCTTACATTTTCCAAATCACTGCCAGTCCTTACTTGTTTATTCGTCTCATGCATGTTGTACATTTTTAATCACACAAAATGTACCAAGAAGGTTCCTGCTCTCAGACTTCACTTACATATCTTTCTACTTCCATAGATTAGAAAGAACAGCTGTGAGTGGCACAGGGTTGGTGGGTTTTAATTCCTGCTCTTGTTCTGAGTTCATGGAATAGTGGTTGGCACTGGGTTCAGTGAATGAGGAATTGTTGTGTTGGTCCCTCCTCTGGTGTCCCAGTCACCTCACAGTCTGAGGGAAACAAACCTGTGGCGGAAGGGATGGGAGTGAGGAATGCCAGTAATATGGAATTGTTTTCTTTCTCCTTACCTGATTTAGGAACTAGCAACAGGAGAATCTTGAGGGCAGAGATCTCATTTCTTACTGGACAGGACATATTAGAGATATTCAAATCAAGACTGTCCTTGTTCTGCAGTTCTCAGCAGTGTTCATAACAGAGACACAAAGGAGTATGATCTGATACCACTTCAGGAAATATTTCAGACCCTGAAAATGAATACATTTCCTTGAAGGAACCAAAACATTATTTCTTTTTTTTTTTTTCCTGAAAAATTAAAATTGAAAGACTTCTCATGAAGGAGTTTTTCTTCAAATACCCTGGAATTCGAAATCCTTTGTGGCTTATTTGAAGGAACCTTCTTTTCCATATCACCTATAGATATATATTCAATAATTTGGCAATAGTAGTGAAATAGTGTTTATTTCTATCGGGCTCTGATTTAACTGTGTTTCTTTTGTCTATTTATTCTCCCACTGTTTGGTGAGTTCATGATAAATCAAATCAGAGAGCAGAACAGATGCTGGCTAGTCAAAATGGTTTTTCTGCCTTACAGTTTTGAGAATCTCTTTTAAACTTTGTAATCAGGATTTATTTGTAATTAGGATAATTGGGTCAGGATCGTGTTTGGCATTGTTTTTCACCTCAGTACTTCACATGAGCAATTGTTTGACCAAGAAAGGTATTAACAACATGTTAACTTGTTTCTCTAGTTTGGGTTTGGATTTTTTACCTTTCTCATGAATGCTTCAGTGGACTGTTAGAACAACCCGACATTGCTTCAGCACCAGATAATTTTTGGATATTGCTTGTGTTATTGCAAAAATTTTTTTTCTTATTTTGATTGTTACTTGATTGTTGTCTTTTGTAAATCTCTGCTACTTTTCCTTGATAGGATTTTATTGCTGGTTTTCTACACTTCTGTAATTGTAGAGGTCAGGCAGCTTTGTTTCTTCTTCACACAGTATTTGTGTTCACCTAACTTCATATTAATGCAGACTTTATTTGCAAGAAGTACAGTAATTTCACGACCATAAGGCGCACCGGACTATAAGGCGCACCCCCAAGAGTCGGCAAAATTCGCAACTTTGTAGATCAGATAAGGCGCACCGGACTATAGGGCGCACTTTTTTTTTTTTGCAGCGAGGCCCCGCCCCCAGCTCCCCCCGCGTGTTTGCTGGACGAGGCCCCGCCTCCATCCGGCTGCCGCGGCACCGTGGCCCCGCCTCCACCCGGCAACCCCGACCCCGCCTCCAGCCAGGAGCCCCGGCCTTGCAGCCCCGCAGGCATCCAGCGGCCCGGGTCCTGCAGGCACCCAGCGGCCGCAGCCCCGCAGGCACCCAGCAGCCCCAGTCCCGCGGGCACCAGGAAGCCCCGGCCTTGTCTCCACCCAGCAGCCCCTGTCCCGTGGCCCCGCGGGCACCTGGAAGCCCCGGTGCTGCCGGCAACCAGCAGCCCCTGTCCCGCGGCCCCGCAGGCACCCAGCAGCCCCGATCCCGTGGCCTCGCGGGCACCCAGCAGCCCCGGTCCTGCGGCCCCACAGGCACCTGGAAGCCCCACTCCCACGGGCACCCAGCAGCCCCGGTCCCATGGCCCCGCGGGCACCCAGCAGCCCCGGTCCTCCAGGCACGTGGAAGCCGCGGCCCCGTGGGCACCCAGTAGCCCCAGTCCTGCAGGCACCCAGCAGCCCCGGTCCCATGGCCCCGCGGGCACCCAGCAGCCCCGGTGTGCGGCCCCGCGGGCACCCAGCAGCCCCGGTCCCGCGGCCCCACAGGCACCTGGAAGCCCCGCTCCCATGGGCACACAGCAACCCCGGTCCCATGGCCCCGCGGGCACCCAGCAGCCCCGACCCCGCCTCCAGCCAGGAGCCCCGGCCTCGCAGCACCGCGGGCACCCAGCAGCCCCGGTCCCATGGCCCCGCAGGCACCTGGAAGCCCTGGTCCCGCAGGCACCTAGAAGCCCCTGTCCTACAGCCCCGCGGGCACCCAGCAGCCCCGGTCCCGCAGGCACCTGGAAGCCCCGGCGTGCGGCCCCGCGGGCACCCAGCAGCCCCGGTCGAGCAGGCACCCAGCAGCCCCGGTCCTATGGCCCCGCGGGCACCCAGCAGCCCCGGTCCTCCAGGCACCTGGAAACCGCGGCCCCGTGGGCACCCAGTAACCCCGGTCCTGCAGGCGCCCAGCAACCCCAGTCCTGCAGGCACCCAGCAGCCTCGGTCCCATGGCCCCGTGGGCACCCAGCAGCCCCGGTCCTGCAGGCACCCAGCAGCCCCGGTCCCGCGGCCCCGCGGGCACCCAGCAGCCCTGGTCGGGCAGGCACCCAGTAGCCTCAGTCCCGCAGGCACCCGGAAGCCCCAGTCCCGCGGCCCCGCAGGCACCCGGAAGCCCCGGTCCCGAAGGCACCCAGCAGCCCCAGCCTCGCCTCCACCCAGCGGCCCCGGCCCCGCAGGCAACCGGCAGTCCTGGCCCCGTGGGCACCCGGCAGTTCCGGCCCCGTGGGCACCCGGCAGTCCCGGCCCTTCGGCCCCACCTCCACCCGGCAGCTGCAGCCCCATGGCCCCGCCTCCACCCAGCAGCCGCGGCCCTGCCGGCTCACCCCGCGGCTCGCAGCTCTCACTTCCGGGTTTGCAAATTTCTGAACTTTGCACATCAGATAAGGCGCACCGGACTATAAGGCGCACTTCCGGGTTCAGGGGAAAATTTTAGTCAAAAGGGTGCGCCTTATAGTCGTGAAATTACTGTAATTTCACGACTATAAGGTGCACCCGTTCGACTAAATTTTTCCCCCGAACCCGGAAGTGCGCCTTATAGTCTGGTGCACCTTATATAATGGAAAAAGTTGTGAAATTTGCCAAAATGGAAGTGTGAGCGGCAATGGGGGGGGGGGTGCTGTGGGAGTGCCAAGTTGCGAGGGGGAACGGGAGCGCACGGCCAAGACCGGAGGGAGCTACCGCCGGCCCTGGCCTGGGTGCGGGTGGAACAAGAAGCCGGGCGACCCCAGCCCGGGCGCGGGGGGAACAAGAAGTGCGAACCGCAACAGCCCCCAGCAGAGCCCACCTGGTGGCGGCATCGTAGCAGTGGTGGTGCAGCCCGGGTGGCTGGGGGAAAGCACTGCGGTGGCAGCGTGGCCCGGGCAGCCGCGGGAAAGCGGCGATAAGCGGCGGCATTGCCACTGGCCGTGGGGAAGCGGTGACAAGCAGTGCAACCGTGGGGAAGCGGGGAGAAGCAGCGTGGCTACCGCCGCAGGAAAGCATGGAGAAGCGGTGCGGCCGCTGCTGCTGCCACGGGAAAGCGGCAACAAGCGGTGCAGCAGCGGGGAAGCGGGGAGAAGCACCGCCACCGCTGACCGGGGGGAAGCTGTGATGCAGCGCGGCCATGTGGTGGGAGCCAGGAGCTGTGAGCCGTGCCAGACGGCGCCAGGGATGGGCAGGAGTGTTGGGGCCCACTGCACGGGGAGGGTGCCTGAGTCTGCGTTTAAAGGCTACACCGATGTTTGAAAAATGTTTGCAAATTGAGCACCTGCCAGTAATTCGTTACTTTGTTGCGCACCATGCAGCTCCTCGCTGCAAAAAAAAAGTGCACCTTATAGTCCCGTGTGCCTTATATGATCTACAAAGTTGCGAAAATTGCCGACTCCCAGGGGGTGCGCCTTATGGTCATGAAATTACTGTAGTTTTATTTAATCTGGTGCACAAAACATTCCTGTGAACATCAACTGTTCCAAGATCAGGCCTTCCTGTTAAACATCCTTAATATGAGAGAAGAAATGAGACAGCAAAGGATGAAGTTCCAGGGAGCTCAAAGGGACTGTGCCATGATCTGAATTAGCTGAGCACTTCCTGTTTAGATAAACCAACCCAGTCCCTGCAAGTCCCAGCACATTCAGTCTGCTTCCCCTCTATTGCTACATTTATCTCAGTGATTTGTTGACACAATCCAGGCTAAAGAACCTACTTTGCTGAGACCAGACAGTATTGGAGCCTTTTTGAGGCTCAGATTTCTTTGAAGCCTCCCAGATATGACTGTGCACCATGCTGTGTCCCTGCTCTATGAATACAGGACAAAATAAAAGTTTAAGACTCAAAGAATGAAAGGAGGATTACATGTTTTGTATGGGAGATGGCAAACTAAGCATAGCAGCAACTTTCCTGAGGACACTGCAGTCATTAAGGCAAATACTAAAAATAGGTTTTAAAAAGACCTTAACTTTTCACAGTGAGGGGAGGGATGTCTGTTTTCAAAGGAAGAAAATCTCAGTGTGTTGAATTAGTTTCTCACCCATGCTGAGAGTGGGAGATCCGCACAAGGTAAGCAAGAGGAGAAAGAAAGTGTTGGAAAACTGCATTGTGGTGTGGAGCCTGAAACTGGTTCATGCAACAGTACAGGATTCTTCCAAATTTATTCAGGATAAGGGGCTATCAAAAGCTCTGATGAGTTGTGGCTGGAAGCAGGGAGAGCAAGAACACATAACCCATCTGAGACACCAACTGAGCTGCACATTGTCCAGGTTCTGCAGTCTTTGATTAAGGTGACAGTACTTTCTAGAGCTGAAACCTTTGGAAAATTTGGCAGCTGTTCTACTACTTCCTTTACCTAGGAGTTAAAAGCCCTCCTTGAGAGAAATTGTAATTAATAGTGCCTTGACATCCAAAGGCACGGGCAGCATTTAGGATTTACTATGTCAGACAGAATATGCAGCACCAATTTATCTGCACTGAAACAGGGCCATGTCAAATATCTGTTAGTTATTGACATATTTAATGTATCATCTTATGGATGCATATATAGTGTTAGTCTCCACTTAGCTAAAGAGCAATGATAACTTTCTTGGGCACTCTTTTTCCTGTTAAAAGTGGTAAAAAATGAGCAACCTGAATGTGTCCTGGTATCTGGTAGGCAAACTTGGAAAATAAAATAAGAACCAGAATGAACTAATGGAAAAAACCTTAGATTTTTTATTTAGCTTTTAATTTTAATATTTCTTCATAGATTTTTAATGATATAGAAGAGAGAGAGAATTGCCATTAAATCAATCAAGGAGACACAAATTAATCAGCAAATGGAAGTTTACTAAATCAACTAATTATTCTAAAAATATGTGTTATGTGGTAAACATTGTTAAATGAACATGTATTTCTGGGTTGATTGCAGTGCAGTTATTTCAGCATCCAGCACACCAGTAATTTGGGGACATGAATAACCTCAGCATAACAAAGTGCATTGCAATATTCTTCAGCTGCTACCATTTCCATAAAGTCCATGTTTGGTGGTCAAAGGAGGCACCTAGGGGAATTCATGGAGCAGGGACAAAACAGTGAGAACCACAGATAATTTACTGATTCTAAGCCTGCTCAAATCAAAGGAGATTCTCCTCTTCAGTGAACTCAGGATCCACAAGGATTTAAAGAATCCTGTTGATATTTTTGAGGGCATGTGATGTTTTCAGTCTCATTTTCCATGAGAAGGCTTTTCTGAACTTGAGCTCTATGTAGCTGCATCTGCTTCTTTCATGTTTCATGCATCTGCATGTTTCATCAGACTGATGAGTCATTAAGACCTGAGAGGCAATATGTTAATAAAAATCAGATGCTTTCTTTAACAGAATGCACATGCAAGCCTTAAATATCTACAGACATGCAAAGGCAAAATGGGCTCCCAAAGAGTGAAAAAAACCAAAATCACTTAATTTAGGATTACACATTTCATGAAATAGAAAAAAAAAGTCAGTAACAGCAAGTGTTCTAAAATGACTTTGTTTCTAGTTAAATATATATGATGTAGTTCTCTGGGGATGCCACTAAGCTGAGACAGAGTCTCATGTCTGCCACTTGGGGAACAGAGGCACAAGCTGAGGAACTGGGTCAGTGCCTGCAGCTGATGGGATGTGACTGCAGCAGATGCTGCGCTGCCAAGGGTGCCATGGACACAGCCCTGCCAAGAAGGGCTCCGGGCTCTCAGCTCAAAGTGCAGGTCTCCAAAGAATTTGTAATCACAGGAACTTCTTCATTTTAGCATTCTTTAAAGGAGTGGAGGACAGGGAGAAGTTGTGGGGAGTTGATTCTGCTGACAAACAGCTACAGGAGACAGAAATTACTCTTCCTGGCAGGCTCTGCCCTGACTCCTCTAGTCCTTTATGATCCCTGTTGCACATTCCTAAACTCCTTTCTAGATAGAAATCTTCAATACAACTTATCTGTGCTTTCCAATGCATGAACTGTGGTTCTTTTCTCAACACTCATTACTTAAATTGTTTGAAAAATAAAAATGTATACAGAGACAGTTTACTTCCAAATTATTTGAAGTAGTAACTTCTAAGGGCTAGAATTATGCTAAAGTTTATAATGTTGAATGAGGTCACGGTTGAAGACAGAGACACAGCCCTCTTGAGATTCATAGGCCCCTTTATTGATCTGGACCCTTCTTAAATAGAGGTTTGAATTTCTCAGGTATACAGATGTGATTGGTTGTGGTCTTAAGACATCCATTTCCCTGGCCAATGGTACATCTGCCCTCAGGATTCAGTGGATTGGCTGGGATCCTTTGTCTGTGGTCAAATCCATCCTACCATCCTTCGCTCAGGGCCTTGTTTACTTCCAGGCTGGTTGAATTCGGGCCCGCAGCTTTTAGACTAGTTGCAATGTGACAAAAGTTGATGTTTATTTAGGAAATGATAGCACCTGAAGTGCAGGTCACTAAGAGCAAAGTCAGAAAACAGGACACTAAACTTGCAGTATATATCCTTGGACCCATAAAATGAGGCAAAATTTCAATTTCAATTTTTATTTCTGAAAAATAAATATATCTAGTCCAGTATATGTCAAAATTATTCTGATCTACCATTGAGGGGACCTAGAGTCAGTGTTTCCATGTCACAATGCATCCCTGTTCTTCACGCTTACTTACCAGGTTTCTTTGTATCAGCCACTTTAACTTCTTCTGGTGAATAAAAGATTTCTTAACATGTGAAGGCTGAGAATTTGCTTCTATGTCCCAATGTTAACACTAGTGTGCTGGTTTAAAATGTGAGTCTTATAATTGCATTTCTTTAGTTTCCAGAAATTGCATTCAGAAGTCATGCAGTTGGGATGTCTTGGTCCACATCCTCACCTGTTCTTGGTTAGTTTTCAGAATGAGGGAGCCTTTGGACAACAGCCTGTGCAGGGCTGGAAGCTTGGTGATCCTGGTGGGTCCCTTTCAGCTCAGAATATTCCAGCAGTACTTTGCTAACACCCAAGGAGGATGCAGCTGATGCAGCTTTTCAATTCTGGCAGCAACATCTTAAGAATGATGTCACTGGGCTACTCTGAAGGATTCTTTGACAACAGAACAGTCATACAACAATGGTTTGTCTATTGAGCAATAGTGAGACTCATCCAAGCAAGCCTTGGATAGAAGCAATATTTCAAGATCTAAAAGTTAGATGTGCTAAAAGTTGTCTTCAAAAGCATATTTTGATAGCATGCAAAAGGAGAAGCAATAGAAGGTGGATGTGTTAAAGTCCCCTTGTTCTCAAGTGTGGGGGCTGTGTTTGTGCAGGATAAAGCATTTCTAGATGAGCTAATTATTTTCTTTTCCCCTTCTTGCAGTTAATATTTTGCCTAAATTCATGTTTAAGCAGGAGTTCTTCGGTCCACATGGTGATAAATAGCAGATTGGTCAACACACACAGCAACTTTGTCTTAATGAAAACAAACATTAATGGAGATATGGAAATGTGTCAACTGCAGCTAATGTCCTCCTTCCTAATCAGTCTCCCTTGTCTATAAAATACACCCACATATTAGAAAAAGTTCATAAAGTGAGAGCTGGAAGACATCAATAATAATGTATTTAGCTGCAGAATTCAGTGCAGAGTGAGTGTCATGCACAGTTGTTATCTGAGACCATTAAGCCCAGCCATTATCTGTGCTGATGCCCGAGCAATCAGGCCTCTGTATTTCACCAGGACCAATATGAAATCTGTCATATTACTCAGCTGCTGCAAAGATCCCTCAGGTTTTCCCCTTGCAGAAACAAACTCTTGGTGTGTAGGGCTTTGAAGCTGTTTTTTAATGTCTTGATTTTCCGGAATGGTTCATAACATGTAGTAATGGCAATGCATATAATGGTCATGGTGGAAGTGCATTGGTATTAGGCAAACCTCTGAATTGCTTGCAGGATGAATCCAAAGTACACTGGCTTGTAGAGATATTCTCTTCACAGCACCTACTTGGTGTTTTCCTTTGCAGTTCTTGAAGACAGTGCCAGAGATAACTGGCAATAACATACTCACAGATAAAACATAATCATAATTACATTAATAAAGAAGTTGAAATAAGCATTATGTAAGCCACAAATTGCACAATACTTTAGCTTTTGTACTTTGATGCTGGAAGGTGACTTTTCCAACCCTAATCCACTTGGAGTTGATATTAATATGACTTCTACAAGTTAGGGGCAGAAATAGCCATTTGAAAGCAAAGATTAAGTTTACTGACACACATCTCAGCACTGACGAGAGGGTTTAAGATGGAAATTCATGTCAGATGCCCACCAAAGGGTTAATAAACTTAGTCGTTCTGGATATTATGAAATTAAACCATCTGCTCTGCTTAGAAAGCCATGCAAGATGCTTTGCTCTCTAAAGCCAGCATCTGTTGGAAGTGTGCTGTATGTATAGAGTGAAATCTGGGGGTTAGGGGAACAGTAGTTGCTCTTTCAGCCCTTAGATCTATAACATTTGCTAAGATACCGTGTGGATTATGGAGTGGAGAAGGGTCTCTCTCCTACACAGTTGCCTGGGCTTTGGAACAGAAGAAGTAAATTTCACTCAGAGGAAAGGATTGAGTAAATCCTGCCTTGATGAATCCTTGTGTAAAACAGGGTCTAAGTGTTCACTCAAATTATCCTTTCTAATGTTCCGAACTTCTCATCCTCCAAGGTGGGCAAAGTCATTTGTCTCTTGTGGCCCTCCCTTTGCCTTCCTTTCCCCTTCTGTTTGTGACCAGGCGTTGCTGCCTTCACTCTCAGCCTCATGTGTGTCGCTGTTGGCTGGAAGGAGGGATCTGTGGGAGATGCACCATCTGGAAGTGCCAGCAGGTTGTTTTTCCCTTGTGACATGTCTCACTGCAGCTTCTGCCACAAGGTGTTTCCAGATGAAAAGGGCCTCCCAAACTGAGCCCTTATGCTCCCAAGGCATAAGGAAAGAGGAGATCCTCCCCAGGTCCTGCCTGTGCTTCAGCACTTCCTTTTGGGAAGTAGAACAGCTCCATGCTCGGGAATTCTGACTCCTGCTTGGGCCGTTGATGAAAGGAGATTCCATTCCATTTAGCTTTTGGTGGGAAAGGAGTATCTTACTATCCTTGTCTAGGGAAAGAGGAGGAAAAGAGCTGTTGGCTCTCTTTCTGAAATCAATTTCTAGGAGCCATAAATGGAGGAAACAAAACCACCAATTTTTATTCCTGACAAAAGAAAATCTCCAGTCCAGTCATAATTATTACTAATCAGGTCTGTATTGTTGTTTGCATTTGTCAGAGGAAAAAGTCAGTTGAACTTGTCTTTAAAATGGAATCATCACTTGGGCTTTTTTTTCTGCTTATATTAAGTGTAAACTCAGTTTGTTTTGCGGGGAACTGGCAGGTGGAATTGAACTTATTCTGGGCATTACTCAATGGCCATGGGGTGATCAGTAATAAAACCAGGACAAATCATTCTCATTCTTGCCTATCTAAAGTCTGTCCAAATATGAGGACTTCCTTGAGAAAGCAGCGCATGATCATGATCTGCATTAAGAGTTATGAGAATATGGATGAGGGAGACAATGGAAAAGGCCTTATTAAAATTATTCATCACAGAGGAATGTTATGCCCAGTTGCTTTTATCAAAACAGCATAATCAGTGCACACATCTGAGTAAACAGTGACTGTGAAAACAGGGAATCTTCATCGTAGTGCATTAATTCTCAAGCTTAGTATAAATTAAATGTTTATTTAAAGTTTTAATATTTTTCTGTAAAATATAAAATACCTTTATTTCAAGCATAAGGGGAAAGCAACACTGCAGTACGATAGAGCTGGATCAACCTTTTAGTTCAGGTATTGGTGTTTTTTTCAGTGTTGCGAATAATTATTTTTTTGAGATTAAGACTGGTGAGTCAACCCTTGCCCTCGTTTTCCATACGGCATATTAAAAATCCTTTTGAGGACATTTGGTTGGCTAATGTGACTTGGAGCTAAATGTTTGCACAATGCAAGGTCAACGGAGAGTCATAAATCATAAATCAGTAGTATCACTAGGTGTGGGAATTAAAGGTTGTTACTTGACTCAATTTTAATGTATTTTTAAATACAGTAAGGTGGTCTCTTTACTACTTTATTTGCCTTAATACTTATAAGTTGTTCTTTTTCTCCTGAACAAAAAGAGGAATTGAATAATTTTCACAGAGGCTTCAGAGGGAACAGCTGCAATAGCCTCAGAATGTGGGTTCATCTGGAATTTTAAATACAGCATTGTACAAGCTGATATTTTTAGTATGTTGTGCAGTATTAATGTACTGAAGAAACAAATGAATATCATGGAAAGTTGTTAATCTGGGGGGAAATAGGATCTTGGCAAGACACTTGTATCAGTACAGACAATTAATTCAGACAGATCAGTGTACTTTTAAATCCAAATCTAAAAATGGGATAAATAAGGACGTCATTCTAATTAGGGTGGTTATTAACTTGTAGAACTGAACATGAGAAGTTTACTCCAGAAGATATTCTAGCATGTTTAATTACAATCTCATTAAATTTTCCTAAAGTTCTAATTAGCTTGAGTTAAATGAAACCTGGAGGTTTTTAAAGAAACCCAGAGCTTAAATCAGAGCAAGAATATATTAAAACAGCTTAGAATTTTGTGGTTAAATGAATATATAACACAGCCAAGGTCAAACAATGACTATTTTCAGTGTGTGCTGTGAAATTGCAGTGTTCTGGTGATACACTTGCAGTGTCATTTCCAAAGCTCCCACCTACAATCACAAGGGGGATGACGAGGTTGTTAATGACAGGAATGCGTCCTGGGCAGGAAAAGTCTCACTAAAAACTCTCTCTGCAAACCTGGGACTGCCTCATTAGCAAGGGCAGCTTGTCTGGATAATTTCCCTTCCTTTTAGCCTGAGGAAAAACTGTCTGCCATGCAAGAACTTAAACGAAATACACATTGCACCCAACTGAAAGCTTTCAGGTAAAATTACACGTGTAATTTAAAAGACAGAAAAATTTTGAGATTATTTTTCTGATTTGTTTGAAAATTTTCAACAAAATTAAAACTCCAAGGTCCTACTGCAGTGAAAATCAAAGTAATATTTTTGACTTTTAAAAAAATTATTAAAATATTTACCAAATTTGTTGTAGCAGAGCTACTTGTGGTTTTGGTTTTTTTTTTGTAGACAAATACACTCAATGCCAATAATAGTCTCAAAAGCTGTGGGGTTGTGGTCATCTTGCTCCTTATACATTCTCTAACCTGCAAAAAAATTTACCCCTTAAATAATGAGTTCCATTCCCAGTCTTTGCTGCACATATGTCTGATGACCATTTTTCTGTAGGCCATGGAAGTATTTTTTTGTTTTGTTTTTTCTTAGGAGGTGCATAAAATAAAGGAGTAGTCCCTTATATTAGGGAGGCTTTTGATGCCATGGGTATTGAAACTAATGATGATGGAGTTGAATGCCTGAGGGTAAGAATTAAGGGCAAGGCTAACAAGGCTGACATCCTACTGGGAGTCTGTTATTGTCCGCCCAAACAGGGAGAAGAGGTGGACAATTTACTCTATAAGCAGCTGGAGAATGTTTCAGGATCAGCAGCCCTTGTTCTTGGAGGTGACTTCAACCTGCCAGACATCTGTTGGGAACTTAATACAGCCAAAAAAGGCAGTCCAGGAAGTTTTGAGTGTGTGAAGGACACCTTTTTGATGCAGCTGGTGGGTGAGCCCACCAGGGGAAGAACTGTGTTAGATCTGTTGTTTCCAAATAGAGATGGACTGGTGGGAGATGTGATGGTTGGAGGTCGCTTGGGGCATAGTGATCATGAAATTATACAGTTCTCGATATTTGGTGAAATCAGGAGGAATATCAATCAGACTTTGACACTGGATTTCCAGAGGTCAGACTTGGCCTGTTTATTCAGAGAGTTCCTTGGGAAGCAGCCCTTAAAAATAAAGGAGTTCAGGAAAGGTTCAAAACAGAGATCTTGAGGGCACAGGAACAAACTGTCCCTGTGTGCTGAAAGTTGAGTCATTGAGGCAAATGTCCATCCTGGATGGGCAAGGAGGTTTTGGAGGAACTTAGGAATAAAAAGAGGATGTATCATCTTTGGAAGGAGGGTCAGGTCTCTCAGGAGGTATTTAAGGGGGCTTCTAGGACATGTAGGAAAAAAATTAGAGAGCCCAAAGCTCAATATGAACTTCAAATTGTGACTTCTGTAAAGGATAATAAGAAATGTTTTTACAAATATATTAATGGTAAAGGGAAGGGTAGGTCCAGCCTTTTTTCTCTATTGGATGAGGGAGGGAACTTAGTAACTGTGGATGAGGAGAAGGCGGAGGTGCTTAACACCTTCTTTGCCTCAGTCTTTAGTGGGAAGATGGCTTGCCCTCAGCACAACTGTCCTCCTGGGATGGTAGATGGTGTCAGGGAGCAGAATGGTGCCCCTGTTATCCAGGAGGAGGCAGTCAGAGAACTGCTGGGCAACTTAGATGTGCATAAATCTATGGGCCCAGATGGGATCCACCCCAGGATGATGAGTGAGCTGCCAGATGAGCTTGTGAAGCCTCTCTCCATCATTTACCAGCAGTCCTGGCTCACTGGTGAGGTTCCAGATGACTGGAAGCTGGCCAGTGTGACACCCATTCATAAAAAGAGTGGCAAGGAGGATCCTGGTAACTATAGGCCAGTTAGCCTGACCTCAGTACCTGGTAAGGTCATGGAACAGTTTATACTGATGCCATCACACAGCACTTAGAGGATGGTCAGGGGATCAGACCCAGCCAGCGTTGGTTTGGGTGGGGTAGGTTGTGTTTGAGCAACCTGATCTCCAAGTGATCTGCCTGATGGATGCAGGAAAGGCTGTGGATGTTTTGTACCTGGACTTCAGCAAGGCCTTTGACACTGTCTCCCACAGCAAACTCCTGGAAAAGCTGCAGCCCATGGCTTGGACAGGAGCACTCCTTACTGGGTTAAGAACTGGCTGGATGGCCGGGCCCTGAGAGTGGTGCTGAATGGTGCTGCATCCATCTGGGATCTGTCACCAGTGGTGTCCCTCAGGGTCTGTGCTGGGACCAGTTCTGTTCAATATTTTCATTGATGGCATGGATGAGGGTATTGAGTCCTTCATTAGTAAATTTGCAGATGACACTAAGCTGGGAGCGTGTGTGCATCTGTTGGAAGGTAGGAGGGCTCTGCAGAGAGACCTGGATCAGTTGGATGGATGGGCAGAGTCCAGTGGAATGAAGTTTAACACGTCCAAGTGCCAAGTCCTGCATTTTGTCCACAAAAACCCCCTGCAGTGTTACAGGCTGGGGACAGTGTGGCTGGACAGTGCCCAGGCAGAAAGGGACCTGGGGGCACTGATGGACAGCAGACTGAACATGAGCCAGCAGTGAGCCCTGGTGGCCAAGAAGGCCAATGGCCCCTGGCCTGGATCAGGAATGGTGTGGCCAGCAGGAGCAGGGAGGTCATTGTGCCCCTGTACTCAGCACTGGTGAGGCCACACCTTGAGTGCTGTGTCCAGTTCTGTCCCCTCAGTTTAGGAAGGACCTTGAGACACCTGAGTGTGTTCAGAGGAGGCAACGAGGCTGGGGAGGGGCTGGGAACACAAACCTGTGAGGGGCCTGGAACACAAACCTGTGAGGGGCTTGGAACACAAACCTGTGAGGGACCTGGAACACAAACCTGTGAGGGACCTGGAACACAAACCTGTGAGGGACCTGGAACACAAACCTGTGAGGGAACACAAACCCTGTGAGGGGTCTGGAACACAAACCTGTGAGGAGCCTGGAACACAAACCCTGTGAGGGGGCTGGAACACAAACCTGTGAGGGGTCTGGAACACAAACCTGTGAGGGGTCTGGAACACAAACCTGTGAGGGAACACAAACCCTGTGAGGGGTCTGGAACACAAACCCTGTGAGGGGTCTGGAACACAAACCCTGTGAGTGCTGGAACACAAACCTGTGAGGGGTCTGGAACACAAACCCTGTGAGGGGTCTGGAACACAAACCTGTGAGGGGTCTGGAACACAAACCCTGTGAGTGCTGGAACACAAACCTGTGAGGGGTCTGGAACACAAACCCTGTGAGGGGTCTGGAACACAAACCCTGTGAGGGGTCTGGAACACAAACCCTGTGAGGAACGGCTGAGGGAGCTGGGGTTGTTCAGCCTGGAGAAAAGGAGACTCAGGGGAGACCTGATCACTTTCTACAACTCCCTGAAAGGTTTCTGTGGTCAGGTGGGGTTGGTCTCTTTCTCCAGGCAGCACTGACAGAACCAGAGCACACAGTCTCAATCTGTGCCAAGGGAGATACAGGTTGGATATTAGGAAGAAGTTTTTCACTGCAAGAGTAATAATGTACTGGAATGGTTTGCCCAGGGAGGTGGTGGAGTCACCATCCCTGATGTGTTTGAAAAAAGACTGGATGGGGCCCTTGGTGCCATGGTTTAGTTGAGGTGTTAGGGCTGGGTTGGACTTGACGATCTTGGAGGTCTCTTCCAATCTTGTGATTCTGTGATTCTTTAAAGAACCCCAAGATAAAACAAGATGAAGCAAATGTTAGAATTAAAGTTTTGGAAGCACTGTTGCAGTTTTTCAAATCAGGAGAAATGGAGTAAGGATAGGGATGGCTGGGCTCCCCTTCTGTGAGTTTTATCAGAAACAGAACTATTTTCTTTCTGTGCATTAGGCTTTCAATTTCAGTTGTGTGGCTCTACCTCACACAGTTTAATATGTTATGAACCTGCAGGTCCTTGCATATGTGTGAGAGGTGAAAAAAAAGCAAAAGCTTTCAGTAAAAGTTCATTCATAATTCTGGAAAGATGGACAGGGACTGCTAAATTAAGAAACAAATTTATTAGTAAAAACATTTAGAGGGAAAAGGGCTACCCAGGGTCTCAGGAGAGTCCATCTGATTGTGTGATTTGGGCCCAGTGTTCAGAGTCACAGAACCAGTACTCTGGGCTGGGTGGCAAGGTGGGGATTGTCACAGGTTGGATTTGATGGGCTTGGAAGGGCTTTCCAACCATAATAATTCTGTGATTTTGCTAAAAGATATGTCATTTGCAGAAGTCCATCACCTTTAATTGATATATTTATAGCATTTTTTTCTCCTTCTGGATCAGGTTGTGCTGCTAGTGGTGGTTTTGCAGTGCAATTTCCTACTCCTGGATTTTCGTGTGGCTGATACCCACAGCAGAGTGCAACCGATAAGCACACACAAAAGGAGCATATGTTTGTATATCTCAGCATAGTTTGGGAATGCCTGATTCCATGCAATCAAAGCATTTACTGCTTTTGGCAGTGGGTAACAGGGCTGCTTGTGGGTTTGGAGAGCTGTGTTTGTTTTTTCCTTCTGAGAAACCCATAAAATGCCACTGGAATCAGTGCTGCAGGCTCTCCATTGATCATCCACCCAAGGAAAACAGTCTTGTTCATCCTGAGTTGGTTCTTGCCTAAATTAGGAGCACTCAGTGGGACTGTTGTTTCCCCTTTCCCGCTCTCTGCAGAAGGGGAACTGTCCCTAGTCGTGGTGAGGAGCAGAGAGTATCATCCATTCCACCAGCCACGGGCAGCACCATGATCTCTGCAGGCTGCTGGCAGCTCCTAATGACCCCTTTCACAGCAACATTCACAGAACTCTGACAGGATCACAATGTCACAGGCAATTCCAGTTTAAGGCAGAATCACTTTATTTGTCTAACTGTAACATTTTTCCTGCCGTCAGGGTTTGTGGGTTTTTTGCCCCCTCCCATGGTTTGCTGTACTCTGGTAAATCCTGAGTGGAAAAATCCTTACTGGTAATTGATGGAACACCAGGAACTGTGGGTTTGTATCAATGAGATTATGCAATGTAAGCCTCAGTAACAAGGAGAAACCATGTGCATAGCAGATAAAACTCTAGTTTTTGCTATTTACCTGTGCATTTTTAAAACTTTAAGGCAAAAAAGACCTCCAATCAGGAATCTAAAGGGGGAAAAAAAAGACCAAAAACCCCAAAAAAACTCCCCCAAAACAAACAAACAAAAGCAAACAAACAAAAAATCCCAAACCAAAATAGCTGGAGGGCTTTTTCTGCTCACCTACAGCTCTTGTTCTCTGAGGGGTTGTCTTGCTGTCTTGCCTTTGTCCTTCAGTCAGCTGAGATGGCCACTGAACTAGCAATTGCTGTTACTATCTGTTAAGGCATATCTCATAAAAAAGGTCCTGGACATCATTCCAAATGAAATGGATTTAACCAGCAGGACAGAAAGATTTTGACAGTGCTGCTCTACCAGATCTGTCCTTCTCAGGGGACGATCTCTTCTTGCAGATTTATACTGTGCTGCACAGAATACACTGACACAGAAAACACTGACATCTTTGAGCCTGTTCTGTGCTGCTGTTTTGGATCTGCCACGTTGCTGTGATATGTTGCTGATTGTAGATTAAATGGTGTAGGGACTAAAATTTGTCCAGGAGGGAAAGCAAAAACATCACCTCTTAAAACAAGGTGTTATCCTTAGGCATCTTCCTAAAACTGAAGGTGGAAGGAGGAAAAACCCGACAAATTTGGCTAAAGGCCTGAATTGACTTGTGAAAAGCAGCTGACAGCATAAAGTTGGTAATTGCTGATTCACAAACTTACGACATAGGTGAAAGCACATTCAGAAGTTTTAGGAGCTAAAGGGAGAATATGAGGAGACAGACATAACAAAACCCCAAATTTCAGTTACTGGAGCTGTGTCCATCACGGTGAGGAAAAGCACAATACTGGCACCTTCAATATTTCACAGAAAATTCTCTTTTCTTAGAAATTTGTAATAATTGGAGGCATAATACACTACAGATAACACAGATAATGGTACTACATTGCCCCAAGAACAGTGCATGTTTATGAGCTTCTTTCTCTTTCCCTTCATACAATCTCATCTTTTATATGAAGGCTAATAACTCAAATCTCCTAGAGTTCTGAATTCATTCTTCAAATACCTTTAATACACTTAATACATTATACAATAATACAATAATGCATTTATCTTTAATAAATATCTTTAATGGCTCATGCATTTTCTCACCTGTGCCAAGCAAAGTAGCCCTTCACATGGATAGAAAGAGACAAAGAAAAAACTATTGGATTGAATTGATCTTATTTCTGCCTTGTTTAGGTCATGTTCTACTCAGTCTAGCTCCATCAGACATTTAACCCAGTGGTTATCAAATGCAGTACCTGTCACAAGACTAATTGTTCATTCACTTTAGATTGGAGTTGTTCTGTTTGTTCTTAGCGAATATATTTAAAACTTGAATAACGTATACAAAATATTGTTGTCTTAAAACTCTGTTTGGATTATTGAAAATTATTTGAACAAATAGCAGAGACTGTTTATTTATGAAATTTTTAAATTTACCTGTAACACTTGTCTCTTGCACAATCCAGTTATCTTTTCCCCATATAATCTATTTTTAATTACATATTTCCAGCAACATAAAAAGTTTCTTTTTATTTATAAGAGGGATTTGATGAATTTATATAAAATGCATATAGAGTATCAACCACCTGTGAAACTAAAATTTGTTCCCACTTGTGCACGCAGATTAAAATGCTATGTTCAAACAGATGTGCCCTTGGTGATCTATCTGGAGTAGCTTAAGAAATTAAATTGCAACAATTCCTTGTTTCCATCTTCCCATCACTTACAAGTTTCTTTTTCCCATCAAAATGAAATAGATTAGTGCAAAGCCACCCCAGATAACTGTGTTGGAGTGGAAATTTAAAATGTCATTATTTTTGTATGTCTTTTATTAGGGAAGACAAGAAGAAATCAGCTTACAGCTAATAAAATTTTCAACAGGTGTATGTCTAATAGGAATGGAATATTCTGTTTTTATCACAACACTGTTATGAAGAAATAAATTTGCAGGTATATTTTATGCCAAAATAAAGGAAGAGAAAGAGTACAAAAAGTATGTCAAGATGGACTATTTATGCTGACTTCACCATCCCAACAAGTACCTGCAGTTCAAATCCCATTTACAGTGAAATGTAAAAATTTAAAAATCTGTATTTCTTCATGACTTTGATTTGCTGAAGAGAGGGAGGAATGTATAAAGCACAGACTGACTGTATTTAGTGACTCAGATCACATACAGTAATTTCACGAATACAAGCCGCACCAATTTGACCAAAATTTTGGTGGAAACCCGGAAGTGCGGCTAATATTCCAGGGCGGCTAATCTATTAACAAAATTCTAAAAGCTGCCAACACGGAAGTGAGAGCCCGCGGCAGCCCCAAGCCAAGCTGGAGCCCGGCCGGCCCCGGCAGAGGTGGGAAAGCCTGGCAGAGGCGGGGCCAGCAGTGTGGGGGGTGGGCGGCAGAGCCTGAGCCAGCAGGGCGGGGCAGGGAGGGCGGCAGAGCCTGAGCCAGCATGGCGGGGGAGCCCGGGAGAACTGGGGCTAGCAGTCCAGGGGAGCATGGCAGAAGCAGGAAGGCCGGCGGGTGGGGCTGCCTGGCAGCGGGGGAAGCCCAGCAGAATCGGGGCCAGCAGCGTGGGGGAGCCCGGCGGTGCGGGGGCCTGCAGTGCCGGCCAGGGCGAGGAAACGCGGCGGTGGTGCAGACGGGAGGGGGCGGCCGGTGAGCCTGGTGGCGGCGGCGGCAGCCCTGCCGGCGGTGCGAGCGAAAGCGGCGCTCGGCTCGCGAAAGCGGCGCTCGCGAAAGCGCCGCTCGGCGAGCGAAAGCGCCGCTCTCGCGAAAGCGGCGCGGGGCAGGGCGGGCGCGGCGCGGCGCAGGGCGAGCGAAAGCGGCAGCGGGGCGGGCGGCGAGCCCGGCGGCGGCAGCCCTGCCAACCGGGTGAGCGAACGCGGCAGCGGGGCGGTGCTGACGGGAGAGGGGGGCCAGCGAGCCCGGCGGCGGCGGCAGCACCACCCGGCCAGCCCCGCCGAGCCGTGGCGCTGAACTGGGCCACCCGGCCCCGTCGGCAACCATGAGCGGGCCGAGCCTTCCTGGCCCCGCCCCGAGCCAGTAAAGCCCGCTATGCCGCGATCCTGTTACTAATTGGCCAATTTGTGAAAGCTGCGCACGGATTCTCGCGACGAACGAAAGTGCGGCTAATATTTGGGGTGCGGCTTATCTATTGACAAAGACAGCAACATTGTCGAGGCACCGGGGGTGCGGCTTATAATCCGTGCGGCTTGTATTCGTGAAACTACTGTACTCTGTTTCACTTTCATGAAAACAAACAGAGATAAGCAGATTTATTAACTATTCCAACCTTCCATTTTCATTAGTGTTGAGCAGGCTCACAGTGTATAAAGCAGCTCTGCAGGTAGTTCCTGCTGCAAAGCCCCACCAGGATCCTGAGGGTTGGTCTCTTTGGTCACCTTACATGCGAGGAAGAGCAGAACCCAGAGGACTTTTGTGGGATCTTCTGCTCCTCTCTGTCTTTGGGGACCTTGGCATTGGTCAGGCTATTTTCACTTTGGATATTAATCTCTGTCTGGGGCTATCTGGGGGAAAGGACTGAGTGTGCCAAGCTGAGGTGGCAGCTAAAACCAGTCAAGTTCAGGGGCTCTCATTTCGTGTCCTTAAGCTTGGTTTAGAATGAGGCAGTATGTGCACCATGTCAGAGATCAGAAATCAGACTGCAGTGAAACAGCACCAGCAACACACATTTTCCCTTTTTCCATTCCCTGGCCAACATCCAGTTCCTCCTGCTAGCTCCAAAAGCCAGGTTTCCCAGCCAGAAAGAGAACTTAGGGACGCTAATTGAAATGCATGCTTATGATTTCACATCTTGAGACAATGTGTGCTGAAGCAAAATGAAATCAGAAGGGAATTAAACGGCAACATTTTTGTAACTGTGGTCTCATTCAGGCAGAAGAAAAGTGCTGAAATTATTTGGAAAACCACCCTTGCACTGGTGAGGAGAACGTGCCTGATGATGCAAGTGCCCTGTCTCTTCCAGTTCGTGGTTGATGGTTTGCCAAACAAAAAACATTTATTGGCTTTGCTTTTAAGAGGACAAATTGCAAAGCAGTGCAATTCTAGGTACTATTTATTTGCCTAATTGGAGTTCCTCATTGTTATGTTAATTTCGGCATGAGTGTCTGGTTGTTTGAGTAATTCCTAGATTGCCACAATTTGTCTGGAACATGCAGATCCTTTAATATTTACAAGCAGAAAGCAGTGTGCTGCATATTTTGAAATAGAGCTCACAGCATCCCAGAGATTAAATTGGATTCTGAAAAAATATGTTTGTAGTTCCCTGAACTGGAAGAGATTAAATAGGACAGATCTCTGTCAGATTCTACTGATATCAGCCAATATTAAATTTTGTTTGAATTTTTAGTTCACCTGTCCTGAGGTAAAATTAAGGCTAAAAAATAATAATCTCTCTTTTCTTTACTTCTGAAAGCATTAGATAAGGAGGCACATCTGGAATAGGAACAGCATTCTGTATGAAGGACTGAAGACAGTATGACATGCATTTCTTTTAAACAATCATAAAAAATTACATTTTCTTCTTTTACTGTACACAGTTACCAAGGAGGCATTTACCAACTTTTTAAACAGGTATTTCAAGCAGTTCTTATTGAGTGACTCTTGCATCTTTGTGTGTGACAGAACTCCCAGATGATATCAATGTTTTTCATGCCAGTCTCTGCACAGTCAAGCCTTTTTCTTCCTGGAACTAAATTTCAGCCAATTTTTAAGACTCTGGGATAAAAATCTTCTCTTGTACCATATTTGGATGTCAAGAGTGTAACTCATAAAATGTCCATTTGTCCTGTTGTGTCAGTGTTACAGAAGAGATTATCTGTTTACTTTATTATATCAGGAAACTACCATAGGCCTGAAGCTTCAAAATCTTCCCCAGAAACATGAGGAAGATAAGTCTGATTTTTGCCTCATTTAGACAAGTTGTGCGCCAGTTAAATTAGCATCTAAATTCATTAGAGAACGTGGAATTATCGGGAAACCTGTGATTTCTGGCTCTGTAATCCACCTAAATTTGAGGTTTTTTTGAGTAAATCAGGATATCTGTACTGGTTGCATCACCATCATCCAAGCAATTATAGATTTCAGCAATTTATTATGATTTTTCACTCTTGTAGAAGCTCAAAATAGAAAAAAAAAAAAAAAGGAGAAACATTGGCCACAAAGAGAAGGTGATGAGGTCACTTCCTAAATTCAATACTAATATTTATGACTCTGGCAGGTGTTTCTTTCACAAAATTGTGTATTTTTTAGCAACTTTCATTTGCTTGTTTGTTTGTTTTAAAGGGATACAACACCTTCACACATGAACAATTTTGCCAAGATTCAGTTATCCAGGCACTGATGATTTTATACCTAATGTATACTCTTATTCTTCCTTATTGTAATTTATGAGCATTGCAACTTCTCTGAAACTCAAAACTTGAGGTTTGGTATTTTTTTTTAGCTATCTCAGAATTTAGATTTTTCTGAATGTCTGATTTTCAGTATTTGCTTCTCTGCATTAACAGGGCTATTATTTCAGTCCTTCCTTAGGATTAACAAATTATTATTTTCTAGACCTTCAACCACTCTGTCCCCTCTAGATTTTTTCCAGCTGATTAACTTTGCTTTTCATAGGATGGTGAGAGTGCTGAAGAAAGTGAAGACTGTTTCAATTGACTTGTACCTAATCTTACTGATCTAATAAGACATTAACCTATTAGAAAAAAAGGGATAATGCTGATTTTCATTTAGCTCGTGGATTGTTGCAAGCCCACGTTTTATTCATGCTGCTTAACCAGTTGTCCCTGGTGTTCTGTGTATCAGATTGTTTCTACCAAAATGTGATCCCTCACACTTTTCCATATTATATTATACCTTGCTGGTTTTGTTTGTTCCTTCACTTTATCAGGACCACCTTGCCCTCTGGTTGCTATCCTATATCATGTTATCATATTTTAGAAGAAAAGAGCGGATTTTTTATATATATACTTGTTCAAAAACTCTTCATATCCTTGATTCCAGGGTTTATTGGTGCTCTTGGAAATGTGTCCACTCCATGAAGTTATTCTCTGGGGAAGTATTTCACATTTAACAAGCACTCCTGCAGTTTTGCTGTCCCCTCTTGAAGTGTAGGGGGTGTCTTGCACAGTGGATTCCATAACAGAGCTTCCAGTGATTTGTAGATTGTTTCTTTACTGATCAATTTTGCCTCTTCTGTATTCATGAAAGTATTCAAAAGTTTTCACGGCTTCTTTTCCAGCCTGAACACAGATTCCTGGGCTTCACTCAGCCCTTATATAGCCCATTGGTTTATCATCTAGGAGAAACATAATTCCTAAAGTGTTTTATGGTTAATCAACAAAGTCCTAAGATTCCTTTTAAATGTTTCTACTGTCAGGTCCTAAAAACTTTCTGGGAAATGTGCCAGTGCTAATATTTATTATCCATACCCCCCTCCAAAACCTAAACTGATGGTTTGCTTATGGCAAACCAGAGTGTGTTACTGCATAAGTAAATACAGCTATTTTTTGTAAGAATCCTTTTAACAATTCTTTCCTCACTATTTCAAACCCTTTTAGCATTCACTAATTTTTCCCAAAGAATGTGTATTTTCATTAGGAGCCCATATTCAGCTGTCCTTCCATGAGCATGTGGTTGTGTTGGCTTTGGAATTAGACAACATTTAATTAGAAAGCTGAACATGCTGTCATCATGACAGCAAAGTTATCAAAGAAATACTGCTTTTACTGCTATCTTCCAAAGATCACAGAATCGTGGATTGGGCTGGGTTGGAAGGAACCTTAAATCCCATCCAGTGCCACCCGTGCCATGGCAGGGACAGCTCCCACTGTCCCAGGTTGCTCCAGCCCCAGTGTCCAACCTGGCCTTGGGCACTGCCAGGGATCCAGGGGCAGCCACAGCTGCTCTGGGCACCCTGTGCCAGCCCTGCCCACCCTGCCAGGGAACAATTCCTGCCCAAGATCCCATCCATTCCTGCCCTCTGGCACTGGGAGCCATTCCCTGGCTCCTGGCACTGCAGTTCCTGAGGAATTGTCCCTCTCTGGTTCCCTGCAGCCCCTCAGAGCCTGGGAGGAGCTGTGAGCTCTCCACACAACCTTCTCCTCTCCAGGCTGAGCAGCCCCAGCTCTCCCAGCCTGGCTCCACAGGGGAGGGGCTCCAGTTCCCTCAGCACCTCCGTGGCCTCCTCTGGGCTCTCCCCAGCAGTTCCATGTCCTTCTTATGTTGGGGCACCAGAACTGAATCAGCAATCCAGGTGGGGTCTTGAGACTCAGGATAGAGACAATTCCAAACAGTATTGCACCAAAAAGGAGATGAATGTGCATAAATTCCTCTCGTTTTTTACCACACAAAGGTGATACTTAAAAGGCAACCAAGCATCTTAGACATCAACAGAAATACTTAATTTGCCATGAAAATTAGGACATTTCCTTTAGTTTTAAAATCCACCTTTTTTATCTATCTCTTCTAAAATGTAAATATATCTCTCTTAAATATAAATAGATATCTCTTCTAAATGTAAATATATTTTAAGAATAGAGCTATGTATGGAGCAGAATATAATGTTTTCAACTGTGAGTTTCAATATGTTCATGGTTTTATAAAACAGAAACTTTATTCCAAATTTTATCTTGAGATCCACAGTGTGATAGATCTGCCTGACCAATGGGTATTTACTAATGGATGGTGGGACTGATCTTTATTTGTGTCATTCTTAATTCTTATTCTCTAGTCTTACATTGTCAGTGATGTCTTTTTAGAGCATTTAAAGATTAACCATTTTGATAATTGATTTGTAAGGCGTGGACATAATTGAGGAGGCTGAAGAGTCACTCTTTTAGTTCAGTGAGCTGTGTAGGTCATGCCCTGTTAATGCAGGAGGACCAAGGACACCGATTTTGCAGATTATTAACTCTTTGTATATATTTCAAGGATGGAGAGCTGGGTGCTGATCCACAGTGGAATAGTTGACAGAATGGAAGGAGTGAGTCCTGGGTGGAAAATAACTTTGCCTCACTTTTAGGAATCTCCATGAAAATACATTTCACATATGTTAGGCTGCTTTAGATGTGTTTGTGTAATACTGCTCTATTTGAGGAAAGTTTGTGGGTCTAAAAGCAGAACTTAGAAAAGAATAAAGAAACCAAATGCATCTCTTGTGAGTGGAAAAGGGCAGGGCAGGGCAAGGCAAGCAGGGGCACTAAAGGCCAGGCAAGTAAGGGAAGAGTAGGCAAAGCAACCAAGGTATTGAAGTTTTAGGCAGGGCAAGGCACAGAAGCAGTAGAGAAAGAAAGGTAAAGCATGAGAAGGAAATCACTCTTTTTCAAGCTTTCATAGTTTTCATCAAAAATATTTGATAGCAATCTCTTGCTGTTTCAATCTTTCTGCCTCCTTTTTTTCCTTTAACTTTTCTGTATTCTCAAAATCTTCTATGGAGGCTTAATTTATTTGAGGACACAAATGCAGCAGTCATTGCAAATCCAAATCCTTCAGTGCCGGCTCAGTGATGTTCAGTCAACTACTTGCACTGGAGGATGCAGAAAATTAATAATTGTCTTGTGTTTTATTTGATTCATAAAGGGTTAAAACTCTCTAAGTCAATGACAATGATCAAAATACTTCTGATACACAGGTTTTTTTAATATTGTATGAGACAAGCAGGTGAGAAAGAGTTGTTATTGAATTAGCTTGAAAAGCACTTCATAAAGAATGTTCACGTCACAGTAGCTTTGTTGTGCTCTCTGCTATTGTTCCCAAAAACAGAGACCCTTGACAAAAATATTTCCTAAAGAAACCAAATTTCCAACTCCTGTTTCGAGGCTGATTCCAGAATCTTCTCAGTCCTGATTATAATTTCCCTAAAATCCTTTAAAATTAGGTGATTAAATCCAAGGTGCTAGAGAGCTCAGACACGATTGCAAAGAAATACTTGTTTTGTGCTTCAGGGTTCTGGATCATGTTTTTGAGAACTGGGATTGTGTCAGGAGACAGAAGAAGGCTGTAAAGGATTGGATTGTAAACTCTCCTCTTGTACAGTAAATTCATGAATACAAGCCGCACTGAGTATAAGCCGCATCGCCGGGTGTTGGCAAATATTTCGGTTTTTTGTCCATAAATAAGCCGCACCTGAGTATATGCCGCTCTGTCGTTCGCAGTGAGGACCCGCGTGCAACCAAGTTGCCAAATAGTAACAGAATCACGGCAGGGCGGGGTTTACTGGCTTGGCTTGGGCCATGAGGGCTTGGGGTTGCCAACAGGGCTGGGTGGCCCAACTCGGCGCTGCCGCTCGGCGGGGATGCTGGGGGCCGGCTGCCGCCACCGCTGGGCTCAGTCACCCCGGCCCGGCACTGCCCCGCTGCGGCAGGGGGGGCACAGAGCCCGCCCGCACCTGCGGTGGTGATGGTAGGTAGGGATGTAGCCTGCCTGTTCCTGCGGTGGCGGCACGCGGGGACGGGAGACCCCCAAGACGCAGGGCCAAGCAGGAGAGAGCCCCTGCTTTCCCCGAGCTGCAGGGCTAAGCAGGAGAGAGCCCCTGCTTCCCCCGAGCTGTGGGGCCAGCAGGAGAGAGCTGCCCCTGCTTCCCCCGAGCTGCGGGACCAGCAAGAGAGAGCTGCCCCGCCTTCCCCACCCCCTGTGTTGCCTGCACGGAGCAGCTCCACCCGCCGCGCAACAGAGTAACCAATTTGTAACAACCGCGTAAATGCAGGGTTTTACTGGCAGGAGCTTGACTTTGCAGTTTGCACTGGCTTGGTTTGCACTCCCAGGGTTGAAAATGTCAGAAAATTATTCACATATTGGCCGCACCTGAATATTAGCCGCATTTCCGGTATGGAAGCAAAATTTTGGTCAAAACAGTGCGGCTTGTATTCGTGAAATAACTGTATTCTGATTTACTATAACGAGAGTTTTTAGTCCTACATTGTCACATTGTGTTAAGCATAATATTGCATTCCATTTACAAAAATCAAAACAGTTTTGCAGTTAAACCAACCAATAGGAACCGGCATTTTTTGTAATAAAGATGTGTAATATAGAAGATATAATCTCTTGATTGTGTAGAAAATGGATTGAAATATACCTTGCAGGTATGTACATGAGACCTCAGGAAGATTGACATAAATGGATGAGTTTATTTTTTAAATTGAAAGAGGCCTTGTGAAAAAACCCTAAATTATGTTGTTTTAAGTGGAACTGTTCTGCTTATAATTCTCTGCCTTCTTTTAACAAAGTATTTGTTTTCCTGTCCACCCAGCTATTTTTTTACAATTTGTTTTGTGTTCTGTCAATAAATAAAAGGTAGAATACATTTAATATAGCAAAATAACCCTGAAAAGTTTGGCAAGCAAATGTGGCTTGCAGCAAACCAATTACAGTAAATTCACGAATACAAGCCGCACTGAGTATAAGCCGCGTCTCTGGGTGCTGGTAAATATTTCGGTTTTTGTCCATAAATAAGCCGCACCCGAATATAAGCCGCTCTGTCGTTCGCAGCGAGGACCCGCGTGCAATTAGTAACAGAACCGCGGGAGGGCGGGGTTTACTGGCTGAGCTAAGGCTGTGCAGGCTCGGCCCGCTCGGGGTGCTGATGGGGCCAGGTGGCCCAGCCTGGCGCTGCCGCTCGGGGCCGGCCGCCGCTGCCACTGGGCTCAGTCACCCCGGGTCGGCGTTGCCCCGCGGTGGCAGGCAGGGACGGAGCTTCCCCCGCTCCTACGGCAGCAGTGGCGGGCGGGGACGGAGCTTTCCCACGCCCGTGGCGCCGGCAGTGGGCGTGGACAAAGCACCGCACCTCCTCCCCGAGCCGCGGCAATGGCTGCGCGGGGCTCCCGTCGGCTCCCGGAGCCGCGGCAATGGCGGCGCAGGGCCCCCCCGTCCTCCCCGGGCCGCGGCAATGGCGGCGCGGGGCCCCGTCTCTCCCCTGGGCTGTGGCAGAGGAGGGAAGAAGAGAGTTCTCCCGCCTCTCTCCCCACCCCCCGTGCTGCCTACAGGGAGCCAGGGCAACACAGTAACACTGTAACAATTGCGGCAATGGCGGCTTTTACTGGCAGGTGCTTGGCTCGGAGCCCTGGCTGGCACGTCTGGGGTTGTAAATGTCAGAAAATTATTCACATATTAGCCGCCCCCGACTATTAGCCGCACTTCCGGGTTTCCACCAAAATTTTTGTCAAATTGCTGCAGCTTGAATTCGTGAAATTACTGTAAACTTATTTTGTGCAACATAAAACCAATTGTTTTTGTGTTTTCTTGAGCACGTTGAAGAGCTACCACACGTCCTGAGAAATGGAATAGAAGGAGGAAGAGGGAGGTTGGGGAATTTTCAGTGTTCTATTTACAGGCCTGATTCTTGTGTCACAGCAAATAATAAGAAAGAGCCCAGTTCCCTGCAAATCTTGCTAATCAGAATTATATTTAACTTTCCTCTAGAGGAGAAAAGCAGGAACACTGGAATATAAAGCAGATTTTTTTCAGGAGAACCAGCTTCTACATGAGAAGAATCTGAGTTGGAGCTCTCTTTGCTCCACTCTGGCATTATCCTCATGGCACTTTCTCTGGTTTCCTGTTGTTTTCACCCTCTGCTGCTGTACTAACACATCCAAAAGAGGCAATGCAGCTGTGCCAACTGGGATCATCCCTTGGGAGGCAGGGCTTGGAGCAAAGGAGCAAGGCTGGGAAAATTCTGCACTACCACAGTCCCTCAATCTGAGGGTACAAATCAATCCCAGCTGGTAACACACTGTTTTCTTTCAGAACAAGCATTACTTGCTTTTTATGATATAAAAAATACTGCAGGCTTAAAATTTTAGTTTTGAAAATCTACCAGCAATCTAATGTAAATTCTTCTTTTCTTGTTTTTTTGTTTTTTTGGTAATGATTACTTTCTGATAAAAAGCAGTAATATGCTGTTTAATGCTGAGTATTTAAAATTATGAAAATATTTAAAATTAAGACTTTTCTAAGGCCAGTTATGGTGTCTTCTTAAAATGCAACTTGTAATCCATTCCATCTATTATGTGCCAAAAGCTAAGGATCAGACAATTTTATAGTAGAACAAATTGCTTGATATTGCCTGGATGGCGCGGAAGAAGATGAAATGTTGAATAATAAGGAGGAGGGTTTTCTTTCCCTCCCTTTGAGAGAAAACAGTCATTTGCAGCAATGTTCACAGGACTCTGTGATCTCACATAGCCAAACAGGTGGAATTTGTACTTGTTCCATTGGGTCTACAGAACATGTTGCATATTGAAAGAGGACAGTTGGGCAGGTGGGATGATTATATGATGTTACACAGTGCAGTTATACAGCACAATTACATGACATAAATTTCACAAGGAGATAACATTTATGCCAGAGTAGGAATATCCAGTCAGCCACAAACACTTATACCCTGCAATCCCAAGCTATGGTTATGTAACTCTGCATAAATAAAAATAAATATTCCCAGTGCCTCATGATGTGGGAGTTCAATTTGATTTCCTTTGCAATCATGCTGCCATCAAGCAGCATTGACTGAAATTGTAAAAGAGAAGTACTTCTTAGAGCAGATTTGGAAGGGCCACCCTTGTATTTTAGTGTCTCACTTTAGTGTATGTGGCCACAACTTAGGAAGTCTCCTAAACGTGCTGATTAATGCTGCAGCGGACTCTGTGTAATTAACCATTGCCTAATTGTTATCGGTGCTGCTCTTGTTTATCTTTAAACTTTCCTTAACAATGGGGAGAGTTGAGACTGTTTCACCTGGAGAGGAGAAGCTTTGAGCTGAGCTCAGAGTGGCCTTGCAGGGCCTGAAGGAGCTGCAGGAAAGATGGAGAGAGACAATTGGCAAGGGCTGGAGCGACAGGAGCCAGGGAATGGCTCCCAGTGCCAGAGGGCAGGAATGGATGGGATCTTGGGCAGGAATTGTTCCCTGGCAGGGTGGGCAGGGCTGGCACAGGGTGCCCAGAGCAGCTGTGGCTGCCCCTGGATCCCTGGCAGTGCCCAAGGCCGGGTTGGACACTGGGGCTGGAGCAGCCTGGGACAGTGGGAGGTGTCCCTGCCATGGCAGGGGGGTACTGGGTGGGATTTAAAGTCCTTTCCAACCCAAACCATTCCACGATTTCATGAGATGAAAGATATATAATTGATAGTTTCTAGTTTCATATCATTAGCTGTGTTATTACATCAGGCATCTTACAATGACATGCAAGCTGGATGATGCAGTTTAGCACCAACCAAGCAGACTCATCTGCTTCCTGGAATGCTTGGAGTATTCATCACAAAGCTCTGCAGCTGACCTGGGTCCTGGATTTCTGAGCTCTCACTTCATGTAAAGGCAACTGTGTGGCCTCTGTCATTCTTACACAATTGTGATCAGTGTCTCAGGAGTGCAGTCTAATTTAGTCTAAATCCAAGATACTACTAGAGGGACTTGGTTTGCTCCCTGTTTCCCAGATGCCAGTGTTTGTATAGATGGTGAGTTCATCCTAAAAGCTCAGTTTCACATTATGCTTGATTTAGTGTAGCTGTGGGCTGCACCCCTCTCCATGCCCCTTATTTCTACCACATTGAACTGACTGTGTAGGAAAAGGTGAACTTTTACCCACTGGTTGGTGCAGCTGTAAACTAACTTGCCAAGAAAATCAGCATAGCTTGTTGTCATCTCAGCAAATCTGATTGTGACTGTGAAACTAAAATTGTATTAAGGGGAGAAGCAGAAAAAGGAGGGATGGAGAACAAAGAGGGTAAGAGAGTTTTTCCTCCTCTGCAGCAGCCTGTCCTAGCACCACAGCAGGTGCACACTGGAAGACCACCCAGAATTTCAGACATGGTCATTACCAGAGTACCACACGTCTGGTTGAACACTCCACATCTCCTGGGATTTGCATCCCTGTATCCTGGCCCACTCTGTTTTTCTGGGTCTTGTACGGAAGTGCCAGGGGTTCTTTGTTCTTCACACAAGGGATGCCAGCAAGGAAATGAAGTGAAGGTAGAAAATAAGGGGAAGGGTTGTGGCAATTCTGTGTGCAAATGACTCAGAGAACACACTTCAGGGTAGTCAGGCTGCTGGACCAGCTGATGAGCAGCTTTGTAAAGCTGACATTTCTGATACTCTAGAGCTAGAGAGAAGAAAAGAATTTTTCTGTAATAACTGTCTGTGAGAAGTTACTGCATGAGGAGAGGGTTGTGGAAGTTTATCATCCCAAATTCTGTCCCGCTTTTGGAAGTCATCTGAAACCATGGTTAGAAAAAAAAGTCAACAGAAAGAAGCAGAGAAGCAAATTTTGCTGTCTGCCCAAATGAAACAAGGTGCCTAATGCTGACCAGAGGTCATTAGCTGTGTAGATCACAGAAAGCACTGCAGAGCTATTATTACAAATTTAGCATGACAGAATTAAAGTACTCTGACAAGCTGAGAGCTGCTTCCAGCACTTACTGACATTGCCATCAGGCAGCCAAATACTGTCCCCCTGCCATGACATTGGAAAGCTGCTGTAATTGCCATCTTTAACTACAAAATATCAGGGTGCAAAAGGAAGTCCAGGCCACCAAAATAATGTTTTTTTTCAGTATTTCCTAGTGCTTGTGCAGTCATGCTGCAGAAAAGGACTGAGAGTTGAAACCACCTAAAAATGTCGAACCATACCTGAACACACCTAAGAATATACAAAAAGGATATTTTTGGGGGGCTGGAAATGAGGCTAAGAGAACAGTCATTTTGAGGTAGCCTTATTTATTTATCAATCTTCCCTGTGTCTCCTAGCAGGAAAGAGCATTTGAGTCAACCATATCAAGAGTGAACAGAGGTGGGAGTCTCCTGTGAAAGTGCTGCTTACACAGAGGATAAATATTGCTTTAGCTTTTTCTCTAGAGTATTTGAGTGGTGCTATCTATGACAGGTTTTCTACAGGGTTTATGTATGTATTTTAACATAATATCCTTTACTACACTTTAATCTAGATCTTGCAAAACAAAGAGACAGACAGACAGACAGACAAACAAAAACAAATCCTGAGGTCAGTCTTTCCATAAAGAGTATGTCTGGTGTTGGTGTGGTCTGCTTTGTTCCTTAATTTATGGATTAATTGTTTCCAAAACATTAATTTCAGGTATTTCTACCTCTATCTCTTGGTTTTCTGGGAATGCCCACGTTCCCCCTCAGTGGAGGTCAGGCTATTCTGATATCACATTCTTGGAACAACATGTAGACTGAGAATTAAGAGTCTTCTTTCAGATTTTCATGGATCTTTCAAAATCTTGCCCTTCATTTTGACTTCAACAACCAGCAAAATGTAGAACGATAACGCTGTCTTATGTATCGGTGCTTATTATGCTGTGAAAAAGATCACAGCCCATGGCCGTCCAGGAGAGCTCAGAGGGGTCTCATTTAGGACTGCTGTTCATAGGATCACAAAAGAGTGGGCTTTAGTCATGGTAATTTTCCATCCTGGCCCTGAGTTGGGGGTAATTTTTTTTTCAGAGTCGATAACAAAAATGTTGTTTCCCTGGGATTGTTAGTCAGGCAACTTTTCAGGCAAGTTGGAAAGCAGGAGGTGGTTCCCAGCAGCTGTTCCTGGGAGCAGTGTCTGTGATGAGCTCCTTGCTGAGGCCTAAGGAGCACAAGGTCCTGCCTGAGAATGGGTGGAATCTTCACAACCTGCCCATCAGCCTACGAGCCCAGAAACATTGGGTAGTTTGAAAGATGGAATTAAATGAAATGGTTCACTTAAATCATGTGCCAAAACTCTGTTTACTTTTTCCTATAGTACCCTTGTGTGGCCAGAGGAAAGTAATTTTCTGCTACCAGTTGTGTGGCTCTCTCTCCATCTGTTACTCATTCAGGTTTATCAAACTATTCACTTCAAACTGTAAGCCCCATTTTGCATTGAATCCTGCAGTTAAGGTTGTGGAGTTTGGTTTTTCATTACTCTTGTGGTTTCTGAAGGATGATTAACAGACAGGGAAAGGTCAGACTGTACCTGGTTGGACCACACAGTGGTTAGTTCTTTGGTCCACTTGGTGACTCTTCAAAAATGTGTAGAAGCATCAGGGAACTGCAGGCACATGCAATAAGCCCCTTGATGTCTTAATTCAGCCGTGACCTGACCCCTAACACCCTCTATAATCTACAGATTATCCACCACCTATCTTAATCAACAGGGCTGACAAATAGGAGAAGGTAGAAAAATTGTGACATTGAGTTTTGTCTATTTCATGAAAAGCATCTGGTTAAAAAAAGGGGCAGGAAAAAAAGTGGATTTCAGTCCAAACTAATGAGATTTTCTCTATACATTATGTGAGAAAGTTATAGTAGACTAGCTGAAATAAATGTTAGACATAAGTAGCACTGAAGGAGCAGAAAATGCAATTAAAGTGGAATTTAGTATAGAAGGTCTGGCTGCAATTCCAATGATGATTACTGGTCATTGATCATTGATGTATTTTAAAAAAAACATCAACAAAATCTTTAAATACACCCGAGGAGGATCATTTCCTCCCCCTGTTTTGGAGAAAATCAGTGAATCAAGCCCAGAATAATGTCTCAGTTTAATAAATGTACTTCTATTTTTTTCTGTTTCACACACAGTGATGCATCAGTACTAACATATTCTCTGGTTTTCTCCCCTGCTGCTGTATGTATAATTAAATGAATGGTGGGGTTATGTATTCAGTGGCAAGAGCAAGATTTCATCAAGTTGATTTAAATTCACTGGAGAGGGAGAGAATGACAAAGATATAAAATGATATTTATTGGAATGATGCATTGGGTTACGGTGGACTCAAACAGAGCTTACAACCAGCAAAACCAAGCAGGGTCTGGGAGCATCTTTTTAAATTGAAGAGCACATTGTGGCAGCCTTTGCTGTGGAATTTTTCCCTAAATTAATGGTAATTTTCTGCATTCTCAGAGAGTTGTATAATCTTACATAGCCAAATCATTGTACTGGGAAGCCTAATAGAAAATGGATTCAACAAAACCATGTCTGCACGAACCTGAAACTGTAGCATGAGGTCAGGAATGAAAATGGCCAATTTATGAGATAATAGTTGGCTGACATTGGAAGAAGGGAAGTTTATTATTTATATTTAAAAGTGACTGATAATAAACTGTTTTTTAAATGTCTGGAAGATGCCCGTCTAACCATAAAGATTAAAATCTCGATCTTCTTGTTTGTTTCCTATTTCTCTCTATATTAAAAATAAAGAACAAACTCCTGAGAGCACAAGAGGGATGAATTTTCATCTGGGTTCTGCAGCTCTGTCTCCATTTTGAACAGTTGATTCCTAAATAGTCCCCTTTCAGAAAGCTTCTTTGCAATGTTTTTCTGGCTCTGCAAAGGACCATCTTTAAGTCTCATTTTTGTCATCGTCATTATATCAAAAACAGACAAACAGACATTTTGGGATGTTTCTGCAGCTTTTGTCAATGCAAGAAGAAGGGTTTATTGTTTCCTTTTTTTCATAGAGGAAATAATTATAGCTCATTAAAATCAGCCAAGGATCTTAAGATATAAAGAAATTTTCTAAATGTCTTTAATACTTACGTGCCAATGGCATTTTATAGAATTGCAGTACAGTGCTTAAAAACTGACAATAGTTACTGAAAATGTAATTTTAACAAGGCTAAAAAATGTGAAAAGTCACCTGCAGGGAACCCAGAATCTATTTACAGGATTTTATATGTGGTTTTCTCCTTCAGAGTAGTCTTTAATTTCAAAAGGCATTTATTGCTTCTAAAGGTCTATAACGTAGAGCACAATTTTTGTGTAGCTATTTTATTTTTCTTCCTTCAAATCTAGAATGTCTTAACTCTAAATATTCTTTAAGCAAAATTTATCCTTGTTGTGGTTTTGTTTGTTTTTAGCCATTATAATTGAAGAATTTTCCCATTATGCTTGGAGCTTAAAAATTGGAAATATTTATGATTCATGGTGAGACCAAAACAACCCAAATGATCTACAGTGATACCAGTTTTATTTTAAGATGCCTAATTTTCAGTTAAAGAATTTCATTTAAAGGTATGTTAAAGGTGGTCTAAGGTTGGGAATGTCTGCTTTAAGAGTGTTTTGTATTTCATGAAAGGCTTCTTCTGCACTTGGTAAACTGCATCATCTGAGCATTTTTTAGTGAATAAAAAATGAGATGAGTCATGAGCTGTTGAGAAAAAAATCACAAATCATTTCACTCTATTAAAATATTAGAAGTTAATTTATTCTAGTGCTATTTGACAGCAGATTCAGAAAAGTCCTTCAGAAATCAGTGTTTTCCATTTTCCTTCTAACTTGACAAGGTATCATTAGCATGAGGGCAATGATAGCCATGTTGAAGAAGATTTTGATTGCTTTTAGCTAAATAAAAATGGGTAGAAATTCACACAGTCGTTTGAATTTTGGTATCTGCTGTGATTTCTTCTGTGGCTTTTAAAGAAACACAAACCCTTGCTTTTTAAAAAAATGTTTTTAAACTTTTATGTTAACTAAAGTTTCAAAGACAAAAGTAGATGTATTTAGATCAGAGAGATTAAAAGAAGGTGCAATAAGTATGCAGTGAGTTCCAGGTCTCCTGTGAGAGCATTTCCTATAGGTGCATAAAATGAAATGGCATCCCAGGATCTATGAAAATAAAACTGACACGAGCCACTGTGGGAAAGATTTCACTCCAGTGCACTCAATTTGTGTGGCTGTGATCTGTCAGTTTATGTCTCATCTTTAAGCTTGATGCATTTTCCCATTATCTTTGTCTCCCCTGAAGAAATCCATGGTTCAGGTTTCTGAATTTCTGTACCAGACTGATGCACCTTTATCAGAGTATTCCAGAAGGTGTCTTGGATTTCATGACACATTTTATGTTTGACTCCTCATGGAAGTCTCACCCTGTCTAAGCCTGAAGTAGATAATTGTGAAGGATGAGGTGTAGCCACATTTTTATCCCAAATATTGTGTTGGGACAGGACAGCTGGGATGGAAGGGAGGGTCCACCCCAATTCTCTGCCTGGAGGACTCAAAGGGGGCTCAAAGGGAATTTGGGGGGATTCAGAGGGGTTCCTAGTGGGTTCAAAGAGGTTCAAGGGGGCTGATGTTTTGCCTAGATAACGTATAAAATAGGAATATTCAAATGTAATCCTTCTATACCACCTTCCCAAGGAGAAGCAATTCAAAATAGAGGAGATTTATTCCCCTGTCATCTTCCAAAATCACTGAGGGTTTATGATACTTTATAAAGCCCATATGGAACTGGATTAAGATTTGCTCTTGTCTAAAGCAAAAGGCTCTTTTAGAACAACTGAAGTATTGATTTTTTTTTTTTTTTTTTTTTTTTTTTTTTTTTGGTCAACTTTTCTCAATAGCATCTATTTAGTGAGTGGAAGAAATTGTCTGAATATTAAGTTTTGCCGTAATCAGTTGGAAGCAGCATCAGTCCAGTTTGAGTCTGTAGTACTACTTGTATTTTTTAAATCCACATGAAAATATTTGCAATAGCAGTTCCTTTTTTTGTGTAGTTACAAAAGAAGGGGTCTAGTTGTGTTTGCTCAATAAAGGTCTGATTTCAACCAAATTCTGGGAAGAATTTTGTGCCACAAAATCATAGCTACTGTGGTCAGCCTGTGATGGGTGGTTCTGGCTATAAGAGGAGCTAAATAGAGAGAGGAATCTCTCTGCCCAAAATCATGGAAGATTGTACAAAACCCAATTGATGTGAAATAAAGTGATAATAAGAATCTTCAAGTATCAAGAGTAGATACTTGAACATGAGGCAGGAACATGTGTCAGTGTGGATGTTCTTTCTTGACAGGCAAAAAGAGAACATAAGATCAAGGGTTCAGCCGTTAATAACTTTTACTGTTTATAGAAACAAGGGAGAGTGAGAACGTTTGCTTCTTTTTTTAGGCTATGAGGAAAGAACAATAAGTTTCTAACATCATTTCTGATTGGAAAATTATGAAAAAGGGCAAGGACAAATGAGGAAAGTTTAGGCAACTTCACTTCAGCTCTAAACAAGCAAGAGGTAGTTCAATGGATGTTAATGTTTTCACTTAATCACATGTATTTATAAATAATACACTGTTTGGAAGTGTACTTCTCAGCCTCAGCCTGTTTGACAGTGAGGCTGGTGACACTTGGTGTATCTGTCCCCAAATTGTCACAGAAGGAGCAATTGCTTTGATTAAAGAGCAGCTCGAGATGAGTGGGGCTCATTACTGAGTAACATCTCGAACCAGAGCCCTAAAGACTGGGCTTGCTGAGTAGCCAGGCCATGGAACTTGGGATTTATTCTGAAGGGTAGCAGCACAGTGGGACAGTGGAACATATTCCAGTTGGTGGAATAGGCCAAGCTCTCTGAAGACGTGGGAATCTGAATTAGTATTACAATTTCTCTTTATTTCTTCTCCTTCTTCTGCAGACCTATGTGGGGTGGTTTCCCAAATTGGATCATGTGCATAAAAATTAATAGATGGTTATTGTTCCCTTGGTCTTCTTCTTGACTGATGTATTTATTCAGGATGGAGAATTGCCTATGAGCGACTTGGGTTTTGTAAAACAACTTGAGCTCTCCTTTTTTATTTATTTATGCATCCAAGAATGAGAAATGATGGTTGGCTGAAGAAATTACCTTAGGTCAAGATGCTAAATTTGGGCTTGAATTCTGGATTCTAAACTCATATTAGCATTTTGTGCCTTGCTTTGGTTTAACTATCCTGCCCTTGTGTGTTATTGGTTGATTAATAATATAAAAAGGGAATTCTTCAGTGATGCAAATCCAAGTGGGAATAATGAAGTGCAAAATCATAGCACATTATGCACTTCACAGAAATATATTTACAGTAATTTCACGATTACAAGCTGCACCTGATTATAAACTGCATGTCCGGGTGTCAACAACATTTAGGTCTTTGTATATATATAAGCCGCACTGGATTGTAAGCCACACATTTGTTTGCAGTGAGGATCCACGTGCAACTTTCACGAAGTTGCTAATTAGTAACAGAATTGCAGGATCGCAGGGTTTACTCGGCTCAGGGCTGCCGACAGGGCTGAGTGAGCCAGCTTGGTGCTGCTGCTCAGGGCCAGCCAGCCAGCGGTGCCGCTGCTGCCGGGCTCACTCAACCCCACCTGCACCACCGGCGCTGGGCGGGCTGGCCCTGGCCCGGCCCTGCCAGCCCCGCTGCCGCCGCATTCACTCCCCCTGGCCCAGGCCTCCGTGGTGCCAGCCCTGCCCCCGCTGGGCGGGCTGGCCTGGGGCCCAGCCCCCGCCGCATTCGCTCCCCCCAGCCCGGCGCTGACCCGCTGAGGCCGGGTGGCTCGGCTAGGCTTGGCGCTGCTGCAAGCTCGCGCTTCTGGGTTGGCAAATTTCCGAACTTTTTTTCATCTATTGGCTGCTCCGGATTACAAGCCACACTTCCAGGTTCGGACCAAAACTTTAGTCAAAATGGCATGACTTATATTCGTGAAATTACGTTATGCTGGAGCAACAATGCATAGTTTCTATAAGTCTTTCATTAAAATAAATTGGATCTTGGAAAGCAGTCATCAAGCAGCACTTTTCCAGGCCATTCTTCAGGCAGTTACATCTGAATGTCATGGCAAAAAAACCATAAAACTGGTTTACTTACCTTCAGTCAGAAAATAAATTAAAAAATTTTAGGGAACAAATTTGAAAACTGCTTTTGAATTGCAGAAAATAACAATTCAGCTCTAATTGATCAAGGGCTTGATAATCTTGTTTCAAACTAACCTACTCATGCACCCAAAGAAATCAGTAAAATTAATTACCAGGGCTTATTAACCATTTCCTTTTGTTTTTGATGTTAAAATTGAGATCATTTTTATTGAAGGATGTCTAGAGAAAGGGGAATGTTCCTACTCTTTGCTGTGGAAAGCACAAACTCATTTCATCATTTAAATAAAACAGCTTTTCAAACTTAATGATGAACACCAAATGTATACAAGGGGCAGGCATGGATGAACACAGTAAGGGAAGAGGATAAATGTAGTAAGCATCAATTTAGTAATTATAATAAAGCTGAATATTGTCATTCAGCATGTTGTGACTTACCTCACAGGGGAGTAAAAGTAGAAAGAATAGAGAGTTTTACAAATTTGAAATTTCAGAGCATTGCAAGAAATCAAAGAAAGATGTCACCTGAACTTCCACTTTTATAAGTGAGAGCAGTCAGATTGGTGAAGGACAATTAATTTCTTAACCCAACTTGGAAGTGTGGGATGGTCTTTGAATGTTTTAAGGCAAATCTAAAAATTAAATGGAAAGCTCCATGTGAGTTATAATAAAAATTGACAGGTATGCTTCACAAAATCTGTTGGAAGGCTTTACCAGCATACACATGCAACATTTTGTGTGAGAGAACACAGCGGGTTCTGTTGGCACTACCTACAACAGTCATTATTTTATATCAGGGGTTTATTTTCGGGTGCAATGTTGTGACTGTCCTCATTTTCTACAGTTTAACTTTCTTAGAAACTCATTTCAAGACTGGATTTTCTTTTTTTTAGGAACTTTTGACGTTTACTTTTAATGCCAAGTGCGTTTTTTATCACTTGTACAAATACCAAAGCCTGGAACTCAAACCTCTGGACTGATGCTCATTTGCACTGTGTAATTAGCTGTAAAATGTGAACTGAACTTGAGAGAGAAGTAAAAAACAATTAAAAATAAGACACATGCTATGACCTAGAAAACAGATGTAGCTGTGATTTACCTTTAAATTTTAATTATGTTTAAAACAATCCCAGAGTTTTCCAGATGCAGATAGTATTTTTCTTGGAGAACGGAATAAATGGAAATAAATAGACATGTGAGAAAAAGCAATTCCCAAAGGAGTAACACTGAAAACAAAGAAAAATATCTCCCAGGAGCAAGGAAAGAGACCTGGAATGCTTTTATATTGATCTTGATTAGGTTTTTAAACTTGTGGGCATTGTTAGAGCAGTGAAGATTTTCAAAATGACCCAAAGCTCTTGGAAAAGAAGCAGAAGATTGGACCATCACTCATTTTCAACAGCAGACAGTAAGCTGAATTTAGACTCTCTTAACCATATGTTTCTTGCCTTTGCATTTTATTATAAGCGTTAATATTTTACTTTCCCTTTACTCCTATAATCTGGAAAATGGTTTTGGTTAGTGCTTTATTAGATTGAGATAAAATGGCTTTTGGTGCACCCCAAAGAAAATGCTCACTGTGGTGAAGGTATGTCCTGAACAACATGAAATAAGATTAAAGATGGCATCGTAAACGCAGGTCACAAGACGGACGAGGCACCATCTTCTTCTCAGCTTGATTCTTCTCTTCATTTTACTAAAGCTGTTCCCAGGTTACTGCCAGCAAGGAAGGAAGGAAGGCCACAGAACCATTCAACAAATAGTTTAACATTACAAACTGTTAATGGGCCAGATTCATTCCAGCTTGCTTCTCTTAGAAAAACAAGGCCGGTTAATGTAAATTTTTGTTATTAATCATTACTATTAGTAATTTTCTTTCCCCATTTAAAATCTGATACTGTCATCGTGTGGCAATATAGTGCTTATGTTTATTTTTCTATAAAAGAACTCCATTATTTTCTTTGGTGTATAAATCTAATAAAATCAAATAATTATACTTCTGTTTAAGAACTCAGGTTCAGGGTACTTGCTAAGTCAAGGCATGAACCTAGGTAGCAACAGGATAATTACTTGCTAATTAGTATGTGATTACATTTACATTGGCCTGTCACAACTATAAAGACATCCTAATTGCATCTCTAAATAGTGGTGATACTATCACATCGTGGTGCCTCCTGCTTAACTGAATGGAGCATAAAACTATTTAATTACTTTAAATATGATCTTCAGATTCTGGACACTAAAATTTTTTGGCATGGCAGTTTAGGAAGAAACTATTCCATTCAAAACTAAGTTTGAAGAAACACTTTGTGGTGTAATGAGAGTCTGAAATTAAGCTCCTAATTGCAGGATATTTCTGAACTCTTCACTGTATACCATCAGACTATTAGGGGTAATATATTTTACACAATGATAGCAATTTAGGGAACATTTATCATTGAACATTTCAACTTACCATGTTTTAAGCTACACTAACAGTCAATTTCAGAGTCTAGAAATGGTGTTTTGTAGCCTGGGGAGCATACTCCAGTTCCCCTAATGACGCCCTGGGGAGACTGCAAGGTGTGTATGGCTCCACTTGTGCCCTGCACACAAAGAGGCAACAATGGACAGACAAATAATCCTCTGCGGAAGCTTTTTCATCCCCAGAACCTAACCTTCATAGCTGCTTCTGCCTATGAACTCAAGACAAATGGACTTTTGAATTCCAAACACTGTCAGGCATTTCCTGTTTCACAAAAATCTAGACATTGTGATGTGGAGAGATTTAAAGCTTAGACTCTGCGAAAGATCCTGAGGGCCAATATGTGGAAAGGGTGGTTTTGTTTCCAGCACTGAACTGTTAAGCAACTGTTTAAAAAATAGTAATAGTGTAGTCCTATTAAAAAAAACCAAAAATATATATATATATATGTGTGTATAGATATAGATATAGATATAGATATAGATATAGATATAGATATAGATATAGATATAGATATAGATATAGATATAGATATAGATATAGATATCTCTAAAATTGTGTTAGGGGAAGACACACTTTTTAATATTCTTGTGATACATAAAAGTATAGAAATAATTACCTACTTCTGTGGTCTTTCATGTTACTAAATCCAGTGTAGGCTGCCAGACTAGAACTGTGTCTCAGAGACCACAGAAGAAAAAGCTGAAGTAGGTGGGGGAGATTGGATTAACTTCTGCTAGACTTTACAGAGTATGGAATCAGTGCTGCTGTGTTAATAATCTTTTAGCCCCCATCATTGACAAAAAATACAGAAAGAAAAAAACGCCTTTTCTTTTTCATTTCTTTCAGATGATGCTTCCCAGCCTAGTAGCTTCTCCATGCACATTCTGTTTGGGAATAGGCTTGCTTGGAGCAATAGAGATTATATTTGATTGCTCTCAGCAACTGAGGAAGAATAAAAGGATTAGCAGAGTGTCTCATTTTTACTTCATTCATTAGTTCATAAATCATATTTGCAATATAAATATCTGCCATGATAAGAGCTGGTGTTTATACAAACTTCACAAATTTCTTAGGAATTCCTAAGTTGCTCAGAAACCAATTTGTTTAAAATTCATTTAGTTAAACAAAGAAGGAACCATGGTGTGTTCTGGTTAAAAATACATTCAAAGCATGGTTTTCATTAATCTGAACCAGCTCTTATTTATACAGGAGATGTGATATTTTTAGGCAAGACTTGATTAGCATCAGCAGTGTTTATATGATGCATCAGTTATTTTTCTCTGAGATAACAATAAGCAGTTGTTTTTCCCATCCCAGTGTATTATAAACATACATAAAAATCTCCTTTTACTGGAATGAAAGCAGAATGATTTGATGATTATTGCTGTAAGATCTTGGACTGATAACCCTGTGCTCAAGAACAGGCAAAAATTCACTGGGATTTTTGCTGCTTCCAGTGTTCACAAAGGAGAATTTCTGTAAATTTTCCTTGTGGCCTGTGTGTGCTCCACCTTCCTGATAATTCAGTGCGTACAGGATAAAGGGAGTGCTAGAAGGGTACAGAATAACACTAAAGAAGTTAATGTAAAGCAGCCTCTGAGGTTTTCCAAAGTCTGGACCCCATCACGAGTGGATCGAGTTCCACTGAGGCATCACCTGGAATGGGGGTCAGGTTGTTGCACTGATAAATGGCTTTGCTCTCCTCCAGGACACATTCCACTCAGAAATCGTGGAATTAATTTCCCTGCCTTTCTACTAGACTTCTCCTGCCAATTAACTTTGTCTTCATTTGTCTCTCCACTGCACCTCTCTGTTCACTAGAGGCCCTGCAGGCACTTTATCCTTTGTTATGTGTAAATACGTGGAGAAACTTTTTCACTCTTCCAGCCACAGCCAGAGAAATTGTTTCACATTGCAGGGTATGTGCAACTTTTTAGGACTGTCTGAGGTACGGTATGAGAAAACTGTCTTGATTTTTCACTCTCTTTTCGCTCTTTCAATCCACTTTTCATTTTTATTAGAAAATATTTAATTTTGAGCCATGGATCACAACCTTGAATCTAAACATCAATTAATAGCTTAAAATAGATGTAGTGAAAAGCACATGAAATCTTAAGCACCACTATAAAGTCTTGTCGATGAAAATGTTGGAATTGCTGATCTGCTGCTTAATTCAAACTTCACTATATCAAGAAACATTTTTGAACAATTTGAACTTTTTTATTTTTTGATAATAGCTTTAGAAGTTTTCAGTCTTCTTTCGTTTTTAAATCTGCTGCTGAAACACGTATTTCTCTATCATCTGACTCACCTCTTTGCAATCCCTAATGGCTTCCTCCTGCCTGCCCTTGAGTTATAGACCATTTCTGAAATGCTGTATGACAGCACTTTCTTGCAGTGTTTTCAAAAAAGAAAAATTGGCTGTTTATCTCTCAAAGTCCTGAAAAAGAACTTTTGCTCCTAGCATTTTCATGAGGTAGAGGGTCAAGGTTGATTTCTCATTCCATAATGCCAGATGGGAAGCAGGGAAAAGTAACACAGACAACTCTTTAACCAAGAACCCTGATTTGGAAATCACTACTCTTTGCTTAGGGGACTAAATATTCTGAGTTCCCACAGAAGGCAGAATAGGCCAGGCAGACTCAGCAGTATCCTCAAAATCAAAAATTTATTGGTGTTTCATCTACACCAGATATATATATATAAAAGCCCTCATCACCATATGGAAATCAAACCAGCAGGAGGGTGTAGGTGATCCAGCTTGGTGGCTTGCACTAATAATTAAAAACTTCCCTGATTTCTTACATGCACAACAACCAGTAGCAGATCTGGTGCATTTTCACTGCTGATTGGAAAGTCTTTCGTAACAATCTTTTCTCTGGGAAGGGGAAACAATTGAATTAGTGCAACCAAGTCACCTTTGATCTTCTCAGTGTAAGTTCAACTCAGTGACCTGTGGAAGCCATCACTATTAAGACATTTTCTGTCTCCAATTCATAAATTTTTACATGGTCCTTGGCGTGTCGTCTTGTAAAATACAAGCATTAGAAACTGCACTGTTGTTGTAACAGTGGTATTAGGCAAAGCTACCTGCCCTTCCCAAATGGTTTAGTTTAAAAAGCCATGAATGATGATTTTTATTATTGAGCCACATTAATAGTAATTTGGGGAGTATCTAGTGAACTGGTTCTTTTCAGCTTTATCTTTTATGTGCCATTCGCTGTAAAATTTTAAAGCGATGCCATCTTTCGGAAAGATCCTCTTGAGAGGAATATTCAGAGATAGCACCCCTGAAGGTACCATTCAAAATATGTGCAAATACTATGTTTTCCTGTTGTTTCTTTTCCAGGTTTTTCCTGCCCCACTCTTTGTGATTGAGCTTTTTAGGATTCCTACATTACCATTCTGTTACCTTCCTTTTGTCATCAAAAGGAATTCTGCACTGGGCTGGTGCTAAATCTCACTCTACAGTTCTGGTCTCACTGTAAGAACTGTTTGCTCTGAATTAGTCTGGGATTCCTTTTATGATTTTCAAACACAGAACAATTAAGGATGGAAAAGCCCTCCCAGCCCAGGCAGTCCCAGCTGTGCCCCATCCCCACCCTGTCCCCAGCCCAGGGCTCTGGGTGCCACCTCCAGGTGACACCTCCAGGCATGGGGATCCAACCCTCCCTGGGCAGTTCCAATCCCTGAGCACCCTTTCCATGGGGAAATTCCTGCTGTGCCCACCCTGAGCCCGCCCTGCCCAGCCTGAAGCCGTTCCCTCTCCTCCTGTCCCTGTTCCTGGAGCAGATCCCAAATCCCCCCAGCTGTCCCCTCCTGTCAGGGAGTTGTGCAGAGCCACAAGGGCCCCCTGAGCCTCCTTTTCACTTTTCCTTTTTGACTGCACTTTAATGAAATTAATTTTTTTGTAGGCCTATATTAATATCTAATTGTTTGTTTACAAGTAATGACCTGTAAAGGAGTTGCCTCTTCCACTGTGCCCTTGAAATTTGCCATCACAGTATTATCCTAGTCTTTTTGTGGGGAAAGCATTTCAGAATGAAACTTCCACTCATTTACCCTCTCTCAGGTGTGTCATTATTGCATGCTTTTTGCTGTTTCCTCCCAATTAACTTTTTTTCATTAGCAAGTCCTTGACTGAACCATTTTGAGCAGGAGAGATGAAACAGCATGTAAATAATGAGTGATACACACTTACAGAGTGGGTAAGTGGTGGAAGAGCAGGGTGGGCTGATCTTTGCAGGTTTTTGTGTTCAGTGATGCTCAAAGCAACTCAACAGCACAGAAAACTGTCAGCTCCCCTCTTCCAATGCAGTTGTGGTGTCTAACTGGCAGAGCACAATGTGCAGTACTTTTTCACTGATGTCCCCTCCCTTCAGCCTTAGGCCAGCTCTGTCTAGTTGCCTGCATGTCTCAGATCCTTCTGAAGGAAGTTCTGAATCGGAGCAGAGAGGCAAGCTGTGTTTTGCTGACTGAGAGTTAAAGTGATGAAAACAAGCTGGGTTAGGGAGAAAAGCGGGGACTGTGAAGAGGATGAGAAAAACACTGCTTTAGTGCCTCTTAATCAGTGCTCCCCACAGGCTTTGCAGAGGCTCTGGGAGCTCTGCAGGGAAGGAAATGCTCTCTGGAAAGCTGAGCCACAAAGGGAATGGGAGTAGGGGCTTGCGAGTGAAGCTGCAGCCAGTGCGTGCCACAGACAAAAACAGTGGCTCCAATAGCCCAGCCTGCCAGGGCTAATCTGTAGTTTCTGAATTCTCTTTTTACATGAAGACCCACTGAGAAAGCAGAGATGAGAGAGGGAAGCTATGAAAAGCACATGAAATTAAAGCTAAAAGCTCCTCTCACATGGCACTGGCAGAAGCAGAGGGCTCTTGCTGCCTGAGGTTAAGAGTTGAGCCAGCGCCTCTCAGGTAATTGCTCCTTTTACAGGGATCCAAGGGGTAGAGCTGCCTCTTGGCTAAGCCAAGGCAGAGTCTGTCACTTCTGGAGGCGATTTCACCACCAGACAACAAAGCAGGGACCCCATCAGCATTCCAGCTCTTTCTGTGAGGTGCTGCACAGAGAAATCCTTTCCTTTCTGCCTGTTGTAACTCCTGAAGTTTCTAAAGGAGAGAACAGAGTTTCTGCAGTAAAAAACACAGATCTGAAGTGTTTTGCCTTTGCAACGTTACATAATGATTGGGATAGCTGTGAGTAACAATGAAGAAACTGGTAGCTGGAGTTGTTCTGCTTCCAGTTTATACAAATATATTCTTTTTTTAGTGCCCTAGAAACAATGGAAATTCAGTACTTGTAAAATCTAACATGGTATTTTGAAGAAAATCTTGAAATGTTTCTCAAAGAAAGATACAGCTGCGCCCAGTGTAAGCATAAAATAAAACCTTCTTAAATGGGTAGTGAAAAACCTTGGTAATGAACCTCCCCTCTGCCTTAAGCATGATATAACAGCACATTACATCTAGAAGTAAATATTTTAAAATAGAAGTATTAGAAGTATGTTTAGATTATCCATACTTACACCTTCAGCAAAAGATTATTGATCTTTGATTTTTGTTTGATTGCTGACACAATGATCCTTTGCTTTCAAATGTATTACTGGTAGTTGGTCTACAGCTTACCATTTAAGAATCTATTAAATATTTGATGTGCATCCCAAATAGCCATAGGTAGTGCTTAGGCATTCGTTTTCCAAAATGCACATTTAAGACAGTAAGTAATGTACAGTAAGTTCAAAGTTGAACAGTGTCCATAAAAGCTGTATTCTACTCTGAGTGTGCAGTTGGGTATTTTATGGCTGAAGCCGTTACTTTTTCAAGACTTGATGTTTATCACTGCATAAGTGAGAAAATAACCTCCAAAAGCAAAAAAGAACAAAAAAACACCTCCCAAACTAACAAAAAAACCCCAAAAAACCCAAGTAAACCAACCAAAACCCCCACAACCAAAATCTACCAAAATCCCAAAAACCAAACCCCAAAAAACCCATACAAATTAATTAATCTAAGCTAGTCATTTTAAAGCCATAACTATATTAAAATTGTTTTATATAGGACAGCATCTGTGAGTTTAAAAATTATTGGTGTTATATCTAAAAAATCTTTAAACGTACAATTAAACACAATAAATAAATAAATAAATATTTGGGGTCAATTTATTACTAGGTTTTTCTATTTTAGTATGGAAATTTTCCTGCTGCAAACTTAAATGAGTTCTGGTACAGGGAAATACACCCTTATAAAGTACCTTATGAAGTTTTATTTACAATCTGTTCGAGAAATATGGATTTTAGCAAGTACTCTGGACTTGGGTTTTTATAATCTAGAGCAAATTCCTTCCATCCAGCTCCTCAGATGAGAGTCCAGATGCCAAACTTTGGCCATAAAGCTGTTTTATACCCTTGTAAAAGCTTTGTAGACCCAGAGAGCCTTTTCTCCCATCACTGTGTTTTTCGTGGGGGAGAGAGGGGAAAACTTTTTCCATTCTTACATTGTCAAACAGAGAATGAAAGCAAATATAAAGTTGGTGTGATTGAGTATAACCAGTAATAAATACCAAAGTGTTTTCTGTGGCTTTGTATCATTTCTGTATTATCAGTATGCTAAAAATTATGTATTTCAGGATTAACTTGCATTAAAACTTCCCAGTTTTATTAAGCTGTATTGGTCACAGATGTGTCAACACAGGGAACTAAGCTGCTATTTGTAAATCCAGCTGTTCTGGTTTGTAAATGACATAATTAAATCAACTAAAAATTCTTTATTGTAGCACATACCATACACTGTATCCCTGTTTTTAAATAATCATAACCACTTCCAGTTTTTACTAAACAAATAGGACCAGCTTTGAAGTTTATTTACTGAAGGTAATCTAATGCTAATCTGGTTTTATAGCAACTTTGGACACTTGGGGTGTCTTCACTTGCAGGTAAACAAATTTCTCACCTGCTCCTTGTGATGAAGCTGCTGGTGTTGCCTGGATACAGCTGGAGCTGTTTGGATGGAGCTGCTGTCAGCTGGGCCAGTGTGTTGCATTGATTTACAAATGCGTTATCTGGCACAGTAGCCCAGACTTTTACATCAGCACAGCACAGGAGCCAATGGAGGGTTATTTAGTCAGCTTTTTATGAGATAGTTTGGCTTCCCAATGACTTCCATGAAGGTTGGGTGCTAGATGTGTTTATTTGCCTTTTAATGTTACTGTCCTAGGAGGCATCTTTATCTGCATCATTCACTAATTTAAATTCGACAAGTTAAAAATGCCAAAGGAACAGTCAAGTCAGATCAGACATGTTGGAATTTTGTAGAAACTATTTTTAAAACACTTCAATAAGATTTCCTAGCTCGTTCCATGTAAATACACCAGATTTTCAGTCTTTCATGACAACACCCTGAGTATTTTGAACTTTCTATGCACATTACTAAAACAACCTAAATCAGAGTGCCTCCAACTGTCTCTCTATACCATTTTAGTATCTGTGTTATAGGTGAAAATTAAAACCTTAAAATAGTTAATTTCACTTCTAGAAAATACACCTGTCAGATGTCCCACAGTCCAACTTCTGCACTTTAATAAAAAATAACTGAGAGTGTCACTGTCAGAAGCATCAATGAGTGGCCACACCTGGGTGGACACCTAGTTATCACATAAGGTGAACATGATGCAGGACTGAGAAATAAATCAGAAGTCCCAATGACAGCAAACCTTGAAGCACACATATGAGCTGCATTAGATTTTAGCAGGATGTAATTAACACATGAAAGCCACTATTGAAAAAGATTTGTGGGGCTGAGAAGCTGATTTTTATAGATCAGCGTTTCATGATTTGTTCTTTGAAGTATCTGGTCCTCATCATTGTTTGAGGCAGGAGTTTAGTGATGCCTCAGTCTGCCTTACAGTATGCCTGAGCATAATTAATAATTTACCATGGAATTCCTGAACAGAGCTCATGTTTCAAACCCTGCATTATGCACAGGGCTACAGCAGGTGCTGACTCTGGGGACAAAGTGCTGAAGCAGATTTGAAGGTGTCACATGGTCATTCACAACTTGGAATAGGTAAAGGCACCTCGAAGCTGCCTGTTGAGATGAGAGGTGGTATGAGGTCTCTGCCTACCCAGCACCTGGTTTTTACTGGACAACTGAGATCCTGCAACCAAAACTGTCATTTTGCCGTGAGTTTTTCTTGAGTTAAAGAACCTATTCCATTAATTCTCCAAGGGAATTTGGTCTCATAGGGGCAATCTCTATTAACAACTACTGGGACTTTCTACTCTGAAAGGGTGGTTGAGCATTGGAATGGGGTCCCTGGGCAAGTGGTGGAGTCACCATTCCTGGAAGTGTTCAAAAAATGAGCAGATGTGGCACTTCATGACATGGTTTAGTGGGTATGGGGGTGATGGATCAAAGGCTGAACTTCGAAGTGACTCTAATGTTCACTGATGATTCTAGATGTGGCAGCTGGGTGTTTAGAATTTTTTTTTCAAAATAAAGTATTCGTCATAATGAGGGTGAATGCTAGCAGGGTGAACAAAATCTCAGGCAAACAACCTTGCTGCTGGAATCTAGTGAGAGGTTACTGGAAAAGAGAGAGGTTGTTAGCGCCACTTATTTTATTGAATGTAGTGACACCTGCTATTTATCAAACGCAGGCGTTTTTCCTGACACAGTGTCTAACAAGGCACTGCATATTTAGAAAACAAAGAATTTTTGTTTGTTCTTATATTAGGCTGGGGTTTATTTAGTCACTGGAGCTACCCAGAAAAGACAAGGACTCTTCTGTGTAGAGCAAGAGAGCTGATTCAAACGCATATTGTGCATGGGTGTTTGTTTTAGAATATGACATTTTGCACCAAATTTTCCACTAAAATCTCCCTTAAAACCAAGCTACACTTCAATTCTCAGTAGATATCTGCAGATGAGTGATTTGAGGTAGGGGCTTTATTTGTGTTCTATGTGTTCAATTCATGCCACAGTGGGGCCATCAGCTCCCAGCCTGATCATCTAGGTGCTGTTGCAATATAAAAGTAATAAAGATGATAATAAAATTAACAGCTCTAGTTAGCTGTGACAAGCTGAGTGTTTTTTTTTTCCACCTCCAGCTGGTAGGAAATTGCAGTACATATTTTTTTCCAGACATAGGCTGGTACTTAGGCTTTCCATTACATAGAGAAACATCTCTGCATTTTCTTGCTCACTTTCTCTGTTCATCTGCTTCACTGACCTGATATGGATCCTTCTAAAGTGGTGAGCTGGCAGTGACAGACACAGGAGGTGAGACACATGGATTGGCTTTAATGAGCAGTGCCTATATGCTCACATTAGCATCAGTGTTCCTTCCAGACTTAAACAAACAGGCATCAAGCTTGAGATCGCCACTGGCATTGGAGCTGCTCACATGGCTCTGCTTTTTCTGGCTGTATCACTGTGGAAATATTGAACTAATTTTGTTCTTGTTCTGTTAGAGATTTTTGTTTTGTTTTGTTTTTTAAATTCTGAATCTTGGATTGAAGCAAGGTACAAATTCTCTAAATTTCTTTCTCTGATGGAAATGTTTTATCTGACTCCTCATGACGCATTCCTGCAGCACAGCTGCACTGAGTGCTCTGGCTTTGCTGTTAGTGGAGCTGAGAGCCTGTTTTATCACAGACAAGGTAACTTCTGACTGCCACTGCTGTTGTGTGTCCATTTAAAAAGACAAGTATTTCTGCTTGCAAAATTAGAACTCAAATCTTTGACATTTCAGGAGTTGCTGTATATAGAAACACAAGGCGTGTGTTTTTAGCATGCAGACAAGTGGCTCCATAAAAACAACTCCACAGAGGGGCAAATTGAATCTCCTGAGAGCTGAAGATGGGCCATGCCAACAGAGGAGAGCAACAATTTGTGAGTGAAACAATAAAAGACATGGAACAAGTATAAAATCATAGCTTCTGTTAAACAGACCATATTCTAAAAATTGGCAATAAAGGGACTCAGGTAAGGGACATGGCATGGGAGCCACCAGCACACGTATATTTTATTGAACACCTTTTTCTATGCCTTAATATCAGTATCTATGGCTTCTTTTGACATGATGCCCCAGACTTAGGGAGGAAAAAAGAAAACTTCAAGTTCTATTGAAATTACACTGCCCCATTTTATTGGTTGATTTCCAGCTCATATAGTGTAAGAAATTCTAAATATTCTTCAGATTTTTATGTCCCACTAATTCTTTACAGGCCATTTTCTTCCCTTCTTTCAGTCTTTTATTTTCCAAGCTGAAGATGCTTCACACAACTCCTTCCATGAAAGCCACACTATAGCTTTGATGATTCTTGTTGTCCTTCTTTGGGTCATTTCTAGTTCAACCATATTCTTTTTTCAGGTGACATGAATATAATCCACATTTTGTAACGCAGAGTTATGCAGCTCTGAAGGGGAAGGGAATTTAGATTATTCCCCTCTGTGTTTAATTTTGTCTTCCATTTGCTCATGTCATTCTATTTGAACATCCTTTCCCCATGATTCTTTCAATTTTTTTTGTTTTTAAATATTGTTCACTGTTTATATTGTTTATTGTGTCCCCATCATCTGAAAATCCTGTCAGCTCACTCCTCCTTGTTGGGTAAGTTCTCAACCTCCATGAAGATTTTCGGGTAATTTTCAGCTTAGTGTGATTTTCTACGTATTAGGACCAAGCTGTTCATAAAAGTAAACCACTAGAATTCCATGGAAAGCGCCCTTGAGATAGTAATTCTAAATAAAACAGAGCAACTCCTGCAGCCAGAAAATTTATAGACAGAATGATTTTGATTAAATTGAATGCAAAACAATCAATAAAATAGTCTTCCATTTAGTGGAAGTTATAGTTTACCACTGAGAAGAATGATTTCTTTAGAATCCCCAAAGTTTTTGCCTTATACAGAGTAGATGCACTACAAAAAATGTAAAAATGGGAAATCAAGTAACAGAGAAAAAAAAAAATGAAGAAAACAAGGTAAAGTTAACAGTGCCATAGCTACAATATATTTTTGTACCCCAAACTTGCAAAGAATGCAACATTTATCATTTATGATGCCCAAAGCAAGTTATGAGCAGAAGAAAGCCATAGTAGAGTTTACATCAGTGAATATTCCAGACATATAAGAAATTAAAGAAGAAAATCAGTAAGTTCTTCCCATTTATATCAGTATTTTATGTAAAGTTTTTCAGGCCCATCATGTAGCTATGCAAATCAATATGAAAACAGAGTCTAAGAATTCAAAGCACTGAAACTCAGGAAAAAACAGACTATTTTTCAGTTGCAAACTTCAATTCTCAAAAGACTGGAATAAAATTAAAGGAATATAAGGTCAATCACTCAGTACTGTGCAAGATATAATTAAAATCTACCCTACTGCTAACAAAACTATTTTGTTTTCCTTTCACCATCCTCAGGGAAAAAAACCCACAATAATTTTCTTATCTTCCAGTATTTAAAGATCTTTTCTGCCTTTTAAAATAAGGATAATTGGAATATGGTTGTTTTGAAATCAGTAATAACTTTTAAAATACTTTGACTATATACAAAAAATATATTATTTTCAGTGAGAGATTTAATATCTTCAAGATATTAATAATATAATTTAATATCTTCAAGGTAAGCAAACCAATATCTAATAATCTCAGAACCATTATAAGTGTAAGCCTCCTGTTTTCAGTGATATTTGGGGTCCCAAGCAAGCTGCCTGGGCTGCTCTGTGGGCACCCACCAATTTTTATCAGTTTTATCAGAGTGGGTTGATTAAAGCAATGTGTCAAGGAGGGACTCACAAGGAGTTTGGCTGCCAGTAATGTGGAGGCACCAAATTCCAGCAGGGATAACAAGGAGCTGGGGACAATATTCTCCTCAGCAGCGTGTTTGTAGCCAGAACAGGACAGATGTCTGCAGCCCAATTCACTCGGAAATTTCCCTCATTCTCCAATAAATACCTAATATCTGATTGCTTTGCCTCTGGCCTCTCAGCTTGAACTGAGCATTCCCAAACTGCCTGAGTTGCTTGCAAGCTTTTTGCTATTTGGGTTTTTTTCCCAGCTAACTCACATCCATCCCTGAACTCTGTGTGTGCGGGATCACCTCATTTCACAGCTGTTAATGACTTGCAAAGCCAGTGCTGCCCTCCTGCTATGCCATCCGAGCCTCTCCCTTTCTCCTCCAGACATCCTGGACCAGCAGCTCCAAGCCCAGCTGGGAACTCCTGGCATTTGGGATTTTTAGCTTCATGTGTGCTTTTCCTGCTTCACACTTAGCTGAGAGGTGTTAATTTATTAATTTATTGTTGTTATTGTTAATAATAATAATAATAATATAAAGTGAAAGCAAGAGGGAGAAGCCAGCTAAAAAGATGAGGGAATTAGAGCCCAAGATGAGCTTGTCCATTGAACTGCTGATTGATTCCACGAGCAGCTCTGACTCCAGAGTCAGGTGTTACTAACTGGGCTCTTTTCATGTTACCACTTACACAATCCACCCCTCTTGGGACCTAGTTCATCAATATTCCATTACCCGAGGAGGTGCAGGTAGAAATGAGGAGTTTTCAGTCCTGATGACCTGCTCAGATCACTGAGATCTTTCCAACTTTGAACATCCAGGTTTGATTGTGAACTGTGTTACTTTATAAAAAAAATCTCAAAGATTTTTCTCTTCCTTATTTAATTCTTTGGAACCTTGCAGAGTTTTACTGAAATCTCAGCTCAGTTCACATAACTAATACAAACATTTGTTGCAAAGGCAGCTAATTGCAGGAATTTTTTAGATTTAAGGTGGCTCTCACTTGATAAATTCTACTTGACTCAGCACAAAAATTGTCACATTGAATCTGATAAATAAAACAGGTAACACTGCGGTGTATAACCCCAAATATTCTCACTATTCCATAATAAATGGTTTCTCTACAGGGAATATCCCATTAGAACCCCTGAGCAGGCAGCCTGAGACTGCAGTATGGGTCCATCAGTAGGAGTGTGTGAGTACTTTTCTAAATTTGTTTATATTCACTAGTAGAATAACACCACTCTGATACACTGCAAAACTCTAACCTTGTAAAATTTTAAAATACTTTATAAAATGTAAAATTACTCCATTTTGACCTGAATCTGCAATTCATTTCTTTGAAATCATAGTGGTTCAAAGAACACAAGGTCTTTATGACAGGATTTTGGCATTACACATGATTAGAAAAATAATAGATACAAGTCTAAGAAAAAGCAGATTATATAGGAACATAAATTATATTCTGAATAACTCATTTTAAATATGCTTACAACTGCATCTGATTCTGTTTTATGTAAGCTAAAGAGTTGAAAATTTCATGTCACCTCTGATGGGAAAGTTCTAACAACCTAAAAATAAGTAGTTATATTCTTTCAGGAATATAATATAATATCATCATATCATATCTATCATATCATGTCCTATCACATCATATCACTGCTCCAATAACTGCAATGATTGTGATGCATCTTTTTTGAATAGGAAATAATAATCCTGAATATGACATGAATATTGGTACTTAAATATTTTAACTATTTCTTTTCCCGGGGAATAATAATTGAAAAAACTATTCAGGTTATTTTCTCTGAAAGCTTATAATTAATTTAGATTGCAGTGATATGTAAGATTTGCAAGTGGTTTTCTTCAGATTGAATTATCCCATGTTCTAAAATTCTATTAAGGAAAACTTCCTGTAGGAATAGGGGTTGAATGATACTGCTGGATTTGTACAATACATACCTTTACATTCTAGCTTTAACAACAGAAATAATTTCAAATTACAGTAAATTCACGAATACAAGCCATACGGAGTATAAGCCGCATATCCGGTGTGTTGGCAACATTGATGTCTTTGTCAATAAATAAGCCGCACCCGGACTATTAGCCGCACTTTAGTTCACGGCAAACTTTCACAAAGTTGTCATTTAGTAACACAATCGCGGGATCGCCAGGGCTTACTGGCTTACTGCCGACCTCGGAAACATTGTTTCCAAGTGAAAAAAGACACAGACAATAGCTGAGGCAGCACCCTTTATTTACAAGCTTTAAAAGACAGGAACAATAGCGTGGTCATTTTGCGAGCATTCCCAATGGTTCCGCATTGCCTTTAAACAGCCACTCAGCTGCGCAGGCAGGCAGCTGAGCTCCGAGCGGAGCCACATCTCCATGCTTGCACAGCCCCCCTGCTCAGCCCCCCCCCACCCCTCTCCCTGCGAGCTGAGTGGCCCCCCCACCCCTCTCCCTGCGGGGCCAGCGGCTGCTCTACCCCTCTCCCTGCGGGGCCAGCGGCTGCTCTACCCCTCTCCCTGCGGGGCCAGCGGCTGCTCTACCCCTCTCCCTGCAAGCCAGGCAGCTGCTCTACCCCTCTCCCTGCAGGGCCAGTGGCTGCTCTACCCCTCTCCCTGCGAGCCAGGTGGCTGCTCTACCCCTCTCCCTGCGGGGCCAGCGGCTGCTCTACCCCTCTCCCTGTGGGGCCAGTGGCTGCTCTACCCCTTTCCCTGCGGGGCGAGCGGCTGCTCTACCCCTCTCCCTGTGAGCCAGGCGGCTGCTCTACCCCTCTCCCTGCGGGGCCCAGCCAGCCCCGCAGCCGCACAAGACTTAAAACACTTTAAAAAGTACAGAGAAATATCACACACTTTTATCAAGCTGCCGAGGTAACTCGCCGATGTAACTCACCCCGATAACAACCCCCGCCCCTCAGTAAAGCTGTCATCCACAGGCAGGCAATAAGCTGTTCTCTGATTGGTTCATCGTCGGAACAACGGGAAACCATGGATTTCAAACTGTTTCGGCTCGGGACTGGACTGGCATGATACTAGGTAAGGGCAGATATCACATTTTTGTTCATAAATTAGCCGCACCCGAGTATTAGCCGCACTTCCGGGTTTCCACCAAAATTTTTGTCTAATTACTGCGGCTTGTATTCGTGAAATTACTGTAAACTTTTCTTCCAATTTATGGTAGGGATAAAAAATTTCGCATGAAGCTGGTGTTCAGTAGAGGGTTCAAGAGCTTCACTTCTGATTTGGGTTATAAAATGAGATCTAAAATCAGGTGTGATTCAAGTGGTTTGAGGCTTCCTTTACAAATCCGTGGTGCTGAGCAGGTTTGCCTCAGAAGTCTGGTAAGGGCTTTGTACACATCGTCTGACAGAAATATTAGCACCTAAGGACACTGAAGTGTCTGAGTGCTTGAGGTCAGTGGATGCACCTAAGGACACTGAAGTGTCTGAGTGCTTGAGGTCAGTGGATGCTGAGCAAACCTTGCATGAGCACACCCCTATGGCTTAGCTGGCTCTCCTTTTGCATTATTCGGTGGTGTACTTGAAACAACAGGAATCTGGATGTGAGAGAGACATGGAATTCCAGGTGAAACCTTCCTATGAAGGCATTCAGTATTGACTCTACATTTGAAATAATATAATTTACCAATAGGAGAATAATCTAAAGAATTGCACAATCATTAAGCTCGGAAAAGAAATCCAAGACCATTGAGTCCAGACTGTGACTGACCCGCCCTTGTCACCCAGCCAGAGCACTGAGTGCCATGTCCAGGCCTTCCTCGTACATCTCCAGGGCTGGGGACAAAAAAAGTTGTAGAATAAATGTAGGAAATTGTTCAAGTCACGGACATAGCAAAAGCTCTCCTGACTTCAATAGAACTGCCCAAGTATTGATATTTAGTACCTACTGTATTTTTCCATTTTTTTTTTTTTTAAATTTTATTTTTTACTTTGTCTACTATTTTGGCTGAAACAGTGGACTACAATATGCATGGGTAAAGCCAGGCTGTTACTTTATTCCAGTAAATACACCCCTTGTGCTCTTTGGGGCATGCTGGCTTTAAAGAACATCCTCACCTTTGAGAAGAGAATCAGTGAGCCAGGACCCTTAAGAGCTGAGTTTTCTTTCTATTTGTGCCCTAGATTTCTCAAGTGTTTGATGAAAATCATTGCTTCTCTCTGACTCAGCCTCACCAGTAATAAAATTGTGATTCTGGTATTGGTATTCTTGGAAGTGCTTGGAGAGCTGCTGATGAAATGAACTGTGAAGAGATGCACGTTAGTGTCACAATTCTGGTCCTGTTGAGAAATATTCCCCGATGTTTGCAACCCCAGCCTTATAGCTGAACTGAACAGGTTGTTGATTGGTTCTGGTGGTTTGGAGTTTTTGTGGTTTACAAGATATTCTCCATGCATCACAGCATTTACTACCTTGCAGCACACATCAGGCAAAATTTCCTCCTCAGGAGGGTGGGCAGGGCTGGCCCAGGGTGCCCAGAGCAGCTGTGGCTGCCCCTGGATCCCTGGCAGTGCCCAAGGCCGGGTTGGACACTGGGGTTGGAGCAGCCTGGGACAGTGGGAGGTGTCCCTGCCACGGCAGGGGTGGCACTGAATGGGCTTCAAGGTCCATTCCAACCCAAGCAAATCTGGGATTCTATGAAATACATCTGGATTCTCCCCTTGGCTCTTCAAGTGAGAGAGTATATGATTGGGATTGCACTGTTCTGTCTTCTGTAATCCAGGGATTTCAGTGTTTGCCTCATGCTTGGGACTGCTGACAGTCTAAAACTCACCATGTATTTTATATCCTGTTTTGTTCAATTCTACTATAATCTGAAATAATTGGGATATGCAATGCAGGACCAGAAACACATCAGGTGTTCTATTAATATTCATTTGCTAGTTTATTTTAGTTCTACTGTTACAAATTCTGAGAGAAACAGTGAAGACATTGTACATAAACAGGCATAAATGCAATGGCAGCCATTCCTTTGTCCAATTTACTTGTGTGATCATTTCTTTCAAGTATAGAGGTCTTCAAAAAAAATCAGAAAACAGAACCTATAGTAAAAGAAAGAAAAAAGAATGTTTCTGGGCACTAGAGAGAGAATCTGGAGGCCTTTTAAACAAGTTTTCAATTTTCAGGTCTAATCTTATCTGGAATGAAAAAGAGAAAGCAAAGAGCCCTTGCAATAGCTACATGAGCTGGAAATGGAGGATTTAATGAAATAAGAGCGTTAATGCCAGGCCTGTGTTACATGCAATTTTAATAAAAGTTCATGTTGTGGAGAGCCCAAGGCTGTGGCACAGCATGAGTTTCAGGGTTTTTATATAAAGAATGTGTGCAGGTATCTAAGTTATCCCAGCTAGACAAGACAGCAGAACTGATTCCTACCCCTGCTAAAAGCTCTTTACATTCCACATGATAGCTGGAAAGGGACATAATTACATTTGCATGTATTGTAAAGCCTCTCTATTTTTTTTGAGGACACTTGCTATGTATTTATGTTTTCATGGAACATAAAGTCCCACCAATATTTCACACAAGTGAAAGGACAGAACAAGAAAAGAAATGCCAGACATATAGAGAACATTCTCTTTATATAGTCAATTTGCACTCCAGACGTGTGCCCACATTTTTGCATGCAACTACAGCTTCGTTTGACATCAGAAACTTCAGCTGCTGCCTTTTCTTTGGAAATTTTACTGCTTGTGGTAAAAAAACCAGAATGCTGAAAAACCAAAATAAGTCTTTCCCATTAGAGATCATGTTTCACTGGAGAAGAAAATAACGTTTCAAATTCTTCAACATAACTGTTCAACTTTTTATTTATGGGTTTATTTCTATTTATAAATATATCCCACCTGCAGAGCTGCCCCAGCCCTGGGCCAGCACAGCAAGGAGCTGGAGCTGCTGCAGAGAGCCCAGAGGAGGCTCCAGGATGAGCAGAGCATGGAGCAGCTCTGCTGGCAGGAAAGGCTGGCACAGCTGGGATTGTTCACCTGCACAGGAGAAGCTTTGGGCTGAGCTCAGGGTGGCCTTGCAGGGCCTGAAGGAGCTGCAGGAAAGATGGAGAGAGACAATTGGCAAGGGCTGGAGGGACAGGAGCCAGGGAATGGCTCCCAGTGCCAGAGGGCAGGACTGGATGTGATCTTGGGCAGGAATTGTTCCCTGGCAGGGTGGGCAGGGCTGGCACAGGGTGCCCAGAGCAGCTGTGGCTGCCCCTGGATCCCTGGCAGTGCCCAAGACCAGGCTGGACACTGGGGCTGGAGCAGCCTGGGACAGTGGGTGCTGTCCCTGCCCTGCCATGGTGGAGGGGAATTAAACGATCTTTGAGGTCCTCTCCTCCCCAAACCTCTCTGTGATAACTCTGATGTATCTTTCTTCTGGGTAGGGAAAGAATGCTTTGTTTCACTGAAGGTGAAAATGCAGTTGAAGTAAAATTCCTGAAGAGTTCAAGTTGGAAAGGAGTTCTGAATATTGTTGGTCAAGCCCTGTGCTCAGATCAGGGACAGAGCATTGTTCAGGCCTGAATGTCTCTTTTGCATCTGAATGCATCTTTAGAATCTTTAAAGATGGAGATTCCACAGCCTTTCTGGGAAACTCCTTCCAATGTTTGACCATGCCTACAGTTAAATACTTCTTCTTCATTTAGGTGGAATGTCCTTACTTTCTGTTTATGTCCATGGCCTGCTGTCCTGTCACTGTCCATCACCAAGAACAGTTTGGCTCTATCCCAGCCTCACTTGACATTTTTACATCTTGATAACATTTTTTTATACCTGAGCTTTCTCTTTCCTATGCTAAGCTCCTTCAACTGGATGCAGTGTGGTCTCGTTCTCTTGAGAGAAAGAAAATGAAAACATGAGGAGTAAATGTTAAGCCATAAGAAAAAAGTTTAGGTTGTCAATTTTTTTTATTTGTTCTACATTTGTTTAACATTTTCTGTCCTTTGTGGTATATTTAGAAAAAAAGTGTAATTTTTCAATCAACATTCAGACAGGAAAATTACCCTGCATTCTCTTAATAGAGGACTGTAAATAACAAATTTTGGTATATATATGTAGTAAAATTTTCAATAATATGTAAAAATTACTATTAAAATCCACCTCTACATAGCTTGATTAAGAAAATCAATATTCAGAATTGTTTATAGAAGCATCTATTGGCACACTGATTTCTCCCAAAACTTAAGTATTGATCCGTATTTACATGACTATATTAATTTCTGGTTTAAAGGAAATATTTTTCTCTTTTCCTTTACCATGGATTATTGCTAATATTATCTCTAATTGTTAGATTATCTCTAATAATTGTTTTCCCACATAGTTATAAATGCATTTCCTTTGGCTTACCTGTAACACTTCTTATATTTTCATTGGTTAGAAGGAAAGGACACAAAACCAGAAAGTCAAGGTTATTTATCCTTTAAGCTATTTTAGTCCACACCTTGGCTGATTTTTTTCTTCCTAGAGAAAAACTGAGCAAGCGAGACCCTTTCTTCTGGGGATTTATTATCCATATGTTACTGATTTCATAATTCCTAGAAGTTTTTCTTCATATATATGACTTTAAACATTGATATGAATAGGCTAGAAATGTTCATTGCTACTAATGAACAAAGTTTATTACATATAGTACTGAAAAGACTGCAGGAAAACAGGAGATTACATTATTGATTCCTCCTTTTGGCTGAAAAGCTGAAAATGTGGCCATTTCTGATGACAGAACCTCCAAGCTGGATACAAGAGTGAACTGAAATGCATCTGTGTAGTGGGTTTGATTTACCAATTTCAATATGCTCATTTGCTACTGTGAGACAGAATTAGGAACAAAAGCATGGCACACTTAAAGTGTGTAAAGAAAATCCTTTATTAATAACCTAAAAGACAATCGGATTCAGAATAAAACCTTCAGACCACCTCTCCTCCCCTCTCCCACACCCTCTTCTCCTTCTCAACAATGTACAGAAACACTTCAGTCAGTTCCTAACTTGAGAATAATCTTTTTCAGTTCACTCTAGGGAGAGGAGTTTCCCCTTGTCAGGCTATAGGGACTTTTCCACAAGAGGAAAATAAAACCAGTTCTCTCGTGGCTTCACTTTCCACGAGTAGCAGCCGCCCAGGAATCTGCAATTGTGAAAATCCTCCCATCTTCACAACCTTCCCAAAGCTGTGCTTATGGGCCATGTCAAACTCATGGGACATTAATTTTAAGGATGAACTGTTCAAAAGCAAAAGTTCTCTTCATCTCTCTCTGTTCATGCTTCATCTCCAGGAACAGAGATCCCCTTCTTCCCTTGGGGCAAAGGGTCCTCAACACAAGTGTCTTCACTCATGATCTACAAGTTGAACACCTCCCCCATGTCTTTCTCCACGGTTTATAGGAATCTTTAGTGCAGTACAGTCCATCCCCATAGCTTACAAAAGGATTTTCCGCCCAAATTCATGGCATCTCCTCATTCTCCTTCCATCTGGAACCTGACTACTGCTTCACTGACTCTGGTGACTTCTCTCTGTTCTTTTTCCTGTCCCTCAAGGGAGGATTGAAGGTCTGCCAGTTTTATCTGAGCATTGAAAGAGTGAAGATCTCACATGGAGGATGCAGGGGCCAGGCCATGCTGGAGCTGTGCCAGGGTCTCAGGAGACTCGGGCTGTGCTGGGAGGGACTGGCCTGAGCCAGAAGCAGCAGTGGCTGGGATGGAAAGAACGGGTAGGGATGGCTGGGACCTCAGTCAGCCTCCCTGGGCTCAGCTGGCACCCACTGCCAGTAGCCATCCCCTGTTCCCCCCGGTCCATGCCAGCCTCCCAGACAGGGGCCTGGCCCTGCCCCTGCCGGGCCTGCAGTCCTCTGGCATGGTGGAGCAGGCCCCGGGCACGCCAGCCGCTGTTACCTGCACTGCTGCTGCAAGAGGAAAGGGTCTTTTCCCGGGTTTGCTCACTTCAAAATGTGAATTCACAGAGGCAGACCAAATCCTCCAACTGGTTTCCCAGACTGTCAACAACCAAACCAGTCTCTGACTGGTCCCATCAAGTCACAGAGAAATTCTCAGGGACAAAACTTCCGTGGATGCCCTCTTCTAAGTGCCAATTAATGCAAAACCAGCACAATCTGTCATTCAGGCTTGAAATCCTGTCTCCCATGTAAATTAATTCATAGCTTCTTCCAGCATGTTTTTAATGAAGATGTCTGGTGTTATCAGGGAGATCACTGTACTCATTTGCATTGACTTTTAGGAGACACCAAGTGTCATCCCTATGTCAGGAAAATTAATCCACAAACACTAGAGGTTTATGTCCAAAAAGGAGACAGAGGCGTCCCTTTTGCTTTATTCGAATAAAGGGAGAGGCCATAGGGCATCCCCTGGGATCTCTCAGATTTTTGGAGGACGCACCCTCCTTTTTATCCTATTTTCCCTCTCTGTATTTCCCTCTCTCTTCCTCATTGGCTGAGGTACTTGAGAGGCATGGACTTCCCGGAACATACCTAAGATTTCCCTCTAATGTTTAACAATCCCTTTTAATTTTTAATTCTTACTGAATTCATAGTTCCCCCCCCTCATTGTTTCTTTCATCTTCCAATACCCGGTTTCATTTCTACAGTTTGTTTGTAAAGGCAAATGTCTTTTTCCATTCATTAATTAGTGCAATCAATCCCTTGTTTCTTCTATCTCTCAGTGCTAACCTTATCTACCAGCAGACCCACAGCTTGTTTGTAAAGACAAATCCAGCATTCCTCTCACCTAAGACATCCCTAAGACATCCCAAACTCTTTCAATGCAAAGATTTGTGCCAGAGGTTTAGATTGTATATTATGGAGGGAAAAAAAAATCCCTGGGGGGAGGCCCTGGCACAGCCGCCCAGGGCAGGGGTGGAGTCCCCATCCCTGGAGGGACTGAAAATCCCTGTGCATGTGGCATTGAGGGAAATAGGTTAGTGGTGACCTTGGCAGTGCTTGGGGAATGGTTGGTCTTGATGACCTTAAGGATATTTTCCAGACTAAATTATTTGATTCTATGAAAGTAGGTATGAAATTAGGTCAAGAAGAACATCCCATGGCATTGCCATTCCTGTCTTTTTAGCCACTGCACTGATGAATGCAACCACATATAACCCATGTCTCATCAAAAAGGAGATTGCATATTGCTTCTTTGTTGAATACAAGTTTCAACTTGATGCTTACAATTACTAAAGAACTTCACCTACTTTTTAAAGACTAAGGTGCTTAAAATTAAGTATATGGCTCATATCCCTGAGTTGAACAATGTTATCCCTTTTAAACTTCCTGCTGACAGAAGAACCTTTAATCCTTCTGACTGGGAAGTATCTAGGTAAATGAATCTTTTTTAATTTGGGGAATTCAAATTAAATTGCTAAGGAGATAACAGCAATGACATTGCTTATGTACAGTAATTTCACGACTATAAGGCGCACCGGACTATAAGGCACACCCCCCGGAGTCGGCAAAATTCGCAACTTTGTAGATCAGATAAGGCGCACCAGACTATAAGGCGCACTTTTTTTTTTGCAGCCAGGCTCCACCCCCAGCTCACACCGCACGGTTGCTGGCCAAGGCCCCACCTCAACCCAGCAGCCATTGGCTGCCGGGCCCGCCTCCACCCGGTAGGGGCGGTGCCGCGAGCCATCGGGGCCCCCTGGACCCGGCAGCCATGGGCCCCCGGGACTGCCTGGACCCGGGAGGGGGGATGCCGCAGGCCCCCTAGCCCACATTCACCCGGCAGCCATGGGCTCCCCGGACTGTCTGGACCCGGGAAGGCGGGTGCCATGGGCCCCCTAGCCTGCATTCACCCGGCAGCCATGGGCTCCCGGGACTGCCTGGACCCGAGGGGGCGGTGCCGCGGGCCCCCTGGGCGGCCTCCACCCGGCCTCTGGGCTGGCCCCCAGCCGGCTACCGTGGCACTTCCGGCTCCCCCCACGGCTCACAGCTCACACTTCCGGTTTGGCAAATTTCGCAACTTTGTAGATCAGATAAGGCGCACCGGACTATAAGGCGCACTTCCGGGTTTGAGGGAGAATTTTAGTCAAAAGGGTGCACCTTATAGTCATGAAATTACTGTAATTGTTTAACAAGGAATCTCCGAGAGATATATGTGCTGAATATTCCATCTCCAGAGTCTGACTTCTCATGAGATGAAAAATGTATTCTTCTGACTGCTGGCTCTCACTGATTTAAACTGGAAGCTATGTTTCTAAAAGGACACTGTGAACCCACTTGAATCACACGGAGCAGATTTGGGAAAAAAAAGGAAGAGTTGCAGTGTTACAAACTACTGAAACTTAGATCCCTTCTCATAAATGTTGCTTGTACTACTTTCTACCATAAAAAGGTTGAACATGCCCTCCAGTATCAATCTTATTAAAGTTTGTGCCATAATAGTCATGGCACTAATAATGTTTTAATTTCTCTCACTTTTTGTGTTGCTACAGCTGCACAGCTTATAGAATTCATTAGCAATTATTCTGAAATAAAAATATGTATAGGCCTAATTTACACAGTCTTTAAGCTGTCATTTTATGCACTAACTTCTAAAATTAAATAAAAAAGAGATGACATTTACAACTGATTTGTAAAATGGGGGAGATCTCTTATGAAATCTACTTTGAATAATTGTAGTCTTGCACCTGTTAGGAAGGTGGATTTTGAATGAAATCCTGAGTGATGAATTATTCTGTACACCTGGGCTCCAGCGCTGCACAGACTGATCACCTTTTAGCAGGTAGAACAATTTAGTGGTGTAAGAAACAGGGCAAGAACTAAAATGTAATTGAAGTGACAAAATGGACTTTACTGGGAGACGAGCAGCTCTGCCCATGCAGAGGAGAACAACAAGAATGCAGCAGAGCCTCAGACATAGGTGGGAATTCTGCCATCCTGGAGGGCAGGATGGGGCTGCTTGAAATGAATCCTCACAGGTTTGGAATGTGCTGTATGTGCCATTATAAGGTACTTAATTCAATGTAACCTCAGGAGTTATTATAATAAAGACACATATATCCTATAACTGAGCAAATCCTGACCATGCTGGGTACTCAGTGGGGGCAAAATATGAAACTGCGTTATGTGCTCAGTCTGTATGTAAAAAATACAAATATAATCCCTCAGTCAGGATTCTCCTGGGACTTTGTCTCTTCCATTTGAAAATGTCTCTATGATTTTGAGTTCCTTACCCTCAGTCAGGTTTATAAATTTATAAGTGAATCTTTGCAGGGTAAGAACAATTGAATCCCAGAATGGGTTGGGTTGGAAGGGATCTTAAAGCTCATCCACTGCCGCTCTACCGCCTCCCATGGCAGGGACACCTGCCACTGTCCCAGGCTGCTTCAGCCCCAGTGTCCAACCTGGCCTTGGGCACTGCCAGGGATCCCTGCCCACCCTACCAGGGAACAATTCCTGCCCAAGATCCTATCCAGTCCTGCCCTCGGCACTGGAAGACATTCCCTGGTTCCTGTCCCTCCAGCCCTTGCCTATTGTCTCTCTCCATCTTTCCTGCAGCTCCTTCAGGCCCTGCAAGGCCACCCTGAGCTCAGCCCAAAGCTTCTCCTGTGCAGGTGAACAATCCCAGCTGTGCCAGCCTTTCCTGCCAGCAGAGCTGCTCCATGCTCTGCTCATCCTGGAGCCTCCTCTGGGCTCTCTGCAGCAGCTCCAACTCCTTGTTGTGCTGGCCCAGGGCTGGGGCAGCTCTGCAGGTGCTCGGGGTCTCACCACAGCAGTGGGGGTGCTGATTTCTGTGAACTGCCGGAAATTCTTGCCAGTGTAGAAATGTGTACATGATTCTTAATCCTGGTATCTGTGTCCACACTTCCATTCCTTTCAACCCTCCAAATTTAACTCTACAGCCTTACAATCACAAAATTATGGAACCATCAAGCCCAACCATGCTAAGATGGAGTTGAGGTCACCTTCATCTAGACTGGAAAAAAAGTGAATCCTTTGTCACGGAGGGAGAGGAAATTATGCCTTTCATCTGCTTCTGGGTTTATCTCCACACCTTTCTTTTACTAGTTGTCTTTAAATAACAGTTACAGTAATTTCACGATTATAAACCGCACCATTTTGACTAAAGTTTTGGTCTGAACCCGGAAGTGCAGCTTGTAATCCGGAGTGGGCAATATGTGATAAAAAATTCTGAAATTTGCCAACCAGAAATGCGAGCCGGCAGTAACCCCGAGCCGAACCCACCCAGCCCCAGCAGGGCAGCCCTGGGCCGTGGGGAGTGAACACGGCGGGGGCCAGGCGGGCAGCGCCGGTCCGGGGGGAGCAAACGCGGCAGGGGCCTGGCGGAGCGAATGTGGTGGTGGCGGGACCAGCAGCACCGGGCCCGGGCCAGCCCGCACAGTGGGGGCAGGGCTAGCAGCGCCAGGCCCCGGGTCGGGGGGAACGAACACAGAGCAACGGGACCGGCAGCACCGGGCCAGGGCCTGCCCAGGGCCAGCCCGCCCCACGCCGGCAGTGCAGGCGGGGGCAAGAGAGCCCAGCAGTGGCGGCCAACCCTGAGCGGCCCTGCCGAGCAGCAGCGCCTAGCTGGCTCACGCGGCCCCATCAGCAGCCTCGAGTGGGCCGAGCCCGCATGGCCCCGAGCCGAGCCAGTAAACTCTGCGATCCCGCGATTCTGTTACTACTTGGCAACTTTGTGGAAGTTGCACGGGGATCCTTGCTGCGAACAAAAGTGCAACTAATAATCCAGTGCGGCTTATTTATGGACAAAGAACTAAATGTTGCCGACACCCGGACATGCGGCTTATAATCAGTGCGGCTTGTAATAGTGAAATTACTGTACTTTTCAAAATACATTCAGTTTACTTGAATGAAGTTTTCAAGTAGCTGATTGAAAAGTTTTGCTTGACACTTTGATACATGTTCATATATGTCTTAAAAATATACGGGGAAACTGCAGCAGATAAATAAGGGTTAATTTGGTTGCAAGCACTAATTTCTATTATAGTCCCTAAAATAAAGGTAATAAAAATTTATTGTCACAGTAATCTGATGGGAATACAGAGATGACAGTGATATATTTATTGTCTCTATTTAGGCCTTTGTGTCAAACCTCATGCATTGATTAGTTTTTAGACTGAATTGTTTGGCTTTATTTACTGGTTCTTCCAAGAGCTCCACTTGTACTGTACCACTCCTTTTGAACAGAAATATGAAGCAAACCTGGAAGACTCAAAAAACTGTGGTAGCAGATGGACTTATCAACATCCCTTTGCCTTTTTTCATTTGAACTCTGGCAACAACCACCTAAATTGAGGCTAATTAAACAATATTTCCTCATAACTATTATGATAAAGATTTCTAGTGCCAAACACTGTGCAGCTTTGTGTGGCAATTTCTTGGTTAGGAGAGTAATTTATTCTCAAGACTAATTGATGATGAACAGATTATTAAAGTTGGATTGCATGGCACTTTCTGCATTCTCTCTCAATTTGATTAAGATCAGAGTAATTCCAAGTAGGAGGAGGCACTGCTGTGAAAGTGTGGTGATCACTGCAGCCCTTTTCTTACACCACTGATTGATAACTCTGATGAAATTCCAGCAGTGCCATAAACATTTTAGAGCATGTCATAAAGACCTTCTGTGTGGAGAAAGAGCCACGTGCTACAGCTCCATTAAGGTTGTAGTTTCAAAAGCAGTCATCAGAAATTAACTTTAATAATCAGTTCTAAGTGTTTCAAAAGTAAAACTAATGGAAGTTACCATTTATATTCCTTAAGAAACTCTTTTAATATTTTCTGTGACTTGACCTTTATTTTATGACAAAATATCTGAAAGGTTGATTTGTATGAGTCAGCCATAATTATTATACTGAATTTTAAAAAAAGTCAGTGGATTTTCAGAACTATTCTGTTAAAAAAATTACGAATACTTTAGAAAATCTTTTTATTTCACTATGTAAAATGTTTATCAGGTCAGTCAGTCTTCCAATCTATATTTTAAAATAAATTTTAAAGGAACTGTCCAATAAATTAATCTTTGTTGAGTATTCCACAAATGTATGCATCAAGCTGCAAATCCGCATTTGTAATTATATAGATGTGTAGTGAAGATCTCTAATAACCACGAATTGAGCACATTTACCTGACTATGAAACACAGACACATTCATTGCTGTTAAAAAGTTATTGATGGGATTTCTGCCCACTGTAAAAAATATGCCTGCATTACTTGAATCCTAAAGTGTGAACCCTCTTGTTCGGTACCTCTGCATGGTGTAGGATTTCAGGTGTTTGATGGATGAAAGAGCTCTGATAAAGAAACTTGGCATTATTTATGCTGTGTTCTCCTCTTGAGGGCTTAAACTTGGATTTTCAAAAGAACCTGAGTTATTTTTTCTCCCACTGAAAGCTTAAGGATTTTGTTCTTATTTACACTAAATGACTGCAGACTGTCCCTGAGAAGAAAGGAACATTAATTTGTATGTGAATCTTACCTGCCTTATTTAGGCTCCTTTGAAAAGTCAGCCGAATGCAAGCAACCTTCTTTGCCCAAAGAGAATTCCCACTAAAGAAGGCAAAGGCTGCCGGAATTAACTCAGTCTATTCATGCAGAGTCAGATTCTGTCTCTCCAGGTTTGTGATTTATAAACTTTTGGCTCTTGCCTTTGAGGACTAAAGGTGTTACTCTTCTCATTTCCTTCTCAATACAGTTAACAGTTGAGTTTATTTTTTGGTTCGGTTTCAAGCACATTTACCAGTATGATTGTTATTGTGGGTGTTTCCAAAAGCCCTTTATTTGGGGAAGTTGTTAGAAAAGTGCACATTTACTGTTCCCAAGAGCCCCTGCTGGGCAGTGCACTGAATTTATAATGACCTATGTGGGAAGGATAATTCTGAATTTACTTATTTCATTATCTGCTGTGAAGAATCCCAGGATGGGTCAGGCTGGAAATGGCTGCTCTGATGGCACCTCCCATCCCCAGCAGGGCCATCCCAGAGCACAGGGCACAGCACAGGGTCTGTGTGGCTCTGGAATATCCCCAGGGAGGAGACTCCACAGCCTCTCTGCACACTCTGCTCAGGGCTGGCACTGCCCAGGGCACAAGTTGTGCCTCCTGTGCAGGGGCAGCTCCTGGGCTCAGCCCCTGCCCGTGGCTCTGGGGACATTGCTGGGCCCTGCTCGGAGCCTTTCCTGTAGATACTTGTCAAAAACTGTTAAAAAGCAAAGATCATACAGAACAAACGTATTCTTGTCTGCTTTGCATTTTGTGAATTGGAAAAAAACATTTTAAAAAGAAAAGTAATTAGTTACAAATTTATTAACACAGACTTGAAACAGATTTCCATTAGGAGTAATGCCCTTATTTATGTAATTATTTCTAACAGGTTTTAGCACTTGTTTCCACAAAGGATATATTTGTCACTGAGGAATTTAGACCATAAAATTCTTAAAGGACTTTTGGATCCATTTGGAATGACCATATATGTGTGGAGTATTTACTCTTGTTTGATTTCCAGAAGCCTAAATATTTAGAGAACTGCGATTAGTTATTCATGCTTTAGCTTTTCTATTATAGTTTGAACACGGCCAAGACTAGTAGCCATTCTTTCTTATTTTATAAATTATTTTGTGAAATAAATAACTCAAGGCTTGAGGTCTTTTTTATACAGAGTTTTGTCCCTTAGGGAACCTTTCATATGCGCTTTATAGGTTCCTGAAAAGAGGGAGATTATACTCAGAATAAATAGCAGGCAGCTGTGAGCTATGAGTCTATAATGCCAGAAAAGGGATTTAGTGATTTCATAACCAATAAGCAAAGTTTGAGTGTCTTGAACACTACTCACACCCTCCAAATGGAAGGAGCATTCTGTAATTCAACTCAATTTTTATTTGGTGTAACAAATGGATCAGAGTGAATGATACATACCAATATGATTGGAGCCCTGTGATCTTACAAGAGCTCCTGTATCATCCCCAGGCCAGTAGCACTGAACATTTAATTCCTATTTTCCTCTTCCTTCTCTCTCCTCTTTTTTTTCCCTTCTCACTACTGTACTCCTCTGTCAATAGAGTCCTTGCTTCTTTTTCAGAATTTAAACTATTTTGGTCTGAATTTCTGTTTCTATCTTCATGGTGAAATTATATTAAGAGTTACTGAACATGGAAATGGCAAAGAGAATAGTCTTTTAAATCTTTTGCGTGAGTTACTAAAGACTGATGGTAAAAGGCATAAACAAACACTGAATAGTGATTCACAATAGTTGCAATTCAGATAATTACTTGATCTGATGTTAGTAGTGTCTTGGCTATAATTTGCTCTATTGAGTGAGGTATTTGCATAAAATTGGTTCACGCTTGCAAAACTTAAATTGCTTGTAACCATGAGAAGTAACAGCAATGCTGCAACAACATTGTCACTTCAGATGAGTGGCCAGAGATGCTTTTACTCCAGAGCTTTCCCAAACTCCTCTGAAGTTTGCTGTATTCAGCTGGAATTCTAAGATAAGAACAGATTTTTTTAAAATACAAGGTCTTCTTACACTGTGGATCTTACTTTATCCTTATGGATATGATCTGGAGCACCCAGCTGCCCTAACCAAGCCAAACATCCTCAGCTTCAGGCAGAATTCAGATTTTCAAGGGAATCTCAGGAACATGAACTCACTTTTATGACTCTGAAATTTCAACATAATATTCACGTTTTGGGATAACATCTGATCAGCACTTACTGAATTTCTATCAGATGCGTTCAGCATGGTTTCTCACAAAAAGCATCAACTCAAATCCATGTTTTTGTCATTTGGGCTCTCAGAAAAAGACAATTGCCTGGTGAACCATTAGCGTAAAGCCTGTTTTCTGACACCTTTACAGGGAAGTTGTACTCTGCTCTTAAAACTGTTATCAGTAGGACTGGTTGAAGATTTTCCAAGAGAACAGTTTTTTCATCTCAAAATGCTGATTCTTCAAGCACGTATTGATTTCTGACAAGCAGAAAAACAAAGTGCTAGAATTGTGCTAGTAAGGGAGGTCTCAGTCAGCTGTCTGGTTGCTCAGCCGTGTTAGTGGTTTTGGGAAAAGTCAGGAAACTATTGAGAATTCTCTTTAATTTCAGCTAACAGCCACCAGCTAATCCCAGGAGCACCTTCTCAATAAAAACATGTTTCTTTTACATTGTTTCTGAAACAAAGTAAATTTCATTTTGGTGGTATACAGAAGATTATTTTAATTAGGGTTTTTTGGGGTTTTTTTTATACCTAGAGGCCAGCACGAAGAAGACATCATGAAATAAAAATGCCTTCTCTTTGGAGCTTTTGTCATCAATCTTTTCATGTCCAGAGCTACAATTTTGTATGCTCTGTCCTATGAAAAAGATAAAATAATCTCCTTAATCCTCAAAGTGTAAATGAGGATAAAGCAAATGTGCATAAAAAGGAAATCTTTGGCACATATTCTAATGTGTCAGCTGCAATGAAGTCATTGACAGCAAGAGTGAAATTCCTTCATTTGTGTGAGGGAAGAGTTAGACTTTCAAATATCTGATCGGGAAATGCTCAGCATGGCCAGCAGGTGAGAGGGATATTCTCAACCTCTGATCTGCTCTCCTCAGTCCCCACCTCGAATACTGTGAACAGTTCTGGTGCCCCAGCATAAGAAGGACATGGAACTGCTGGAGAGAGCCCAGAGGAGGCCACGGAGGTGCTGAGGGAACTGGAGCCCCTCCCCTGTGGAGCCAGGCTGGGAGAGCTGGGGCTGCTCAGCCTGGAGAGGAGAAGGTTGTGTGGAGAGCTCACAGCTCCTCCCAGGCTCTGAGGGGCTGCAGGGAACCAGAGAGGGACAATTCCTCAGGAACTGCAGTGCCAGGAGCCAGGGAATGGCTCCCAGTGCCAGAGGGCAGGAATGGATGGGATCTTGGGCAGGAATTGTTCCCTGGCAGGGTGGGCAGGGCTGGCACAGGGTGCCCAGAGCAGCTGTGGCTGCCCCTGGATCCTTGGCAGTGCCCAAGGCCAGGCTGGACACTGGGGCTGGAGCAGCCTGGGACAGTGGGAGGTGTCCCTGCCATGGCAGGGGTGGCACTGGGTAATCCTTTATGATTCTGGAATTCTGTGAAGACCTGACTGAAGCACTGCTCTCTTTTTCTTTAACTATGGAGACACATATTTGTAGCAGGCCTGAATCTTCCCTACTGTTTCCCCAGGAGGCAATGGAATTCTCTGGGCATATGAATGTTGTGGTCAGAGATCTTTGATCTGATGAGCACAACAGGCTGGATGCCAATATTTGGGGGAAAGAAGTCAGCATCAAGGAAGTCTTATATTAATGAATCACAGCAATGAATTGCAGTAACAGCAGGAACAAAATTCTGGAGTGTACCAGTGAGGCAACTTGAATTATAGAATCAAAATCCTGGAAACTGTGGGAGGACAGGTTCATCCTCTGATTTATCTGAGCCTTTAAACAAAGATAATGGGAAAAAATGACAGTTCAAAGTCAGAAGCGACTTGTACATTAATGTAACTTACATGACAAAGGAACAACATTGAGCAGTTCAAAACCAGGAACTGGAAAAAGCAGATTTCTTCTGCTTTCTGACAGTCTTCTATCAGTTGCTGGTCTTTAAACAAAGAAAATCTGTCTCTTCCTTCATACCAGTTACAGTTAGTTTGCAATGACACAAATTCAACATCTTTGATGGCCACTAAGGGAATAGAAAAATTAATAGAGAAATAGGAAAAACAACTATTAGAATGAGTCACTGAAATGAAGGAGAAAGTAAAGGCTCAGCAAGAAATTTTACTATCATAAAATAGTAATACTTTGACTACATTTTGAAAGGCTGAACTTTTTTCTTTAAAAGTACCTTTAATTCTAAGATATTTTGCAAAGCCCTGTATTGCAGTTGGAGAAATTTAAAAAAATTTTAAAAAATTTAAAAAATGATAAATACCTAAAGACACAGAGGCCAGACAATGTTAAAAGGATAAAAGTGAATATATTTAATGAAGGACCTTCAGGTACATTAAGGGCAGATGAAACCTCCCCAAGGGGCTACATCCAAGATGGATGATGGTCACGAGTTTTTCAGACAGATACAAGTTTGGTCTATTTGCATATCAGGGGTCAATCTCCAATTATAGGTAATGAAGTCATATTCCCCTGGTTTTTCTCCCCCAAATTAATTTTTGTTTATACTTTTCAGGGCCTGAGGCTGTAGGGTGTCCTTGCATTTCAGGCCTAGAGGGATTTTTTGTCTGACCAAAATGTGTAGACAGTAGCAAACACTATATATGGAGTTTAGAATTATACACTAATGCAGAATAGGATTTGAAAAATATAAAGGCTAAAATTATAAGGCATCACTCTAAACCAAAAAAATGGCAAAAAAGTGTTACAAGGCAATTTATATTGAACAGTTTTACAGAAAAGCTGGACTAAGAGAATGCAGGGGAGAATTTATTCTCTCACTCTGCTTCGGTCTGAGAGAGGAATTTGTACATGCAAAAGTGAAACTTCAAATTCAGTTACTCTGCAGAGAATAAGAAATGGTAAGATAAAAGATAAAATCTTCCTCCTAAGCCAAAGTGGATCTGTGCAGAGCCTCTATTACATATTCTGTACTTGTCCCTTTCCTTTAAGAAGGAAAGATATGGCTTAGATTTTCAAAATTGAAGCAAGCACTCATGTGGGACTTGGGATATGGAGCAGGATCTCACTTGAGACATCAGTGGAAGGTCTGTGTTTGGAAAAGCACAAACTACACAGACACAGATGTTAATTCTGGAGTCACATCTGAGTGACTGCAAAATCAAGAAAAAATGGTCTGGGCTGGACAGTGATTGCTTGATGTTAAAGACTGACTCATCACTTGTTTCACAAAACTGTCTCTGTTTTGGTGAGGGGTTCTACATTTTCATTGAGAAGCAAATTCTGTGTGCAGATGTTGGTTTGGATATTATGAAATTGTTAATGTGGGCATTAAAATTCAAGCAGTTGGATACATAAGCAGTTTTTTTTTCCAATTATTAAAAAATGCAATGCTTGACATCATGTGTTTTTAAAGTAAAAACAAAAGTCTGAATATTGGGTTTATCAATGGTTTAATTTAATACCTTAATCAGTACAATATATTTCCTCTGCCTCTACGTGACATAAATGTGTTCAATTCATGAATTGCACACATTAAAAGCTACACAGACTTTAAATTTGCTCATCTCAAAGTGAATCTTTCGAGTTATTTGTTTTCAGTGACATGTCAAAATGTATAAATGAAATGACTTCAGGTTAATCTAGGGTTTAGTCTTCAGTACTTGAATGCCTTGAATATCAGAGTTATAGTGAACCGATGTTAAAAAATAAGAGCTATTAAATTGAAAGGAGGGACTGTGAGCAATGAAATGTATCCCATATTGCTAAAAGTTACTTAATTATGCTTTTATGCCTTGAAAACAAGTCCGTAGATTTTACGCATCCATCCCAAAATGACCAAGGTAAATGGGAACTTAGATGTATCTTTTCCATGGGTTTAATTTCTTTAGACAAAACTACACAGTGAGAATGAGAGCAATTTTTTTAGTAGGTCAATGATATTAGAAGGAAATGCAAATGCACAGCTAAGCTGCATAACACAAATCCTGCTGTTTACTCTCTTGGGCATTACTCTGTGTTTGGTATAATATTTTTCTAACATTGTAAGAAGTTTTCAATTAAATATTAATGCAACTTCTTCAAAGAGAAACAAAGATTTATAACCCTGAAGTGAAAGAGAGAGGATAGGAGAATTGATAGTGCAGTTGGGCAGGAGAATTCTGCAAGAGCTCTGAACACTCTTCTCATTTATTTGAGAAGCTAAATATGTTGTATAAAACAAAATATGGATATGTATTAGATGTGTTCTAATTGCATGTGGTGCATGATCACATGTTGTAAATTAGGATCTTTCCACTTCAGCAACAACCGTGAGCTGCATCACTGCTTTATTTTTAAATACTTCCTCAGTGTTCTTTTCAAATCCTTACATTTGAGTGCATTAAACAGGAGAAGTAAACTCAATTAAGTTAGAATCACAAGTTAAGGCACCTAATATATTTTTTTGCATTTTAAAATTCGATTGAACTTGTAATAAATAATTTACTTAAGCAGCGTGAAAGGGAAGTGATAACCAGTGGTGCCTGTTGGCAAGAGCGGGGCTGTGTGTGCCTGATTCATCAGCACTACGTGAGGTGCCTCATGTATATGGAACAGACTGCAACCCTTGCCAGCTTACTTGGGGGAATGAGGAATGTTTAAGATTCTGCATACTCCTAGACAATAGTCAAGGTTACCAGAAGGCATAAAGGCGTGTTCTGAACCTGAGGTCAAATTAATAAGGAAAAAAAAAGCATAAAGAAAAGACCTATAATTTGTGAGGGCCTTTTGTATTCCATTGCAAAGACATGAAGGGAGGATTCTGGGATTGTGTCACTCCGGACTTCTTCAATATTTTAGTTTTTCTGCCTGCTTAAAAAATATCAGGCTAGGAAAATATGTCAGGACAACAGAAAGGAATTAATCAGCAGGGCTGATGCTTAAGATGCAGCAGTGTGAAAAATATGTCATGGCTGTAGGTCGAATTGAGGCGATGCGCAGGGAAGTCATGGGAGTTTTGCTAATGAGCTGCACTTCTAACTGTCCGCTAGCATTTCTCCCTGTTTATCCTTGCTCCTTATTTATGCCATGTTCTCCTGTTCCACAGCTCTCCAGTCACACAGAGATGAACACAGAAGGAGAATTCTGTTCATTCACAGCCATGTACTCCCTGTTACGCCTTCAAGGTAACCGGAGAGGGGTGAACCCTTGTCTGTCCTGTGTCTCTTCCATCCTGATTAGTAGTTTATTTCCTGCTGGCCTGGGTTAAATGATCAGTGAGCAGGTGTGTTGGCTCCTTGAGATGTAAGTGCCACAGGACAGTGGTAGAACCTGAACTGATCTGACACAGGACCATCAAATCCATTTTAATGGGCAATTACTTATGCCTGAATCAGCACATTCCCACAGCATAAGAGAAGGAAATACTGGAAGTAAAACATTTCACAGATATTTATGTTCAGATATGTTCCAATAAATAGTGGCAGTCATTAGATTTGAGTATTTTCTGTTTGGAAAAACGTTAATACTATATTATTTCCTTGAGTAAAAGCACAGGAGGAAAAGAATAGCTGATGGTACTATCTTCTTTCTAGCCCAATTAAAGGAGAAACCACATGAAAAATAGAGTGTGAAACTTGTGATTGAAATGGCAGGAGAGCATCACTGTATGCTCAGTTCAGGGACAAAGAGGAAATGGGACATTATGCACTGAGACTATGCAGAAAGTTATCATGGAATGGAATGGAATGGAATGGAATGGAATGGAATGGAATGGAATGGAATTAATTTAAAGAACAGACCTAGAATCACACCCACAAGCAGAAAACATCACTATTTCTCCATCCAGTGATTTTTCTGTGGAGTCTTTTAATGGTGTTGGCAAAGCAAAACTTATTAAAGTCCTATTAAAGGCAAGTGCTAATGCAATAGCCAAGTGTTTGAGACAGTGCTTCCCTGAGAGCAGGATGTTGGGAATGAGCAGAGCTGGTGATCTGGCAGCCAGTGCAACAAGCAGCAGTTCCTGACACAGTTGAAAAAACATTCACTCCTCTGTCTTTGCTGAAAAATATCAGAGGAGCCTTAGCCACACCACATGTTAGGGAGTCATGCCCAGATCCAGTCCCAGGCTTGGAATGGAAACAAGATTGCTTCCAGGGATGAGAAGATGGTTCTCTTGTTAGTGTCTCTTTAATGTTTTGACCCTTACAGGCAAAACCTATTATTGTAAAGTTTATTTTTGCTTCTGTAGAGAGGAAAAAAAATGGTTGAGCATCATTGCTGACAGCAAGACTGTCATTTTAAAAATTAGATTATAATGAATATGAGTTTCAAAAGAAGAGAGCAGAGTAGGTCTCATCTGCTTCGTTCTGGACTGCAGCATGAAAGGGAACAGATGGGCACAAGTTATGCCAGAATGGCTGGGAGAGGCTAGACAGCACCACAGTCTTATTCTGTGCTACCCTGAGCCACTCTAGGATCCTATCCCTATATCCAGCTTACAGTGCATTACTGCAGTGGGATATGGGGGAATGGTGCCTATCACTGAATGAGGAGAGAACAGGGAACATACTAAAAATATAATTCCACAACATTCAGCTGCAGCTCAGGTGCCAGTTTGGTTGTTAATTCTAGTTTTCCATCTTGCTTTGTGCTGGAGTCCTGCACACCCTTACATCCTGTATAGTCAGGAGAAAGCAATATCATGTTGTTCCTGCACAGCTGTGCAGAAGGGAATGCTCTAGAATAAGCATTTAACCTCCAAAATCAATGTCACTGTGGTGTATCTTCAAATTAGGTTGTGATTTTACTCTTTGTAAATGCAGAGTTCCTTCTAATACAGGGGATTTATCATACCCATTTCTGGAATGGGGTAAAATTGGGGTGAAAAAGTCATGCTTAGATGTTGTGTGTTGCATGCTGCAAAAAGCCCTGTAATAAATAGTAAGATTGTGGCATATGATCATATCTGTGCCTGAGGTTTGGCCATGGAAATGTGGGTTGAGGAAGCAGAAACACTGAAACTGCCACTGAAAATTTTCTTAAATTTATATACATTTTTTTTACAGTTGATGGCTGCTAATTTATTTGAGCTTGCCTATTTAACCTTTCTTAACAGCAATTAGTGATTGGTAACATTTTCTTAAAGTGTCAGTGCCTTCCACAGTGCTCACACCTTCCTTTTGAAACCAGGCAGTTCCTTTTTTCTGGTATTGTGTTATAATCTGTAATGTACAAAAGGCAGCTCATGCAATCAATTTTTATTATTTTAACATATATTTTTAAAAGCATCTCATAAATCTCTTGCATCTCTGGTGCTTCTCCTGGCACTGTACAAGTGCAGCTTAAGTAAGATTACTCAGTAATGGCTTCCCTGGCTACAGCACAAAGCTGGATTTTTAGCTTGTCCTTTAATCGTTGTACTCCAGTTAGTATTTCACTCCATACCTGTTCAAATTAGCAATTTAAACTGTTGGTACTGTTGATTACAGTGTGGGCAAACTCCTTGTTAAGCACTCCAAGGCAAGCCTGATGGATTACAGGCCATTCCAGTCTTCTTTGTGTTTTGTCCCACTGTGTTTGCTTCCCCCTATCTTTATGTTAAGAATTTTACTGTAGGACTATATGTGTGCATTGCAAAAGACCATGCTAGAGTTTGCAAGGTAAGAGCTGCAAAAGGGTCAGAAAATCCCCTCTGTATCTTTCATGTCTTCAAATAAAAAAGACTGTTGAATCTTTAAACAGAACATATGTGTACATATATTGAAATATATTTATTTCAATACTCAGCAAAAGAACTGTTTGAAGTATAATTTATTCTATGAAAAAGGAGGAAAATCATCATCAGTGCTTCATGCAATGCTTTCTGGGTTGTTTCACAATCCATAATTTCCCGCATGTCTTAGGGAAAGCAGAACTAGAGTTGGGAGAGAAAAAGAATTTAACACTTAACAAATAGTCCATGAACTATATTTTTATATCTGGAAAGGCAAGAAGTTGTTTTCTGAAAAGATTTCTGTTGTATCAGTGCACCTTGATATTTTGGAAAAAATATAAATGAGACACCATATCCTTGGAACCAATGGGCAACTCCAATAATTTTGCTTCTTCTTTGTGTTGTGAAGTCAATGTTTTACACTTTGGCTGCCTCAAGGTCCACATATACTTCAGGGCTTCAACAAACTAGCAGTACACTAGTGTAGAAAAAATAACCCTTCTGGGTTTTTGCCATGAAAAATGGGAAGTCGGTCTTTGAACATTGACTAAAATCTCATTACTTTGTGGGCAAATGAGGCATGAAACATATTGTCAAAAATATAGAGCCTAAAACACAGTGGCATGAAATATTTTATCTTCATGGACTGTACTACAAAAGGTTTGAACTCTAAATCAGACAGTGCACTTAAGCACACAGAGTCATCCATCAAGCACTCAGCATTTGTTGAAAAATTTATCCATGATGGAAGCTTTAATGAAGTTCCGTAATTTCTCTCAGCCTCAGAAAACTATTATTTCAGCTGGATGAAGGCATAAATCTACAAGCAACACTTCAATACTGGCCTTGCTCAAGGCTTAGACTATTGACTTTATGGTGAGAATTTCATGGTAATCCTTCATGTCCTACTCATTTCTGTCTGGATGGCAGGTGTGGGATATCAGCCTGCTGTTCCCAGACATGGGTAATGGCAAGGAAGTGAAGTTGCAAAAGAGAAACTGAAAAGGCAGCCTTGGCATAGCGTTCTGAAGTATTCCCAAAGTATTTGGGCAGGAGTGTGGACCTGCTGCAGGACAGGAAGGCTCTGCAGAGGGATATGGACAGGCTGGATCCATGGGATGATGCCAGTGGTGTGAGGAACAACAGGTGCCAGGTCCTGGCCTGGGGTCACAACAATTCTGTGTGTGCTCCAGGATGGGGCAGAGGGGCTGAAAAGCTGCTGGTGGGAAAGGCCTGGGGGTGCTGGGGACAAGGGCTGGACATGAGGGGCTAATAGAGCCAGCATGTGGCCAGACGACCAAGAAGGCCAGTGACAGCTGGCCTGTCCCAGCCATGGTGTGGCCCAAAGGACCAGGGCCCCTGTACTGGGAGCACTGCTGGGGGACCTCAAGGCTCTGTCCTGTTCTGGGCTCTCCTGGCCAGAGAGCCCTGGACGGGCTGGAGCATATCCGGGGAAGGGAACGGAGCTGGGGAAGGGAATGGAGGCCCAGGAGGGGCTGAGGGAGCTGGGAAGGGGCTCAGCCTGGAGAAAAGGAGGCTCAGGGGGGCCCTTGTGGCTCTGCACAACTCCCTGGCAGGAGGGGACAGCCGGGGGGATTTGGGATCTGCTCCAGGAACAGGGACGGGAGGAGAGGGAACGGCCTCAGGCTGGGCAGGGCAGGCTCAGGGTGGGCACAGCAGGAATTTCCCCATGGAAAGGGAGCTCAGGGATTGGAACTGCCCAGGGAGGATTGGAGTGCCCATCCCTGGAGGTGTCCCAAGAAGGGCTGCAGGTGGCACCCAGAGCTCTGGGCTGGGGACAGGGTGAGGATGGGGCACAGCTGGGACTGCATGGGCTGGGAGGGCTTTTCCAGCCTCAGTGATTCTGGGATTCTGTGGGATTTACTCTTGCTTTCCCTTTGATCTGCACAGCAGAGCAGAATTCTGTCAGTAGGTGGCTGAACGAACTTAACAGGACAACTCTTTTTGTTCTATCAAATATTTAAGTGTTGTGCCTCTGGGAAAGAAGCAATTGTAGTCAGACAGTGAAATGGCCAAGGGATCAATATAAACAGTGGTGAAAAATTCATTATGTAAGGACAGTGCACTTTGAAGAAGATTGTTTTATCAAAAGCACCCTCATCTCTGTAGCTGAGCAGTCAGATTTACCTCAGCCATACACATGTAATACTCTGCAGCTCCCAGAAAATCACACCATGTCACAAGCATAGTGTTGATCTTTTTTCAGTGTGGAAATTCAGTGTGCTGGGACATGGGAACCAGAAATAAATGTACAGTAATTTCACGATTATAAGCCACACCATTTTGACTAAAATTTTGGTCCAAACCTGGAAGTGCAGCTTATAATCAGGTGCGGCCAATATATTGATGAGGTTCAGAAATCTGCCAGCCCAGAAGTGTGAGCTTGCACAGCCCTGAACCGAGCTGGAGCCCGCCCGGCCCCAGCGCGGGGGTGGCAGGGCCGATCTGAGCCCGCCCAGCCCCGATCCGAGCCCACACAGCCCCGGCAGGGGGCGGCGGGGCTTATCCAAGCCCGCACGACCCCGAGCTGTGCCAGTAAACTCCGCTATCCTGCGATTCTGTTACTAGTTGGCAACTTTGTGAAAGTTGTGCAAGCATCCTCGCTGCAAACGAAAGTGCAGCTTATAATCAGGTGAGGCTTATAATCATGAGATTACTGTACAATACATGTGCTCTGGAGAGGGAAAAGATGACATTCTGAACTTGCGGAATGATAATAATGTACAGTGCATGATGTCATTTCGCTGTCTTGATAAGGAAATAGCTCTTTAATTGTCTTCAAATATGTGTTGCTATTTCTCTGTGATCTGGGTACTCTTCACACTCGTCCTCAACCTTCATGCACTAAATTTTAAGGGGAAATAATGTAGATGTCAGACAAAGTGACTGCAGCCAGCACATACAAGAATGACTTGCCGAACTCACAAAATAAACTGAATTGTAGAATGGAATAAGAGGACTTTAGTTGGAATAGAAAGTTGGAACTTTCTGTTGTTTTGAAAACTGATTTTTTTAAAATTTAAAAACTGCGCAATCACTGTATACAGTCCTTAAATGAACCCACAGTTGTTTAATATTCAAGACCAACCAACCAATCAACTGAAAAAAAAAACAACAAAAAAGAAAATTTGTGTGTTCTACAAGAGGTTTCATGCTCCATAATTTAAGGAGGGTTTAATTAAAATATATCCCTTTCCATTTTAAATAGAAACTGATCTGTAAGCTTTAAAAAATTTAAACAAATAATCATAACCTAAAAAGATACACTGCACTCTCCATAATAGAGTATTACTTTGTAGAGGAAAATGTTATGTTTTTAAGGCCTGGTGTTGTCAGAGTGTTGGATTTTTCCATTTCTTACCCATGTGAAGGATCATCATTTACACCATGTTTTACAGAATTATAACATATATTTTATATATTTTCTGTGTTTGCTCAAAGCAGCTGTGGCTGCCCCTGGATCCCTGGCAGTGCCCAAGGCCAGGTTGGACAATGGGGCTGGAGCAGCCTGGGATGGTGGAAGGGGTCCCTGCCCATGGCAGAGTGCAACTGGATGGGCTTTAAGGTCCCTTCCAACCCACATAATTTTGTGCTTCTGTGATATTTTCATTGCATTTTGTAAGCAGCCGCACTGTTGGGCTTGATTCCATTCATTTTCAGAACCAGTTGTGAAGAGCTGAGCCAAGTCTATTCCTTTCTATATTAGGAACAATTAACCAATTGATTTGATTTCTCCCAGTGTTCCAAGCAATCTATCCTCCTGTGCCATTCAAGTATGAGGCACAAACATAATTTTGAAATATGACCTGGTGCAAATATCTGTAATTACTCCTTTGTCCATGGGAGGCAAGAATGTTAATAATGGAATGAACTTGTTTCATTCTAGGTAATCCAAATCTATGCAGAGAATAAAAAGCAACAATAACATGAAAAATAAATTTAAAATAATAACAAGAGTTCTCTTCTTCAGTTTCAACAGATGAGAAAAGCAGCTGCCATTTTGGAAGGATAAATTTAGCTTCTAAGATAAATTCCTGCTACGATTTGTCAGTAATGGATGCAAAAAAGATAAATCTGAACAAGTGATACCTGTTTTGTCCAATATGAAGGATGAAAACAATGGGGTAAATGCAAATTTGAATTCATAGTACACAGTGAAGCATTCTCAGAATACAAGCCCTGCCATTGGGTGTCCCCGGAAGGATGATCCAAAGAATTCAAGTGGACTGATTTGATTCATGGAAAGGCAGGATACACTAAAGTTACTCTAAGGCCTATTTCCCATGATTTATATTATCGTACCTGGACAAGGGTAGTTCATGTGCATCAAAAAAGACACTTTATACTTGAAGCAGAGTTCCTCTTAGTGAACGAGCTCTAGTTCATCCTGAGAGGTTTTTTTTAATCTCAATGTTCTGCACCTGGTTCTACTTCATACTTCGTAAATAAAAGCTTGACTAAAAGTAAATATAAATGCTCTTCTTATGAATTACAGCAATTTCACGACCATAAGGCGCACCGGACTATAAGGTGCACCCCCTGGGAGTTGGCAAAATTCACAACTTTGTAGATTATATAAGGCGCACCAGATTATAGGGCGCACTTTTTTTTTGCAGCGAGGCTCCGCCCCCAGCTCCCTCCACGCGGTTGCTGGATGAGGTCCCACCTCAAGCCAGCAGCCATTGGCCTCTGGGCCCGCCTGTACCTGCCAGGGGCCGGGGCATGGCCGCCACCCCTCCGTGCCGCCTCACCGGGGCCAGGGTGTGCCTCTGGAGGGGCAGCTCTGCCTCCACGGGGCCAGGGCATGCCTCTGGAGGGGTGGCTCCGCCTGCACGGGGCCGGGGCGTGCCTCTGGAGGGGCGGCTCCGCCTTCACAGAGCTGGGAGGTGCCTCTGGAGGGGCGGCTCCGCCTCCACAGAGCTGGGAGGTGCCTCTGGAGGGGCGGCTCTGCCTGCATGGGACCCGGGTGTGCCCGCTGCCACTCCGCCCCGCCTCCACCTGGCAACCATGACCCTGCCAGCTCCCCCCGTAGCTCGCAGCTCTCACTTCCGGGTAGGCAAATTGTTGAACTTTGTCCATCAGATAAGGCGCACTTCCGGGTTCCGGGGAAAATTTTAGTCAAAAGGGTGTGCCTTGTAGTCGTGAAGTTACTGTAAATACTGAAGGCCACGTTCTTTAAAGCTGCTCCAGAATTCCAGGTTTGTATTGACAGATTTGGTGCTGAGATCCATATTTTGATATCTGACTAGATGAGGGGGAGTTTCTGTAAGGAGGAGCCTTTTGTAAGGCAAAAAGTTATGCAATTTTCTCAATTTCACTGAAATTTTCCATGTTTACTGATAGAATGGAGATGCAAAAATGTTATGGGAGGGTTAAAAAGGCATAAACTGGAGTTCTTAAACCCTCTGATCCAGTGCTTTGTGTTGCTACCTCTTACAGTCTAAAAGACTCCAAGACTGAAACTTCCTTGTCTGATATTTGTAGTGATTTTAATTAATGCTGAACTATTGGTAAACAAGTTTTGCTTGTTTCTTTTTCCCCCTCTTCCCTAGATTTTTCAAATTGGAAAACTAAACCACATTATCATATAATGCAATATTTTGAACTCTGAACAATTAATTATGAATTAACAAGATGACATAATATTATGGCACAAATACCATGGCACATGTCATAAATCAGCTCTTGGATCTATGGAAACAGGAACACCTTATTAAGCCCTAATGTAGTGCCATTTAAATTAGATATTGAAGTAAATGTTAAGTGGACTCACTTTTGAAACAGAAATAATTTGAAGCGAAGTCTATTTTTCAGATTAAACTTTATGAAAGCTACATCTTTTTTCCTTTCTGAGCCTTCTCAAGTAACAGTATAGGGTTTGTGAATGTAAATATTGCACTTGATTATAAGCAAAGGCAAGGATCTGTGTGAAATACAAACTTTAACTCTTTTTTAAAAATTTGCTATTATCTCTGCCTTATTAATATAGAAAAAAGGTTATTGCCTAAATCTGTGTGTGACCTCAGTGCAGTCTTGCTAATATCCTTGTACCCAATAGATCTCATGCTGTAATTCCCCTGGAAGGAGTGGGGCATATCATAAATTAAATGAAAAGCACAGATGTAGATTAAGAGTGATGTAAATTTCAAGCCTGCACTTTTAATTTCACTAAATATTATTTTCCATCTTGATGACCATATTACATTGAAATGTGGAACTTCAATTTCCTCCATTATTTCATTTAATAAAATCTTTGTCTCATCTGAGTTCTTGAAGAGATGTTAGCTTTAAATCACATTGACTTCACCCTATCCAATTTACATATGCTGAAGAAATAAAAGTCTTTTCAAGAGTTGCCATGGGGCTTCAGAAGCCTCAAAGGAGTATTAAGACCTTGAGTTTAATGTGAACTGCCTCCAACACAAAACACAACTCTTCCCAACAGAATACTAATGGTTTAGTGTACAGTTGCATTTTCTGTGCAAGTTTGTAAGTAAATAAACAATCCACATGTCAGGAAAAAATAACTAAATTATGGCTGAGTGTTTGAGTGCTGAAGTGTGCCAGCTGGAAATAAAAACTGCTTTCTGTAGGTCTGAATTACATAAGAAATGTTATATGGTTTGACAGATGTACAAAATAGAACCCAGGATAGGTTAAAAGGGGAATTCAGAGCTCCTCCATTTTTCCTGTTAGGACTGAATATCTGCTGAACTGAACTAGGAGTTTCTCAAAGCCACTGTGAATATACATATCAAGTGTTTTGCCTCAGATCTGATTGCTAAACAGAAATGCTTACACACTATATTTACTTAGTTTTACTTTCATAAATATTTTATATTTATTTATGTTTGTAGACATCTTTGTCTCTTTCAAACAATGGACTTCAGTGCGTACAATAACTAATGGGGGAAATGTTTTCCTAATATGACCTCAATCTCATCTCTATAATGGGTTTCTCGTTGTGATAATTATATCCCATTAAAATGTCAGGACTGGTTTAAAAGATATCTGAGAAGACATGTCTGAGCAAACTAACAGGTAGAATCCTTGATGTTAATTTACTTGGCATCGTTTAAGAGAAGTGCAGAAGTGCAGTACATAAAATGAGAATCCTTGTGTGACACCAAAGGTAGGCAGATTGACTATATATAGTATTAACACTTAAATAATTGGTCAGTCATAAGTAATTAGGGAGCATTACAATTACACAAAGAGAAGGTTTGTTTCAAGTGGCAAGTGGAGTGAATGATTCCGAGTGAACGTTCCTCCACGACAAATCCAGCCCTGTTTGCTGCTCAGGAGTGATCTGTGAGCAGGCAGACTTTGGCTCATTGTTTGGGTGGGATTGCAGACCCTTCCCCTGGCTGGAGCCTGGCTCCTGGGGCAGTGGCGTTTCCAAGAGCTCAGTGGGAATTGAGAGGTGCTGTCTCACCCTTTGGGAAGGAAGAGGGGCTGAACTGTTTGAGCCAGAGTCTGACAAACTCTTCACACAAAGACTCTGCTTCCCCCATGAATGATCTCCGTTATTACAGCTCACTAAGCTCATCCTGCTCTGGCCTTTTATTTAGAATGATTTCCATTCCTGGGGAGTTCAGGAGCAAGTCATTGTGATGGAGTTTCCTGCCCTTTGTTACCCGGTGTGGTGTGTGCAGTCAGACGCTGATTCAGCAGGACATTCCGGGATGAATGGAAAGAAGCCGCATAAGCTGTGTTGGCAGTGATGGGCATACACATTGTGTTCTCTTGAAATCTCACTTTCCTCTCTTGTGCTGCTTTCCTGCTCACTCAGGTGTTCTCTGGTATAATGTCCTTTAGAGACAGAAAAACCCTTTATAAATTCTAAATCAAACCAAACTGCAGTAACCAGAAAATTTTAGATTCTTTATACATTGGTAATTGACAAACTATAAATTCTTGCCAGTATCTGAATAATTTAAAAATACAATTTAAGTCTTTATATAAATATTTTTGTAGCAAATTCATTTAAAAAGCTAAGATGAAAACTGTACAATTTCCCATCAATATAATTCTGAATTTTATAAGGAAAAAACCCCAACAAAACACAAAGCAACCCTCTCACTGAGAACCCAGATTCAGAGTTCTCACAAAATATCAGTCCTCCTGTGTGTGCAAGATGCAAGTAGACTATTGGAAAGTAGTTTTAAAATAGATTGCACACAGGCTAACTTCCCAAGATTAATGGGTACTAGAGACAGAGCTCATACTTCTTATGCAGGCAAACCTACCATTGACTTATAGTGCATTTCCCTGAATGAATGGCATGTTGGAACTCCTGGAAGGAAGCCATGCTACAAAGAATTGAATTGAATGGGGTCAGAAACAGTCCCAGAAAGCCCTTTTAAGCTTGGAAAGCACCCTACTGAATTCTCTGCCAAGTGCACTATTTACTGCCACATATATAAAGAGTAGCCTGCACTCCTTCAGAACTGGCTACTCAGTATTTGCCAAGCTGCACGGTGCAGACAATGCAAACAGCATCCCACATCCATCCATCCTGCACAGGCAAATCCTGCCCAGGTTGTTCCAGTGTCCTGGCCATGCTGGATGCTGCTGATCCCTACAAAATGCTGCTTGCTTGAACTGGACCATGGACTTCTTGGTCTTCCCTGATGATGTTTTCATCTTGACACACATCTAATTCTTTTCTCTTGTAGCTTCAGCAGCTCAGAGTGAGGGTGTAAATGTATTTACTGTGATTATGTATTCCGTGATGCTAGAAATACTTTGCCTTCTTAAAATTCCAGATAAAGTTAATAGGGCAAGCCTCAGTAAACAAGGCTAATTACCTTGGCAATTTAGATTAAGTCCTTGAAATGGATTGTCAGAAATGAGTTTATTTATGTTACCAGATTAAGGAGCAGTTTCTCAGATGGTTCAGCTCCTGTGCAATAATCTCCCTCCTGATAAGCACAATGAGCTGGACACATTTCTTGTTCGTTCCTGCACATACCCTTAAATGGACTTTTAAATCACTCTCAATTCATTACTTGAATTTGAGAGTCTTAACTCAGTGTTTCTTATTAATTCTTCTGTTGTGTTTGTTAGTTTTGCTAATTAGCTTTAACTCTGTTCTGGAAATGGTTTGGTTTTGATGCCCCCAGAGCCAACCAATAGATGGTGACAGCGGCCCGCTGCTGGATTTAGCCTGGTTACACATGGCTGAGAGCCTGAGTTTTCTCTTAATGGCATCATTTCTTACACTCTGAGGCCTGGTGGTGTTAGTAGAACACAAATATTTTAACTTTCAACATTCAGAGTTACTGGGATAAGCCTGGAATGGCTCAGAGTCTGTGGTGTGCACATAAGTACAGAAAAGATTGAACCAGCACAAGATTTCAAGTCTCAAAGAAATTATTTGAGAACAAACTCTAAAGACAAAAAATCAGTGTTCTAGTTTTTAAATCAATAATTTTTCCAGTGCAAGATTCTGCATCAGCAAAACTCAGAATGGCATTTAGTAGTTTACAAATTGCAAATATTAGCTCCATTTAAGAATTGTGTTTAAAGGATCTTTTTGTGAAGGTCTGACTGTCTGCCCTCTGTAGGCTTCTGTATATAATCTGCTGGGAAAATTAAGTTTGATCCTCTTGTCTTTATTGTATGATACTCACAGGCAGGGTGGGAGTTAACAGCTGACCCCATCAGCTTTCCATTTCCCTTGACCAGAGTTAGAATTTTGTCTTCATTTGAGAAATACATAGTGAAAAAAATGATAAGATAAAATCAATAATTTCTATTTGATGCAATAATTTTCTCCTAGAGCTTTGTTAGCAAAGGACAAAATCCATCCTCAGATGAAACTAGTGGGAACTTTTTCATGTATTTTAATGGGCTACAGTATTAAATTCTTCATTAATATTGCACAATAGGAAATTTTTCATTGTTGGAAATAATTTTTACAGTTATTTATAAGAAGCAGAATATTATTTAAAAATTCCTTTATATTTGAAGTGTTAAATGTTGGTTACTTCTTAAGATGGGAAAAATATTTTACTACTGTATCCTCAATTACAGTAATTTCATGACTATAAGGCGCACACTTTTGACTAAAATTTTCCCCCGAAGCTGGAAGTGCGCCTTATAGTCTGGTGCGCCTTATCTGATGTACAAAGTTGCAACATTTGCCACCCCGGAAGTGCGAGCCCGCAACAGTCCCCAGCCAAGCAGAGCCTGCCCGGTGGCAGCATCAGGCCAGCGCCAGGCCGGGGCGAGCCCAGTGGCATCGGGGCGGCGGCCACACGGCGGGGGGTAAAACGTGGCGGCTCAGCCTGGGCAGGGGGGCTAAGCCGCCGGCATCGGAGAGGTGGCCCCGCAGGGCGGGCCCGCTTGCATCAGGGCGGCCCCCGCTGGCATCGGGGCGGCCCCCACGTGGGGCGGGCTCGCCGGCATCAGGGAGGTGACTGCGTGGGGGTGGGAAAGAGCAGCGACGCAGCCCAGGTTGGGGGGCAAAGCTGTCGGCAACAGGGAGGTGGCCCCACAGGGAGGGGAAAGCTACTGCATTGGGGTGGCTGCTGCACGGGGAGGGGGAAAGCCTCCGGAATCGGGGCAGCGGCAGCATGAAGCGAGCCTGCTGGCGTCGTGTCACCCGGAGCACCAGAGACCTCCCGGAGCAGTGGGGCCCCAGGGACGCTGCACGGAGAGGCAGTGGGCATAGCCCAGCCCCGGGCCCGCTCCACAGAACAGTGGCGGGCATGCCCCAGCCCCAGGGACGCTCCACGGAGCAGAGGTGGGCGTAGCCCAGCCCCGGGTTGCTGCACGCAGCAGCCAATGGCTGCATGCGGAGGCCAATGGCTGCCGGGTTGAGGTGGGGCCTCGGCCAGCAACCGCGCAGGGGGAGTTGGGGGCAGAGCCTTGCTGCAAAAAAATGTGCACCTTATAGTCCAGTGTGCCTTATCTGATCTACAAAGTTGCGAAATGTGCCAACTCCGGAGGTGTGCACCTTATAGTCCGGTGCGCACCTTATAGTCCGGTGCGCCTTATGGTCGTGAAATTACTGTAATTTTTTTTTTTGTAAAGTAAATTTTCATGAAGATGGTGAAATATGCAAATTATTGTTATCCATTCATAATGCTAGATGTTTTATTTGAAAATATGGAGAAATTTGTCATTACTTTCCAGAATTCTGTGTCTCCACAAAGAACTAGCAAATATTTCTAGAATATTTCAAATATTCTAGAAAATCACAAGAAAAGACAGAAGTAGTCATTGGATCTACAGGATGAACTGGAGAAAGTGTTTTCTTGGAGCTACACTTCTATGTCTGGTTGAAAGGTAAAATTTCAGGAATCTTCTAATACAGAAAGAAGAGCAAAAGAAAGACAGAGACATAATGTCAGCTGAGGAAAATCACTCCAGTATTTCAACAGGTAAAAAGCAACATTTAAACTGCTGTAAAATGAATCTGAACAGGTTGGTTGAGAACCTCAAAGCCCACCCAAAACCGTGCCATGGCAGGGACAGCTCCCACTGTCCCAGGCTGCTCCAGCCCCAGTGTCCAACCTGGCCTTGGGCACTGCCAGGGATCCAGGGGCAGCCACAGCTGCTCTGGGCACCCTGTGCCAGCCCTGCCCACCCTGCCAGGGAACAATTCCTGCCCAAGATCCCATCCATTCCTGCCCTCTGGCACTGGGAGCCATTCCCTGCCTCCTGTCCCTCCAGCCCTTGCCAATTGTCTCTCTCCATCTTTCCTGCAGCTCCTTCAGGCCCTGCAAGGCCACCCTGAGCTCAGCCCAAAGCTTCTCCTGTGCAGGTGAACAATCCCAGCTGTGCCAGCCTTTCCTGCCAGCAGAGCTGCTCCATGCTCTGCTCATCCTGGAGCCTCCTCTGGGCTCTCTGCAGCAGCTCCAGCTCCTTGCTGTGCTGGCCCAGGGCTGGGGCAGTTCTGCAGGTGGGTAAGAGCCATAAATGCAAAATCAAAGTATTAGTAATTAGCAGTGTAATTAGTACTAGTAAATAGTAAATTAGCAGTGCTCATAGGTACTTGTTAGATGATATTTCTCTGTGTTGCCCTAGTGTCATTTCCTCCTGCCCAGGAAATTGTTAACCTCTTTTGTGGACAACAATCCTTCTGGCCAATGTTAATGCAGAATTTAGTGTCATCTGCTTGATTCAGTAAAATAGCAGCCACTCCCAATATCTCCTTTAAAAGCTTGCAAGTTTTATTCCAAACAACTGCACAATTCTTAGCAGAATGATTTGAAGGAGTGAAAGAAAAAGAAAGTTTGGTGAGAAGGACTGGAATGCTGGTTCTGGACATAACGAAATACCTGTTGAATGAGAGTTGACATCAATGAACTTCAAAAATGTACTATGTGTCTTAATTAATGGAAATGTCACAATGCTCTTTTGGCTAGGCTTTCAAAGCCAGATGAACTGCTGGGGACTTCTGAAAACTATTTGAGTATTCCACTGTGACAGCAAGGAATTAATGCTAAAATATCACCAAGTAGCAAATCAGGCACTTTTTTACAAGCCTGTACCTGCACACAAACATATTCAGGTGCAGGTTCTGGAAATTACACCTGAATACTCATGTGAGCAAATTTTTGTGTACAAAGCTTACAAGATTATGTTCAAATTTGACAGAAATGCCATCCTGGATTTTGTTGGGTTTTTTTTTAACCTCTGAAACATTTCAATTCATAAACAATCTTGCTCCAAATGCTTACTCAGAAGCAAGGTGGAAGGCAGGTGTTGAAGAACATAAATGTGGTTTCCTCATTTTAAGGAGTTTAAAGCTGATATGGTATCCTAGAAACCTAGGGTACAGTAAATTCACGAATACAAGCCGCACTGAGTATAAGCCGCATCGCCGGGTGTTGGCAAACATTTTGGTTTTTGTCCATAAATAAGCTGCACCCGAGTATAAGCCGCTCTGTCGTTCGCAGCGAGGACCCGCGTGCAACAAAGTTGCCAAATAGTAACAGAACCGTGGCAGGGCGGGGTTTACTGGCTCAGCTTGGGCCATAAGGGCTCGGGGTTGCCGACAGGGTTGGGTGGCCCAGCTTGGCACTGCCGCTTGGTGGAGCCGCTCGGGGCCAGCTGCCGCCACTGCTGGGCTCGGTCACCCCAGCCCGGCGTTGCCCCGCGGCGGCAGGGGGGGCACAGAGCCCGCCGGCACCTGCGGCGGCGATGGGACGCGGGGATGTAGCCTGCCTGTTCCTGCGGCGGCGGCATGCGGGGACGGGAGCCCCCCGAGCTGCGGGCCCAAGCATGAGAGAGTCCCTGCTTCCCCTGAGCTGCAGGGCTAAGCAGGAGGGAGCTGCCCTGTCTCCCCCGAGCCGTGGGGCCAGCAGGAGGGAGCTACCCCGCCTTCCCCACCCCCTGTGCTGCCTGCACGGAGCAGCTCCACCCGCGGCGCAACAGAGTAACAATTTGTAACAATCGCGAAATGCTGGCAAGTTACTCGACTCAGCACCTCGGTTTCCACTTCTGGAGGTGGAAATGTCAGAAAATTATTCACATATTAGCCGCTCCTGAGTATTAGCCGCATTTCCGGTGTGGGAGCAAAATTTTAGTCAAAATGTTGCGGGTTGTATTCGTGAAATAACTGTGTAATTCCTGTTAAAATTTAGAAAAAGGGAGCCAAACAATGCTTCCTAAACACATGTATAATAAGATTTCTAGGAGAAAAGGGTTGAATAAGTCTGTAACTAAATCAAGACACAGAAAATGATACAAACCTCCAAAGGTCAAATCAGCGTTTACCAGTGCAATATGGTTTATTGATAGCATCTCTTAGAGATTTTTTAGGTGTAAAATTGATTCCCAATCTCATTCAAAGTATCTTAGAAGAAACTTTTTTGACAGGAACTGTGAGAGGAATGTATTGAGACTCCACTAGGAATTAATCTGTTATAAATCATTATGTCTTTACCACATGTCAGGCAGTGCTTTCATAACCTTTGGGAGCTGTGATGGGGGCTGGCTAAAGTTCCTGCTGCTCACTGAGCTTTTGGGAAGCTCCTATGTGACATTAAGAGCACTTTTAAGGTGCTGCTCTGAACTGTGTCTATCCCAAGGAATCTCTGGGTGAGCTTTGCCAAGACATTAACAGGAATATGCTCCTTACACTCTTGGGTGGATCCTTGCATCCTCTTTCTCTATTTGGAGACTGATCCATAAGGGATCTCTGAGCTGGCATTTGATCTGCTGCCACCTTTCACCTTCTGAGGAGGGAATTTCACCATCTGGCCAAGGGTGTTCTGGAGAGCAGGGAAATCAGAGGGTGGAAGCAGGAGCTCTGTGGGTGTGTAGGCAGGAATAGTCTCTGCTTTAACATCAATTATAGACTAACTGCACTGCTTCCCCTGCCTTCACAGAGGTTTTCATACAAAACAAAAGTAATTGTATTGATAAAGCTGCTGGAAAAGAGTGCAAAGTTTTAGAGGGGTTTGCCAGTCTCCAAAATTCTCAGCCAGCCAGTAGGTTAATTTGCGAATAGTTGTCTTGGTTTGAAAGACAGGTGTCTTCTAAGGAAGGCAGGAACCTCCTTGGAATGGAAAATGTAAACCCCTTCCCTCCAAATTATTATAATTTTGAAATTAAGGGGCTCTCAGGCAAAGATATGAGATTAGGAATAACAGTTCTTTACTAATAGGCATAAGTAAAATAAATCCTACAACCTAATAGGAAAATTAAAAAAATAATATGCAGTAGTACAACTGACTGAGTCAAGATACAACCTGACACCCCATCAGTCAGGGTGTTGGTAGCAGTCCCATTAAACGGTGGCTGCATCCTCCTGCTGTGACAGATGTGCTTCAGTTGAAGCAGGGATCCTGTATAAGGGTGCAGTTTTCCTTTGAAGGTCTAGTAGATGAGTCTGGTCTTCCTCTGGGAATCCAGTGGTAAAAGGCTGACTGTGTTGATCCAAATGTCAGATTACATCCAGGTGGGAATGTTTGGCTCCTCCCCTGGGTGAAGCATCTCCCAATGGGATGATGTAATTTTATCAGTCAAACAGTGGGACTCAATGTCACATTAACAGAAAATATCCCCCTTGAGGGAGGATGGGCCATGGAAGAGATAAAGAACGCTGCCCCACTTGGTTTTAACAGCTGGCAATAGAATACCTACTTATGGTTACATCTTGCCTTGCAACCTAAGACAGTGATAAACCATCAAACTGTGCAAGCATTAACTGAAGGGGGCGGGAACAAGTATGGAATATATTTATAAATGCTGCTAGGACATGGCTTTGGAGCTATGGATTGTGTTTTGCATGATAGAGTTCAGAACCACTTTTTCATTGTGTATTATCATGCATATATGACAATGAAAAATGGATTTTCTCAAGACATAGCTAAATAATTTGTAATTATATTTTTTGGTTATTTTCAATCAAACAAATGCACATTGCCTCAGAAATTTTTATATATAAGCTGGAAAAATTGCCTTACTTGACAACTGGTGTAAGTTTTTCAAACTGGGACTGAAGAAAAGAAAGAATGTCCCAGAGGAAAAAGAATTGTCCTGTAGAAACAATCTTTCACCCAAAAATGCAGCTAAAGATCAGAAATCCTTGAGATGGCATCAAGAGTTGGGAAGCCTGAAAACACAGTCACCACCAGGAGCTAATTCACCAAGTAAACAAGGGAGGCAAACAGCTTGAAATTATTTCTGGTCCTTCCTGAACACGTGCCCGTAACTCACAGAGTCAGGGACAGGACTGAGCTAAAGGATCTCAAAAGACAGTGAGTGTGGGAGTGGTAATGCTGAAACACAGAAGTACACAACTCTGAGGGGCCATTCCTCTGAGGTGTAAATGATTTCTGATATCTTGATGTGAATCTGGTCATGTGATGGAACTGCCCAGTTCCTGCTCTAACCTGCTCAGCCCATTTCTGCTGGGAACTCTTTATTCTGATACCTCTTCTGCATGAACCAAAAGTGAGTTGAGTTCTGGGCCTGAACAAAGAACCCATAGTGCAAGAGTCAGTTTTGGCAGTTTCTATCATTTCTAGGAAAACATGGAAGGGGCAACAAACCTACTGGCCTTCCTGTAAGCCACTACAATAAATTTTTACAGGTAAAAATAATCCTACTTATCATTAGTTGTAAAAGAAATTGAAAAAGGTTCCCTTACATTAAAAAAAAAAATGTCTAAATCACTCCTATTTCCCTTCTTAACAGCAGAAACAGAAACTGTGTTGTAAAGGAAATTTTCTGGATTGCAAAGGGTGACATATGGGATGTAGAGCATCTTTGCAGAATCCACTCTGAAAGCCTCTGCAGGACATTCCTTGTCATCCTTCAATATTCCTGCCCTTTTTCCACTCTTGAGCTCTGGTTGACTATTTATATTTGTCCTTGATCTTAACTAACACCTTGAGCCTCTTCCCCAAGCTATGTCCTGTGGAAGGAACTGTAGAAGTGCAGAGTGATGGACCTTGTGACAGTGAATGGATGGCTTCAGGTCTGACATCCTAATTTTGAGTCTGGCACACAGTCCCTCAATAAATCCAAGGATTTAGGTATCCCTTATTTGTGGATCATGGGAATTGCATGTTCAGTAGATACAACCTCTCTTCTGTTAGGAATATATGTTTAATTGTGTGTTGCCCCTGCTTAACATTTTAATACCATATTTATTGTGTAAATATGTATATCTATATATCTGTAACTATATCAGGAGATATAAAACCTTCCTGTATAAATAAGACTGCATGATTAACAGTTGCAAATTATCTAGCTCTAGCCAAGACACAGTGCCTCTCTTACATATTTTAGATCTGATAATTAATCAATTAACATTTTTGCTGAAACACAACCTATACATTCAAACCAAGGAAACAACTCCTATAAACTGCTTTTCTTTTCTTTTCTTTTCTTTTCTTTCTTTTCTTTTCTTTTCTTTTCTTTTCTTTTCTTTTCTTTTCTTTTCTTTTCTTTTCTTTTCTTTTCTTTTCTTTTCTTTTCTTTTCTTTTCTTTTCTTTTCTTTTCTTTTCTTTTCTTTTCTTTTCTTTTCTTTTCTTTTCTTCTTTTCTTTTCTTTTTTTCTTTTCTTTTCTTTTTTCTTCCCTTCCCTTCCCTTCCCTTCCCTTCCCTTCCCTTCCCTTCCCTTCCCTTCCCTTCCCTTCCCTTCCCTTCCCTTCCCTTCCCTTCCCTTCCCTTCCCTTCCCTTCCCTTCCCTTCCCTTCCCTTCCCTTCCCTTCCCTTCCCTTCCCTTCCCTTCCCTTCCCTTCCCTTCCCTTCCCTTCCCTTCCCTTCCCTTCCCTTCCCTTCCCATCGTTTTTTTCCAACAAACAGCAAGAAAGAAAAAATATTTTTTATTGTAAGATATTCACCATGCACATACTAGCAGTACTCTCTGACTAGGCTAACAGCAAATGGGACTGATTCCACAGGACCTGAGGACAAATATTCCCATTCACTCCACACTGCACACACTGAATTTGCTTGATATATAAGTATTTTCATTGTCTGCTGGAGCTCCATATATTTGGTTATAAGACCATACGCTTTACCTACTTGTATCTCTGCAGAAATACACCTGGCTTGCTATGGGATGACAAATTCCTATGTATCCCATCATCATTTTTATGTACTTCACTTGTTTCAATTAATATGTAGAGAAAACAAATAGATTCATTTCTTCTCTTTAAATTTCTCTGGGCAAGGACTCAATTTTATTTCTAGTTCTTGGAACAGGAAACTGAAAGTATTTAACCATAAACTTACCCTTGTATTTTGCAAAGATGCAAAATTTTTGTTAAAATAATAGAAGTCAACAATCTATCTCTATAGATTAACTTTGTTCTGAACACCATGTTAGAAATTTTGCTGGAGCATTAATTCTTTTTGCTTGCTTTTAAAACTAACCAGTTAATTTAGCATTTCAAGGAAACACAGTCTATGGATAACAAGTCTGTGGTGATTCCTTGACTGTAAATGTAGTTGGTTAGTAATAAATCTTTGATTTCTTGCATATTTATTTAATGTAGATTAATGTCTTATGTCTCATTGAGCTTCACAGTCTTTATTGGAATAAATTCAACTGTAGAAAAGTAAGAAAACTACACATTAAACTGGTATATAATTTATAGTAATAGACTCAAGAGTGTGTGTTTATCGGATAACAGAATTAAGTCAATGTGTTTTTAAATTGTTTATTATGCATCAAGATACTGTGGAGCCCACTGAGACAGAACAGCACATATAGAATAAAGAGAATATGATGTCTGCAGTGTTTATGTGGTCTGCTTAGCACTTTACAATTTAGAGAGTCTATATGTTGAGCTTAAAATACCAGTCTGCACAATGGGGTAAAATGTTCTTCTGAGATTCAGTTTTTGCAGTGTAAAAGGACACTTTTAAATGAGCACAGGAATTAGTTTAGCAGAAATGCAACACCAAGGCAGAGTGCACATGGATGCACACAGGGTAAATAACTGTCCCTTCAACCACCCAGTGTTACTTAAAGAGTTAAATAATAATATTTGGTATTATTACACTTCCTTTAAGCACCCACCAATGTCCCCAGATGGATTTTCACACAATCTGTGTCACTCCTGAAGGCAGGGACCAACTGACAAGGGACAGCCCCCTCACTCCAGGAGCAACCTATCGGGTCCAGTGCTGCTCTCAGTGCTCCTGATTTTCCTTTCTGGATTCTGTTCTCTGGATTTTCAGGCTCCCACATTTCCAGAGAGATGCTTCCCTATTGAGAAATCCCAGTGTTTTCCTTGAGGAATAATTTTCAACCAGACCAGCAATCAACCAACCAAACCTCTGACTTCACAGCTGGTGGGGTTAACTTTGACTCTATTACACATCAGAATAATAGAAAAATGAGGGTTTAGAGCCCAGATTTGAGGTTTGCATCCAGCTACTCTGCAAAGGGCCTGTGGATTCAAAGGACTTCAAAGCACAGGCTTTGCAGCATAACTGCCAAAAACCCCTCATTGGGGGTGTTTACTTGTGCAAATTTAGGATTTTAAACCCTTTCCCTTTAAGGGCTTAGAATTTCTGACTTTCAGTGAGTTTTGTGTGCAGATGGGTCTCCACAGACTCTTGGTATAATTTTGTGAGTGCCATGGTTCCCCCAGCTGTTCTGACAGCAGATTTTAAGACTGAAATGTAATACCTGCTACTACTGGGAGACCTGCTCAGAAAAAAATGATTTCTCTAAGATGATGATCTCCTGAAGTCAGGGAAAGACAAATATTGATTTATTTTAGAGTGGATTGCATACACTACCTTTAATAGTTATTTAATTATCAATTTTCCATGTGGGGCATAATGTGCAATAAACTGAATTACTGTTACCAAATAACATGTTCATTTTCCAAGGCAATATTGGAGCGTTCCCTCTTTAACAAGAAATACATCTTGTGCCTACTGCACTGTAAAGTTGAAGGTCAGTCAGTTTATTAACCCCAAATGGCTTTATAACCTATTAAACATAAACCATATCTGAATTATTAATTAATATTGCTGTATTATATTGTGCTCTGTCCTCTTATGTCTTTCCAGCATTTGTCATTCCTCTTCCTCCTAAACCAAGTGGGGCTCTTTGTGGCACTTCACAAACCTTCATTCCAATGAATAATTTATCCTCCCTACATTTGATTTGTTCTTAAAGATTTGACATTGGCAGTGCAATCTGTTGTAAATAGAATTTCTTCCTTTCTTCCCTGAGCCTGGGATGGACTCCCTGGGTGATTGGCAGCTGTCATTCATCACCTGCACATTGCAGCTGGTACCAACCTGGTCTCACAGAGTTGTGTCAATGGCCAATTACAGTAATTTCACGAATACAAGCCGCACCTTTTTGACCAAAATTTTGCTCCTACACCGGAAATGCGGCTTATACTCAGGAGTGGCTAATATGTGAATAATTTTCTGACATTTTCAACCTCAGGAGTGCAAACCGAGTCAGTGCAAACTGCAAAGTCGAGCACCTGCCAGTAAAACCCTGCATTTATGTGGTTGTTACAAATTGGTTACTCTGTTACGTGGCGGGTGGAGCTGCTCCGTGCAGGCAGCACAGGGGGTGGGGAAGGTGGGCAGCTGCCTCCTGCTGGCCCCGCGGCCCAGGGGGAGGCAGGGGGCTCCGTGCTGCTGGCCCCGCGGCTCGGGGGGCTCCTGTCCCCGTGTGCCGCCGCCGCAGGAGCCGGGCGGCTCCATCCCCGCGTCCCATCACCGCCGCAGCTGCGGGCGGGCTCTGTGCCCCCCCTGCCGCCGCGGGGCAACGCCGCGCCAGGGTGACCGAGCCCAGCGGTGGCGGCAGCTGGCCCCGAGCGGCCCTGCTGAGCGGCAGCGCCGAGCTGTGCCACCCAGCCCTGTCGGTAGCCCCGAGCCCTCATGGCCCGAGCCCTCATGGCCCGAGCTGAGCCAGTAAACCCCGCCCTGCTGTGGTTCTGTTACAAATTGGCAACTTTGTTGCACACAGGTCCTCGCTGCGAACGACAGAGCGGCTTATACTCAGGTGTGGCTTATTTATGGACACAGAACGAAATGTTTGCCAACACCCGGCGATGCGGCTTATACTCAGTGCGGCTTGTATCCGTAAAATTACTGTAATTATATTCTTCTGATTGCAAGCTGCTCTATTATGAGTGCCTGGGTAAATGCTTCCCCTGCTAAGTAATTTACCTGGCATTCTCAGGTGTAAGTGACAGTGGCATCAAAATACTATCTGAAGGAATTATAGTATTTTATCAATTGTCACTGAAGCTGTGCATAAGTTCTTCTGCAGAGCAAACTTGCATGCATATCAGTTAGTGATCCCATAAAACTGAAAAGAGCTGCAGCTGCCCAAGGATACCTGAGAAGCAATGAATCACTAAAAAGTATAACTAAAAAAAAATTATAGTGTGTTTTGGTAACATTTTAGAGTATTTAAGGTATGGAAAATGTTCAGGCCACCTCTGGTGAATGGAGAAGTAATTTAGACTTTTTGTTTGTTTGCTTGTTTGTTTTGTTTTCTTTGGGGGTTGTTTGTTTTGTTTTTTTTTTTTTTATTTTTACTATATGTAGTTTCAATACTTCTGATTTTACCAGATCCCCAAGTACTCCAATCATAGCAAGTCCATCTTCTGTAGCTCTGACCTGGTGAAATACTGTGATAATGAAGTCCAGTACCTCAGTGCTGTTGTTTTACACTTTCATATTGCATCATTTGTCACATGATGCTGCTGATAAAAATATAATTGACTGAGATTCTATCTTTAGGGACAACACTTTTAATATAAGTTACTTAGACCTGGTAAATGCTGTTTATTATTCTGTAGATTACTGCTGCTATTCATTGCTGAGGAAAGCGGTCTATCATTCCACAACATTTAATGCTAAGAAATTCCCATCCCAAAAATATTCCTTTTATGTTGGAGACACTTGAGGGAGAGGTGCTCACCAAGCAGAACTCTGATAGCAATTGCTGCTTTACTTATCTTCTTTGAAATGAACTTGCCAAAACCCCAGTACTTAAAATTTGTCTTGTTTAGTGTTGCTAGATTAGCTTAAAGTACCTTGGGAAATTCTGGGTAAAAGAGAACTAAAAGATTAAAAAATACATCTCCACCTTGTCCAAAGGATGCTGGCATTTGTTCCAGTCCTGCTGAGCAGCCTGGCAGCTTGGGCTGGGAGCAGGGCTTGCTGAATTACACAAACTCCAAATGATTCTCTTGGTGTCTTGAGGTTCCTTGAGATTCCCAAGCTCATCACTCTCCTTTTGAAGATACATCCCTGTTCCTCAGGTCACAGGACAGAGGCACAGCCTTTCTCTTCGCCTTACTCCACTTTCTTTTCCTCAGCCATATCTAGGAAGTTAAGAGATAAATGAAAGAAATATTTGTATTTTAGAATAGCTCTTTAGATGTACATGTGGAGTCATCATAAATCTCTTTCCTGGTCTCACTTTGCAGAGGAAGCATTTCCAGGTTTACTGAAGGAAGGGTATGGCATTTGGTTTTAGAGTCCTTCACTCTGACACAGTGCTTTTCCTATAACCTGGGTTCATGTTTTTACTTAGGACTTGGTTGTTCTCTAGATTTAGTCTTTTATCAGTATTTATCCAATTATTATTTATATTAAAAAGAATGTATTTGATATTATTTTCATTGATATTATTTTCATTACTTTATTTGCTTTCCTTTCTTGTTTTTGCCTGTACTTAATTGGATTTGTGGCTAAAGTTACTTCTTATTAAGAGAAGCATTGCTTATTTTCCAAACATCCTCAAATAGTAATTAATAATTGTTTCTTTCTGTTTACATTTCTCCCTGTGGTCAGTTTTCCTGTAATTTTCCTCAGCTTTCTCTCAGCAGAGATTTCTGCCATGCTTTCATATTTAGACTACCTGAAATTTCATTTGATTACTACTCATCTCTTATTATCTGAGATATCCAGTTTGGAATATTTGGCCCCCTGAAGAAGTGTGCTCAATCCTGTCATATCCATAGCAGACAATTTTCCTTTTAAGATTCATAAATTCCATTTTGCAAAGCTCACAGAGCCTGTTGCAAAGATGGTTTAGCTGAAACTTGCAAGAATCAAATCCTATCTGCTGTGTTTAATTACTGAAAATAATGTAATCTTTCTGTAGGATTTGACATTTATTCCTGTGGCTTGATTTTTTCTCCTCAGTACTCTAGAGTTTGCTGTCCAATTAGTTGCTGCCTCCCCTTTCCAATAATCATCACATTTCAGAAGTGTTTTTTGAGAGGGAGAAGCTTGTTTGGGGCAGTTTGTAGTGAAAGTGTGAGATCGTGTGAGAAACTACAAAAATAACTTTCTGCTGTGATGCCCTTTATCATGGAATCACAGAATCACAGAATGGCTTGAGTTTGAAAGGGACCTTAAAGCTCATTTTTCTCCACCCCCTGCCATGGTAGGGATGCCTCCCACTGTCCCAGGCTGCTCCAGCCCCAGTGTCCAACCTGGCCTTGGGCACTGCCAGAGATCCAGGGGCAGCCACAGCTGCTCTTGGCACCCTGTGCCAGCCCCGCCCACCCTGCCAGGGAACAATTCCTGCCCAAGATCCCATCCATTCCTGCCCTCTGGCAGTGTAAACCTCTTCCCCTACATACTGTAATGACAATTTTTAATAACTTATGCTTATTCACAATATTATTTGTTTAACTTTCACTAGAACTAGCAAATTAAAAGTAATTTTAGATCAGACACTACTATTAAATTCCTGTGCTTATCATATTTGCCTTTGATATCTGAAGGTGGAAGGGTTGTGTGGTAGCAGGGAATGTTTATATGGCCCAGCTGAGGTCAGTAATTAACGCTACTTTCCCCTCTGTCACTACTGGAGTGGCATTTAATCTGTGCTGCCACAAAGTCTCAATAAAGGCAGCCCAGAAACACTGCAACAGTTCAGTGTTTTAATGACACACACTAAAGCCATGCCACTGATTAGATTCTTTGCTAATTATCTTCTGCTATTTCTGTTGGTTATTTTCAATAAAATGAACAAACTTATTTACAAGTAGCATTGCTTGTTAAGATGCCCCTCAAGGTTTAATTCCTATAAGACAGAACAAAAGTTTTTGAAACATCATTTTACACACTTCCGGCAACAAAAACCAACTAATTTAGTAAGAATGTTGGAGAACTTCTCTAGAAATTTCCTTCCTCCTTTTCCATAACTTGCTTATACTTTATTCCCAGTAATTATGCCAAAGTTATGTAGGAAGGTCTATGATGTGTTATTGTTTTTGCCGAAGCTCAGTAACAGCTGGATTGAAGCTCTCTGAAGGATTTTCATCCTTAAGCCTGCAGTCTGATTTTACTTTAAAATGCCCCATGTTGCCTTGACTTGGATTCAGACTGCATTTAACTTTTCTAGGAGAGGATTTGTATGTCCTTTGAAGAGGAAGGAGCTGTGGTTATCTCCCCAAGGGAGACAGGTTAATCTGTAGCACAATGTGTACGTAATACCCAAAGAATTCTGGAAAACCCAATGGAAGGCAAATGAGAAACTGTAAGAACAGAGGCGGAAGCCCATATATCTGCTTATCACAGAATCATGGAATATCCTGAGTGTAAGGGTCCCAGGGATGTGTCTGCAGCCCCTGTCCCTGCCCAGACCCCCCAGCAATCCCCCTGTGCATCCCTGGCAGCGCTGGCCCAGCGCTCCTGGAGCTGCGGCAGCCTCGGGGCCAGGACCATTCCTGGGGAGCCTGGGCAGTGCCAGCACCCTCTGGGGGAGCAGAACCTTTCCCTAAAATCCCCCTGAGCCTGCCCTGGCCCAGCTCCAGCCGCTCCCTGGTGATGTCCCCCCCAGAGCAGAGCTCTGCCCTCAGCTCCTGTGCTCAGCTGAACCAGCCCAGTGCCCTCAGCCGCTCCCCAGGCCCTTCACCATCCTCACGGCCTCTTCTGGAAACTCTCTGATGGCTTCATGTCTTTGTTGTAGCTCATGATATCCAGAGCTACCCTAGTGCTCAGGGTGAGGAATTGAATAGAAACAAAATCAGGAAGCATCTACCCATGTCTCAGATACATACATATTCTGTTGTCCTACTTTGCTGCTTTTCTCCTTACTCTATTGCTTCACAGTTATCTTTAACATGACATGCAGCCCTCTGTTCTTAACCCAAACTAATATGCCTCTGCCATGCCTTTCAAAGTTCTATGCTAGCAAAGGCTTTGACCCAAAAATTCTCTCCCAAGAGAAAATGCTGCTCAGAGGCTGCTTCTCTCACATCCTAGATCTCAGCTGGAGCTGTTGGGATAGAAATGTCTCAACTGTTACTAGTGCTTCTCTCCCTGGTGTAGCAAAACTAGGGAATAATAAACTGCTGGGAAGTAATCCAAGTATTATGAACACTAGATAATTGAATTACTCATAGGACACCAAGGAATGTCCACTTCATTACAAAACCTCAAAGCTGTCCAGTTGACAAAACACCCTTTGGGTTTTTACCTTCAGGGTTTTGCTGTGCAAATATGTGTCTGAGAGGTTTGTTACTTTTTTCCCACTAAATTAGATCCTTCATCATGAATGATTCACAGTGTGATGTTTGTAATGGAACCAAACACCAAAACATAACAAAGCTTTTTGCTGTGCAAAAGGCAGGTTTGTCTCCTTTCTAGGGTTTGTTAGTAATGATCAGGAGCTGAGGAAATCTCCACTGTCACCTTTCACTGCTATTCTCTTATTTTTCTGTGCTTTGTAGCCCTTCCACAAATAGTACAAGACTGTTAATAAAATATATTTTTTCTTTAATAATTAGTGGAGCTGACAAATTTGTGGTCGACAGACAAGACCTCTGTCCAGGAGATGAGGTCTTGGAAGGATTAAAATTCTGATAAGAAAATACAGGTCCTTTTTTTGGCAGCTCAGTACTTCCTCCAAGTACTCACAGTAATTTAGAAGGTGCAGAAACTGAAAAGCCAAGAATTGTGTGATCATAGAGGTGCAGGATTTTGTTCTCTTTCCTTGATGGATCTCATTATCCAGTAGAAATCTGAACAGAAATGCAAAGAGAATACCTATACAAATAATATTTTTCATGGTCACCCTGAAATCAGAGCTGATTTAATCCTGAGCTGTCAGCTTTCACCACAAGGAAAGATCACAGCAGAGCCTGGGAGGGCTTTCCTGGAGATCACCAGGACAATTGACAGGAAAGAAGGGATTTTTGCTCTTCAAGAGTGACAATTTTTCATTAATACTCTGAAGTATTTATACTAAAATTAACTGAATCTGAGTATACACCAAGTTCCAGTTGGTTAGTTTTCCAATTTATAGTATTACCTGATAATCTAAATCCCAGTGATATTAATAGAAGATGAGAAAAGATTGCAGAAAGCCTTGTATTCAATCTAAAAATAATTCAAAGTACAAGTAGGAAGATAAAAAATATTTTCATATGGAAATTGCATATAAATGCAATAAAATTATTATAGCAGATAGCAACCATAATTTTTTTCCTTTACAAGGGCCTTTTGGATATTTATACATTTATAAATATGTTGATATTTCCTGATGTTTTAATGTATTGCACATCACACGATTTGAGACAATATTGATATTGATTTGGTTTTGTCTTTTTAATTCATTAATTGCAAGTTTCCTTGTAGAGATTTTTCTTCCATCGTACTTCCTAGATCAGATTTTCTACCAGTGAGGCAGTTTTAACACTCCAGGGGAAGGGATTAGCAATCTGTACTAATTAGGAGAATGTCTGGTTTTAGCAGCCTTTGATTTTCCAGCTGGATTGATGAGGTCCCAGTCAGGGTTGTGTCAGCAAAGAGCAGCCTTTCCTCTGAGGCTGCAGTGATGATCTGTGTATTGTGCTTTTCTAACTGCTCTGGTACATCTTTTGTGTTGACTTCCTCACCCAGGTAAGAGTGGCAAAAGTGGAAATGATAAATGCATCTAAATGAATGGACAGTGATCTGGGAGTTTTTAAACAGAATCTTTGTCTAAATTTAGAATAAACACCATAATTTTTTTTCTTTTAATGATTTTGCATCAGAAGTTTCCTAAAGATAGGTGTTTTTATTTCCAGGTGAGAGCAAATTTTGAAATGTGAACATGCTTAGAAAAGTTGAAATACTGAGTTTTTACTAATTCAACTATTGATTTCTCATCCCACAGACTATGACAAGTTTTAGGCATTGATGGTTTCTTTTTCTAACATTCACTCCGGCCCTTTCTATTTCCTTTTTGCTTCTGACATCTTTCCTTTTTCTTCTGAAATCCATAGAATTCTATAAAGCCTCCTGTGTTGGAGTCTGAAAACAGAAGCCTCTCTGAGTTCTTCACAGAGAGATCAACAAGTTCCAATGAGGGTTGAAAAACATAGTCCTAGATACCAGTGTTCAGAACAAATTTCTGTTGAGGTTCCAAGAACATAGTTTTAGACATAATAAAACTATAGTAAGAATATTGCTTACATTTTTTAGATAGAACAAGATAGACCATATGCGTAGTTTATACATAAACTGGCGTGCTAGGAAACTAAAATTCTAATAGATTAAGAAAAAATAGTTCGAGTTCATGTTTTTAGCTTATTAGATACTTTGTGTATAAGAATCTATGCATTGGGAAGAAACCTGCTTATTCTTGCTCTCTCTTTCTTCTCTCCTCTCACCACTATCATCATTACCCAAAAAGAAAATGGAAACTGCAGCAGCAACATCAGGACCTCGACAAAAGCAGCTCCTACTTTTAACTGAAACTTTACATTTATTTTCGGCCCTATACCAAAGACTTTTAGCATAGAGTTTAACGCTTGTAACTCTTTACCTTTCAAGACCGATGTGCCTTTACAATAAACAACTTTATAGCAACTAATAGCTGCTCGGTTCTTTTAAAGAAAACAACAACCTGAGAAATAGTGCCCTGAGTATGGGTGAATAAGCTACACTCCTGGGTTAGGGAAAGGACAGGGAGCTGGCAGTAGAAAAGGGCAAAGAAAGTTTTGAATGTTAGTGTCCTTTTGAACAGTGCTGTCCTGTGTGCTCCTACCCATGTGTGAAAAAAGCGGGGCTGGGGTTGCAACTCGGCTTTGCTGAACTGGTGGACGGTGACGTGGAGAGGCTGGGTCCTGGCAGGTGCCTTGGGGCTGAGTCATTGCTCGTTCCATGCAGCAATGTCCCAGGGCTGGATGGGGATAGCTCGCTGCTCTCACCTTCCTGGTGCATCAGCTCCTCCTGGTGTGAGCCAAGGGTCACCCTCCCTGCTGCTGCTGTCTTCCTCCTGCCTGGAGGCACAGGGCTTTCTTCCACCTTTTTGTCCCTTCATGAAAAGGGCAAGGTGGATAGAATAGCTGTTAGTCAAGCAAAACCTTCCATGGTCTGTAGGTGCAGAGAAGTGAATAGAGTAATTGACTGGGTGCAGCTTTCTATGGGTTCAGTGTTCTTGCAGCCTTCTCTGAGTGCCTCTGCCCAACCGCTGTTTGGGAAAGGATGTTGGATATAGATGGACTGCGGGATTAAGCCAGGAGGTTTATTTGTAGGATCACTGGAGCCCTTTTGTGATGAAGGTGGTTAAGAATTTTAATGAATCAGGGCCCTGACTAGAAAAAAAAAAAAAAAGAGTAAAATGGGGAGAGAATTTGGAAAACATGGAAAACCCAAAATATTTTAAAATTTGGGAAAAAAAAAAAAAGAGTTTTAAGCAATCTCTATCTTGACTGTATTAATATCAAACCATTCATCCTCATGTTCTGCACTGAGATAGTCATAAACTACAAATACCCACCTTGACCTGCACTTTTGGGACTCTTCTTCTAAATAAAGCTTATCATTCCTTGGCTAAATTACCAAAGAATCTAAATCTGTCTGTGTGAGAGGCTTTTTCCTTCCAGCTCTTTCCTAGCTGAGCACAATACACGCTGAACTGTAGCAGTTTATCAAAGAGCAAACATGTCATGTGGCTGAAAATGGATTGACAGACAGGACTTGGGTTAATTTACTGTAACCTTCCTTAAAAAGTTGTGTTGAGGAAGCAAAAGCCATTATCACACGACTGACCTTTGCCAGGAAAATATTAATCTTTCCCCAGCTCAGTTTGTTAGTACAAGTATACCAACCCAACTGCTCTCAGAAATGTCGGCGTTTAAAATAGGCAGCAACATGCTGCACATCAGAAACACTCCCAAGGAGGAGAGGCTCTTCTTTGTGGGAACCCAAGCCATCCCTCTGACTTCCCTGGATGGTTCAAGACCCTGGCAGGGGGCTCAGGAGCCTGGGCACAGTGCCCAGAACCCCTGTGCCTTTGATTTCAACCCCTGGGAAAAATTACCACCTTTACATGAAGAATTACAAGTCACAAAAAATAAGTAGAATGTAAGTTAGATTACAAGGTGGAAAAGTAGGTTTTTAAGATTGTTTATAATAAGGGTCTGGGGTCAAGATGGAGGAATCTGGGCATGTTCTGTCCTTCTTTCTCCTTCTTCCCAACATCCATCTTTTGGGTGATGTTGGCGCATTTAGATTTGTTTAGAGTATAACCAGACTGTACAATATTACTGATAGGTGTTGGAAGATAATTGTAAATAATGTTTATGTAGTTTGTAGTACAAAAAGACAATCCCACCCCAGAGGCCCGCAGTGTGCCTGGGGCTGAGCTGCTGAGAGGACCTCAGCTGGTCAAGGAAAGAACTTTTAGATCAGATAAAATAAACACCTCTGGAAACAACAGAAGAGTCTCCTGACTCTTTCTCTGGTGCTCGGGCTGGAGCACAGAGACTCTAAACCACACACAGGTGGTCGGCTCAGGCTCCAGAGACACCACTGACCACACTTCCTGAGGACACAAAGGGAAGCAGGGGTTGAACATGCATCCACATAGAGGCAAATTTAATAGGGATCCATAGGGGTGCCAATTTGCAGTACCAGCTTATTCTCACATAGTTGGTTAATTAAATAGTTCTTAAATAATTCCAAGAATTGGTTTCCCCCAAGACAGATGAGGTATTTTAAAATTAATGAGTCAGAAAGAAGACTGACCAGGACCACCCCTTCCAAATGAACAAATTAATAAGGGAATTAGGATATTTGTTCTGAACAGAAAGTGGCCTGGGGCACTGCCAGGGATCCAGGGGCAGCCACAGCTGCTCTGGGCACCCTGGGCCAGCCCTGCCCACCCTGCCAGGGAACAATTCCTGCCCAAGATCCCATCCATTCCTGCCCTCTGGCACTGGGAGCCATTCCCTGGCTCCTGGCACTGCAGTTCCTGAGGAATTGTCCCTCTCTGGTTCCCTGCAGCCCCTCAGAGCCTGGGAGGAGCTGTGAGCTCTCCACACAACCTTCTCCTCTCCAGGCTGAGCAGCCCCAGCTCTCCCAGCCTGGCTCCACAGGGGAGGGGCTCCAGTCCCTTCAACTTGGTGTCCCTCAAAGTGAAAGCTGATTCAATTGTTGAATAGAGTTTTCTCAACTACAATATAAATAGCAGCCACTATGAAAGTGGTATTATCTACTGTCTGAGAAATAGTTCAGTCCCAGCATTTTTTTTCTTTTCTTACCAGATAAAAAAATCTGTGGAATTGTAGATAGATTTTGATGCAAATACAGTTAATTTGCTGTGCTGTTGGTGTGCGTACCTGAATGTTTTGACTTCTCAGGCAGGCACAACCCAGCACCTCCCATGGCTCAGGTGGAAGGTAGGTCCTGGATGTACACACCCTGTTCCCTGCTGTATCCCTGCCTCTGGAGAATGTCTCCTGCACACAAAGTGCAGACTGGGCTGCCAACCATGCAGAGTAGTATCTCACAGAACACAGTTCTGCTTAAAAGTCATAAAATATAGAGCTCTGAGGAACATCTTGACACCGAGGCCAATAGAAAGAGATCTTTTGATCCAGGATCAGCAGAGCAGATTTAAAACTGCATTAAACTTTTATTAGAACATATCCATATTGGAATATATCAAATAGAATTCTCTACAAGCTGCTTCATAAAAACCAGAATATTTGAAAATGTTGTGGCTTGTTACTATTTCAAAGTTAGGGGAAGCTGTTCTGCAAGTGTCACTGTGCTGAATGTTGTCATTGGGGGATTCGTGCTTTGAGTTAGAATGGTTTTTTTTCTGAAGAATGGCTTTTTTTGTGGTGTTTTGTTTGTTGTTTTGTTTGTTTTTCTTTCAGGAATATGTTACTTTCCTTTAAGAAAAATGACAAGGGGAGGGAGGACGTTGTTCCTTCCCTCCAGAAGCTCCTAAGCGCATTTACTGCAGCAAAGAGATACAGATCCCATTGTGGAGTTGTGGGAAGTCAGGAAGCCACAAAAGAGGTGAAAGGTTTTCCTGAGCAGAATGCACAGAGCTTGGTTTTGTTCCTGGTCTTGGAGTGGAACAAAATGAAACCTGAAAAGGACAGACATTGAAGCTTACTGTGGACAGACAAGATTGGTGTATGAAGCCCTGGTATTCCCTTTGGCATCTCTGCTTGCTGTCACATTTCTATTGTAATAAAAAAGCCAAAGGATTGATTTCTTAAGTTGAAGACTCCTAAATTTGAGTATTTTTTATTGTAGTAATGGCTGAAGATCAAGGTAGACCACAGAGCTCTGCAGACCCTGGGTCATGGTCACAAGTTTATAAAAAGTCAGACTGGGCAATAGCCACAAAGGAAGTGTCTTTTGCAAAAATGATACCTGGAAAGTTAGGAGAAAAAAACAGATTTTCCCCATGAAAACAAGTTTTTCCCCAAAAGAATGAACAGATCAGACTATTAATTAGTAAATGTGGTCTATATGTGAATTTGAAGAAAGTGAAAATATTTCCAGTGTTCTTCTGTCAGCACTTTTTCTTCCAAGCAGCTGCTTCTCCTTTTGGTCTCCTGTTATTCTCTTAGTTTTGGGATGGAAAAATGGAACTGAAAGATGCCAGCTTTGGCCGAAAAAAGGTTGTAAGCATGTGTCAGTTCAAAGTTCTCCAGGTGATTGCTGACTTTTATTTGTAAAATGATTGCATATTCTTTTCTCCTGCAGTCTGGGGAGAGCAGAAACACCTCTTGTTAAGGCTGCTCTTGGTGCAGGATGGAAATGCCTGTCCCAGAAAAGACCTTATCTAAAACTCTGACACCAGCTGCAGCAAAGACAGACAGTCATGAGCTTCCACAGGTGTTTCCACCTGCCCAGTCCTTCCTTCTTATCTAGAAAAAAATCCAGACAAATGAAATGACAAACCTGCACTGAGATTTCAGCATTAAATTGGCAGTGCATGTAAATGGGGGATTTTCTCTATGCTTTTCTGTGCTTAGTAAAGAGGGAGATGTGTGCAGCTGAAAAGTTATGGCTAGAACTCAAGCTTTGTGATTTTACCTGGGCAGCCTTAATATAAATTCCATGTGTTTTAATTTATTTTTGGAGTAAAATAAGATACTAAAAACACATAAATGAGCAGATGGGAACAAGCTAATGTTGGTTTATAATTAAATCAAATAAGAGAACTGTAAGGGTAGAATGTCTCTCCTCAGGAAAGCACAAGAACCCTTCCCTTTTGGTAAGCCCAGCTGTGTTTGTGTGTGCATGTAGATACTGTAAAGCATAAAAAAACCAAAAAACCAAAAAAACAAACAAAAAAAACCCTCAAAAACCAAACCAAACCAAAACAAGGAAAAAAACCCCACCAAAAAAACCAAACAACGCCCACCCCCTCAAAAAAACCAAACCAAACCAAAACAAAAACCCAAAAAGAAAAAAACAAAAAACAAAACAAAACAAAAAAGTCTTTTTTTTTCAGAGCTATTTTATTTCTAGAGTTAGTCAGGAAGCCATGGATGGAGGGCTGTGAGAATAAATAAAGGTATCCAAGGTGCATTTAATTTATCATAGTGTGGCACACAGTGGGAAATACTGGAACTGTCTGGGTTAGTGCATTAGTGTAAAGATGGAATCATTTAAAGAGTTAAATTAATCTAAATGTTTTGTATCCTGTTTGTTCTAACATAATTATTATGTTAATTTTGGTATGCTTTGCATATTGAGCTGAGTACATCCTAAGATACTAATGACCAGCGTGTCAGCTTTTTATTAAACAGGAAATAAACACACTGCAGCAGCTAATTAGTTTGTTACTCATATCAAAGAAAATGAGACTGTTCCTCTGCTTTCTAATTGAATGTATTTGCACTATTTGACAAATTGACATTTCTCGAATTGAGCAAGTCGGGTAAAGGGAGAGGCTGCAGCTCCATTGGAAAGACTTGTAGTTGGAATATATTGCATGAATATGCAGCGGTAATAATCACTAAATAATGAGGCATCAATGCCTTGCTGATACTTGGAAATGTTGGTCAGCTCAGAAGCCTTTCCAGGTACTTTGAACTCTGCTCCTAAATCCTTCCTTGCTCTGGTTAATGATGCTCCAATCTGATGGATGTGTTCTTAGTGATGAAGTTTTTGGGATCACACCTTGCCTTTGTACCCTGCTGTTGCCCTGGGATCACCAATCAACCCCTCACACACCAAGGAACTTCTAAATGCCATTTTCTTTTGAGCTTTGATATCTTGCAGTCCAAAATCCATTTACTGTCCCTAGATAGTGAAAGCAGATAAATACCACGTTTAGTTATTGATGACATCATTATGCTGGGTAAAGTGAAAGACCGGATGTCTTTATGTCAGATATTGCACAAAAGTTGAAGAGGTGCCTAAGGCCAAGTGGGATGGAGCCTGGAGCAACCTGCTCTAGTGGAAGTTGTCCCTGCCCATGGCAGGGGGTGGAATTAATGATCTTTAATGTCTCTTCCAATTCAAACCATTCTAGGATGCCACAATTCTCTAACTGGTAGTTTCCCCCCTGTGTGATCAATGTCCCCTTTTGGTGGCAAAGGGCCATGCTGTACACTTAAAGCTACTTAAAGCTGCAAAGGGTGATCAGAATAAACCACAGAATACCCAAACCATACATGAGTCACTGTCCTAAAGCTGTGGGGTGAGAAGGAGGTAAAGAGCTAATTTGGGTGGAAATCAGCTTATTACTGTGCCAGTCAGTCACAGTCCTGGCCAACTAACAGTGCCTGGCTGCCCACCCACAGCCTGCAGCCCGCAGTGCAAACCCAGACTGTCACTGTCACCTGCACCCAGCTCTGCATGTGGGGGTGATGAGCAGCCTGCCAAACCCACAGCAGTGCATAAAGACAAAAATCCTTTAAATGTTTGGTCTCTTAAGTCATATAACACTTAGGAGGGATCCTGGTGGGAAGGGATGGGGATTGAATGTCACAGAAGCACTGAAGAAGTTGGAGAGAGCAGTGTTTTGTAATACAGCAAAAGAAGTACGGTAATTTCACGATTATAAGCCGCATCATTTTGACTAAAATTTTGCTCCCAAACTGGAAGTGCGGCTTACATTCAGGAGCGGCTTATATGTGAACAAATTTTGGAAATTTCCCAACCCGGAAGTCTGAGCCTGCAGCAGCCCCAAGCCGAGTCGGAGCCCGCCTGGCCCCGGGCAGCGGGGCAGCAGCGGCGCAGTGGCAGCGCTGCCCGGCCCTGGGAGGCGCAGCAGCAGCAGCGACCGTGGACGCCGCTCTCCCTCTTCCCAGGGGCACTGGCTGGGCACACCTCGAGCAGGGCCGAGCCAGTAGACCCCGCGATCCCATGATTCTGTTACTAATTGGTAACTTTGTGAAAGTTGCACGTGGATCCTCACTATGAACGAAAGTGCGGCTAATATTCCGGTGCGACTTATATATGAAAAAAGACCTCAATGTTGCCGACACCCGGAGCTGCGGCTTATAATCACGTACAGCTTGTAATCGTGAAATTACTGTAAATAAATCAAGGAAAAGGCTGCAAAGAACTGCAACAGTCATGGGTTAAGACCAATAGTGAAAACAGGGCTTCATCCAAAACATTCTTGATCAAAGCATGTGAGAGCCCTTGCTCTGTCCAGAACTCACTAAACCCTGAGAAGAGTGATTTAGCTATAACCAGCACATGGGAGTTATTTCTGGGAGCATTTCCAGCAACACCAATGGAATGAGGACAATAAAGTCTAGGTCTGATATTTCAGTAGACCTTGCTACACATCTATAAAGAAATCGAAGCAATGTATATTTTAATAGTTCAACTAAACTTTATTATATAGATGAACTGGTTCTCTGGTATTCAGGGTGCTGGGAACCTGTGCTGCAGTTCTGTTCTACCCAGGCTCACAAATATTTATAACAGTAAATGTAGCAGCATTCATTCACCTGTCAGCCAAATGTAATCAAAATCAAATTAACTTCTGAGCACTGTCTCTGTCTGAAAATTTTAGAATATCAGATTTGCCATGATAAAGCATTTTTCCCTGTTTCTCAACAATAACATAAAGACAGGAATTAAATAGAATTACTCCCACAGCTGACACAGGAGAGTGTCACCGAGGGTTATTGAAGCAGACTTCTGAGAGACTGATGGCTGAGGAACAGAATGAAAGCAGCACTAAAGGCACTAAATACAGCTGGATCTGTTGGTTCTTGGTGAATATGGTTACTTTCCACTCCACACCCACCAATTTTAATAATTTAAATGTCACCTCATTAGTCTGGAAAAGTTTAATTTTCATAGGACATTACATAGTTCTGGAATCATTAGTTTCCACCTGTGAGCAGCAGCATTCCCATCTCTCCCTGCTGCCAGGGCCACAAAAGGAGTTTTGTCCCGATCATTTCTTGCTCATCCTTAGCAAATAGGTTGACTTAATAATCCCAAAGGTCTTTTCTAATCCAGCTGATTCTGTGAAATAAAAATCAGGAGGTCAGACAAACAAACAAACAAAAACCTCTTTGATTCAATAATTTTTTGTTATTATTTTTCTCATTGTATGTTTTTAGTGTGTGATTATATTAATTAAAATCTCTGTTGAATGCTATAATTGTTTACCAACGCATGAGTCTAAATAGAATTTGGACTGGTAACTCCTTGCTGTTTTTCTGTGCTTGGAGAGCCTCTATTATCAAGACAAATGGCTCCATCCATCATTTCCCAGGTCTCAAAGCACAAGCTAGTGTCTGGAAATGTGGTTTAGTAAATACAAGAGTTTTCTGCCATCAGCCACTAGAAAAGGATCCCCAAAGGAATAGATGTTAACTAACATTTTCCAGTGGATCTTTGCAGCTCATTGAGTTGGATGACAGACACTGCCCTTTGGGGAGGGAGGGGGAAAAGACACAGAAAACATTATATTTAAAATAACCTTATGTATGATTATTCTGTTTCCATGGTCCACTCAAAGGCATCATGGACAGTTAAACTAAGCATAATATTGCATTGTCATACAATCAAACTGATTAAGAAAAAATATTGTTGTTAAACACTGACCCATGTTGTGATTATGAGAATCATATGATAGTGATATAAAATTGGTGATTTTTGCAGTCTCAGCTGTGTAAGGATCAGGAGCTATGCCCTGAACCACAGCCTCCTACTGTTAAATTCTTTCCTTCCTTTCATCACCAATCCCCACTGACTCACGAACCAAGCAGTGGGAGCAATAACAGATATATGAATTTTTGACTATCTTGGATATTCCAAATTAAAACAAACAAATTTAAAAAACCCAGTGCGGCAGAAGTGTGCGTGAAAGGTTCTGAAGCAATTTTAGAGTTAATTATAAGGATTAGATTGTATATTAAGAGCACAGTGGCAATGCCTGGCAGCTCTCAAGGCTGATGCCTCCTTTATTTAGATGTGTCATCCTTTATGCTTGGGTCGTGCTGAGGAATTTCCCAGAGGAATCATCAGGAGTTTTTTAATTGACATTCACAGGCAGCCAGTGGGGTCAATATTGTTTAGTGACAACTACTGGAATTTATTACTTATCAGATGTATTCTTTAGTAAAACATTGGTTTATGAGCTGGGGGTTTACAGCCATAAATAATCATGGAACAAATTTCTCCTGCCAGGATTTCCTTCCTTCCTTCCTGGAATCCTTTCTTCTTTTCTCCATCCCTCCCTCTCTGGTTTGAAATTTTTTCTTTTTGGACTGTTATTTTTGGTGACACACTACAGGTATTACAGAGAATCATGAATAACATTTGCTCGCCTACTTCCCAAGGTGAGAAACGTGAGCTTGCAGCACCCTCATTTTAGCATGTGTCTCAGGTAGTCTCCAGCAGAACTGTGAAAAGAACATCTCTGAAGTCAGAGGAAAATGGAGTTTAAATATCCTGTTATGTGGTGTAATTTACAATATACAGCATAAGGCTCCTAACTAGGATCCAACAGCTTTCTCTATTTTTATGATGCTTCCTGGTGTTCCCTGCTCTTTACAAGGTGCACAGGCATTTACAGCTCTGAAACAAAGTACGTGTTAGAAAGATTTAACAGTTTTATTTTAGGCTTATTATTTATTTAAATCATTGACTAATGCTTGATGTAAATACTTGCATTATTGCTTTAGATTCGGCAGAGATATTTTCATTTCTCTTGCACAAAGTCTGAACCCCAGTACATATGCATACTTCAAAGATCAGGAGAACAGGGACAATTTTTCTGAGGGTTGCAACCACCACGCTGGAGGCACAAATGCAACATTTCTCCTCTTGCACTTTCAGCTGTTGAAATGCAGAGTAAAGTGAAAGATTTGCACTTGGTGCAGCTCTGGCCAAGATGCAGGAGCAGGATGCACATCCATAAGTGTTTGAGCATATGTGGAGCTCTGCAGAAATCAGTAACAGCTCTGCAGGACCCACCTGTCCTGGGAAAGAGTTGCCAAGCCTGGGACTGAAAACTGGGGAAAAAAAAAATCCAAAAAGATTTATAGGTGAAGTTTTTCAACAGGTTTTTGCTTACTTCCTTATGGCATTGCAGGGAGAACCTGCCTTTCTCTGTGTGATGTGTTCACATCCCTAGAATTATGAGCATCACTTTTACATTTCAGACCAATCCATTTTGTGCCTCAGCAGGACCTGTCCAGACTGGAAGCCAGACTCATAAATCAGTTGTTCTACACATATCATACAGAAAGTAAATTAATTTCTCCAAGAGACAAAGTAGGAAAATAGAAGTCGTTATCTATTTATTTTTACAACATTTCTGTGGTTACATACTTGAACAACTACAGGTAATTTGACTTTTAAAAATTTTATTATTTCTTTTTTGAAATTTAAAATAACAACTTAATACAAAAGCTCTCAGGGCTTTTTTACAAAACCTTATGTTCTCTCTCAAATATGATCCAGAGGGTCTTTTTCATAGCATTTTAATTTTTAATGCTTTTTTTGCCAAACACAAAACATAGCATGTATGGTTAATGTAGGTATTGCAGTAGATAATTTAAGAAGAACTCATTCACTTAAGTAGGACTTGGCCCCAGCCCTAGTTTTAAGATGTGTAGCACTCAACAAATCACACAAGTTTGGCATCTCCCTGAGCACACTTCAGTTTATACCTCATGGCCAGTGGTGGTTGACTGGCAAATTAAGGATTCTTAGTTGCTGAGGGGATCATAAAGATTTTTTTTTCCTTTTTTCTTGAAAAATGATGAATTTCTCTAGTAGATGTCACTAAAGTTTTAAAAGTGACAGGACAAGGAGGAATGGAGTAGGTTCAGATTGGATATTAGGGAGAAATTCCGCCCTGGAATATTGGGCAGGCCCTGGCCCAGGGTGCCCAGAGCAGCTGTGGCTGCCCCTGGATCCCTGGCAGTGCCCAAGGCCAGACTGGACACTGGGACTGGAGCACCCTGGGACAGTGGGAGGTGTCCCTATGGTGGAATTAAATGGCGTTTAAGGTCCCTTCCAACCCAAACCATTCTGGATTATATGATCAACCATGAGAAAATCATCCTGAGAGTAAATCTAAAGTCAAAATTCATTAAAAAAACCCACCAATTGGATATCAGGCACAGAGGGGGATTTTGGAGTCTTCTTAGCATGGCCAGGAATTGGAATCAATGATCCTGGTGGGTCTCTTACTACTGAGGATAGTCCATGATTCTGTGATATTTTCAGCTGACAAGGAAGAAAGCAAAGACAGACTTTCAAAACTCTAAATAATTATAAGATTAATATGCTTATCTTAACCTCTCTTATTCAGAGATTTCTTAAAACTTAGACTCAGCAACCCTAAAACATCCTGAATATAATAAAAGGGTGCTGTAAATGACATATTATATTTTCCTTTCCTGTATTGGAGTTAGACTGGTTAAATTGGGAAAAATCAAACCTTCTTGTTAGGTCCTACATTCCCTTTAACTCTCTTTTTGTATTTTTGGAGTGAGGCATGGGATGGTCAGAAGATACTTCTAAATTTCCATTAGCTTTGGGTTTAGAAAAAAAACTAATCAAAATTAGAACTTACTGTAGAAGAATGAGATTTTTTTTTAGGCAGCATGCTCACCTGGAGTAAATGTCTTTGCATAACAGCGGTAGAAAATAGGAGCTGTGAGAATATCTGCATCCTTTATCTTTACTTAAGGTTAGACTGTTACATTTACTATTCTGCGGTATGCCCAAAATAAAACTTTTTATTATATTTTATTGAAATTTCTGGATGTCCTCATAAAAGTCTAAATGCTAGAGGAACAATGTTAAAAAGTCATCTAGTTCTCTTTGTGCTCACATATATTCTCGGCAGTAAAAGAATATTACATTGCAGCAGCTGTGCAGAACAGAATATGGAGTCTTGTTCCGGGTCAGTTCAAATGTGCATGTAACGACATTTCAGTCTGGCATATGATGGGGGATCTTAAATCTTATTATATATTCTCTATAGACTTGGAGAGGGTCGTTGTGACTGGGTTCTTTTTTGTTTGTGGGTTGTTTTTTGTTGGTTTCCTATTCTTTTCATAAATTTTTAATCTGTGTCCTCATTTAGGAAATATAGGAAAACTTCAGAAATAAACTTGTGATTTACAGCTTTCTTGTAGCTGAAGTGTGTGAAAAGATACAATGATCATATATTCCAGTGAACTAATTTAATATACCTAATTTTAATAGTATAAAACTTAGTTTCATATTCTTGCAAATACATAATATTGTTTAGAAAAAAAGTGGTAAGTTTGATAAATAGGTATAGTTTGAATTCTTTAGTACTAATTTCATTCACAGGGAGAACAAATATTGTCCAATTTTATGGCACTACTTAACATTCAATCATTTCCATCAGGAAACTATTTCAGTGCTATGTAGTATTGTTATAATATTGCCATAATTTTAAGGGACTTTTGAAACCAAACCCAGAAGCATTTTCCAGATACAATCTCTTTTGGACATTGCTCTCAGGTAGACTGATTCCCACCCAGACAATTTTTTCTTGAATCAGAAGGGAATCATAGGTACAAAATACATTTTGTTTATCTCACACCTGTTTGCAATGCGATCCAGAGGGATCTGGACAAGCTCCAGAAGTGGCCTCTGGGAATCTCGTGAGATTTAACAGGACAAGTGCTGGGGCTGCACCTGGGTCAGGATCCAGGATCCTCCAGGATCCATCCATGCTGGGCTGAGCAGCTGGAGCAGCGCTGGGAGAGGCCCTGGGAGCTGTGGGGCAGAGCTGGGACCCCAAACCCCCCTGCCCTGGGCTGGGCCAGCGTGGGCAGCAGGGCAGGGGGGATTGTGCCCCTCTGTCCCTCAGGTGAGACCCTGAGCACCTGCAGAGCTGCCCCAGCCCTGGGCCAGCACAGCAAGGAGCTGGAGCTGCTGCAGAGAGCCCAGAGGAGGCTCCAGGATGAGCAGAGCATGGAGCAGCTCTGCTGGCAGGAAAGGCTGGCACAGCTGGGATTGTTCACCTGCACAGGAGAAGCTTTGGGCTGAGCTCAGGGTGGCCTTGCAGGGCCTGAAGGAGCTGCAGGAAAGATGGAGAGAGACAATTGGCAAGGGCTGGAGGGACAGGAGGCAGGGAATGGCTCCCAGTGCCAGAGGGCAGGAATGGATGGGATCTTGGGCAGGAATTGTTCCCTGGCAGGGTGGGCAGGGCTGGCACAGGGTGCCCAGAGCAGCTGTGGCTGCCCCTGGATCCCTGGCAGTGCCCAAGGCCAGGCTGGACACTGGGGCTGGAGCAGCCTGGGACAGTGGGAGGTGTTCCTGTCCAGGACAAGAGGTTGGAATGATATGGGCTTTAAGGTCCCTCCTAACCAAAAGTATTCCATGATTCTGTGTTAATTCATCTAGTTGAAATAACTAGAATCAGCGTAATGGGAGTGAGTATGATCCTTGTGGTTCCCTTCCAGCTCGGGATACTCTGTGACTCCAGCCCTTGCACAGGCTCCAGCCCAGAATCAGGGGTGCCATGCAGCCCCCAGGGCACCACAGGCATTCTGGCAATGGGCGTGGCAGGACTGGACCAGCCGAGCTCCAGGCCCACAACCCATCCCCAGCACATCCCCAGCACATCCCCAGTCCATCCCCAGTCCATCCCCAGCCAATCCCCAGCCCATACCCAGCACATCCCCAGCACATCCCCAGTCTATCTCTAGCACATCCCCAGTTCTTTCCCAGCACATCCCCAGTCCATCCCAGTCCTTTCTCAGTCCATTCCCAGTCCAGCCCAGTCTATCCCCAGTCCATCCCCAGTCCATCCCCAGCACATTCCCAGCACATTCCCAGTCCATCCCCAGTCCATCCCCAGTCCATCCCCAGCCCATCCCAGCCCGTCCCCGGCACATTCCCAGCAAATTCCCAGTCCATCCCCAGCCCATCCCAGTCCGTCCCCAGCACACTCCCAGCAAATTCCCAGTCCATCCCCAGCCTATCCCCAGTCCATCTCTAGCACATCCCCAGTCCATTCCCAGTCCATTCCCAGTCCAGCCCAGTCTATCCCCAGTCCATCCCCAGTTCATCCCCAGTCCATTCCCAACCCATCCCAGTCTATCCCCAGTCCATCCCCAGCCCATCCCAGTCCATCTCTAGCACATCCCCAGTCCATTCCCAGTCTATCCCCAGACAATCCCAGTCCATTACCAGACCATTCCCAGTCCAGCTCAGTCTATCCCCAGTCCATTTCCAACCCATCCCAGTCCATCCCCAGTCCATCCCCAGTCCATCCCCAGTCCATCCCCAGTCCATTCCCAGTCCAGCCCAGTCTATCCCCAGTCCATTCCCAACCCAGCCCAGTCTATCCCCAGTCCATCTGCAGCGCTGCCCTGCACATCAGGCAGGGCTGGACTCTGGGATCTAGGGACAGTGGGGCTGCTGGGGGGCTGGAGCTCTGTCCTGTGCCTGCTGTCCCCAGGACAGAGAGGGGGACAATGAGGGGACAGTGAGGGTCTGGCTCAGGGTGCCACGGGAGCACAACACACCAGGAACTGCCCTGTCCATTCCAGCCTTATTAAACCACAGCATATTCCCTGAGGGAAGATGAACAAGGATGTAACAGGCTCCTAACAGTGGCATGTTTTGGTGCTGCAAAATTCCAGCAGCCTCGGACAGCTCCATGATATTCCAGTTCCCTGTTCCAGAATGTTCAAGGGGAAAAAACAATGCCACAAGTGTTAGGTTGTCATTTAATGCCCTCTGAACTTAGAGAACCTCGTTAACCCTCTAGCTGGAGTCTCTAACCCCTGTATGGTTGGTCACCAGAGTTTCTAAAGCTTCGTACATTGAACTAGGTTTGAACACATGATATTAAAGAGCATGGGGATGATAATATTTTTAAGATTCTAGTTTTTTAAATCAGTATTTGTTTCTTCGCTGCTGAATGTGCTATTGCTTTTTGAGAGGTTTCTTTGTGAGTTCTTATCTACTCTCGATGCTTATCTGGCCTCATAGGCACTTTTACTCCCTGGTATTCCTTAATCGGGTTTGCTTTTCAGACTTTCACACTGGATTTTCACTACACACAGTAAACACTTGATTTATAAGGTGCAGGTCCCTTTCATCAACCTTAAAATGAAACTTTCAGTGTTTATCGTGTAGAGGGGAAGTCTCATCTCAGTGAAACTTGAATAATTTTGAGGAGATGGTGTCCAAACTGTGTCTGAAAGTCCTTCTTCAACAAAGCAGGTATGAGCAGTCCCTCTTCTACCCAAAACTCGTTGGGCATATCTTTCAACACTGGAAGTGTTGTGGTTTTTTGGGCTTCCTCTGGATCTAAAATATGTTTGTTTTGCTGCATGAAGTGCTCACATGTAAAATCAATTCATGTGGTTAATGCAGTGAGGGACGTTCCAGATTCTAAGAATGTCATTGTCATTGGATCTGCCATCATTTCTTGGTATCAAATACATTAGCTTCATTCTTTTAAATTACTATTGGAAGCATGTAAGAGACTTAACCTTTCCTATGGTCTTAAATTTAGGATGTTCATATCATAACAATGGAATTTCATGATGTAGCAATCAAAACTTTTTCATATGCAAATGAATATGAACATTTTTTTCTCACTTATTTTTCATTTTACTATTTTACATTTTTGTCTTATCCTGATTATAAATAGACCTAAACAGAAAACTACGTTTATTAATTTAGGTTAAATTAGATCCTACTGTGCTTTTTACCTCATACCAGCTTATTTGTGGGGCCAAATTCTGATGATGTTCATGTCTTTATTGTGATTCATGAGCCCTTTCACCTTATTTATTTTCCCCCCCCATCTTACTGAGCAGGGTGTATGAGTGGCTGGGTGCGTGTTTGGCAGCTGGTCAAGGTCAACAAACTCTATTTGAATTGTTACCAATGGACTGTTGGTGATGTGTGTTGCCACAAACACAAACTGCCTCCTATTCCTGGCAGCCTGGAACCACAACATTTTTGGGATTCTTGGAACACTGGAAGGTGTTTGGGCATTTTATTAATGACAGGCTATAAATCCTTTTAACATAACAAGTATTGGGGTACTTCAAGGAGTATTTCAGGAAAGTTTTATCCTTAGGCAGATGTGATACATCAAAAATGTCTTCCTTAAATTCACTGCATAAAAAATATTTTCCCTAATCTCATCTTTCTGCACAGGACAGATATTTTGCTGATCATTGGCTTTGTCACTAGATCCCAGTGCAACCCTTGAGGACTCTGAGGTTTTAGCAGGACTTCAATGAATTATTTCACTTAACAGTACAATTCTGGTTCAGCATCTGGATAACTTTGCATAAATAGAACATGAACTCTTAAATGGCTTGCAGTAGAAAAGAAGAACTGAGACTTTTTTTTCCCTAAAATATAATATTTTTCAAGTAAGGCTATTCAACTGTTAGGGGTTTTACTCATTATATTTAATGGCAGTAACATTCATCACTTTATGTTAATTAGATCGGATGTGTGATGATAAGTGGAGATTTGAGTATAATATGAAATAAATTAACTCCTCTACTTAAAGACAAATATTTGCAGAGAAAATAGGGAAACCACATGCTGTGAGTAATGACCAAAATTAGCCTCTAAATATAAACAGGAAGAAAAATATTTTCTTTTGATTGTTCAAATATTTTCTTTTGATTTTGTTCAAAGCAACTTTCTTGTACTTGTTTTTGAAAATTCTGTGATAAAGAATATATGATATAGAGGTGACTCTGAGAGAAGGGAGGATGAGTTAGGACACCTCTAAGTTTTGGAATACTGCAATGTCTGTGCTCTTGCACTCTTCCATGCAGCTGGGTAAATGCTAGAATCGATCTCATTTCTGATGTTAAAGCCCACGTGTTTCCCAGCCCATTCTGTGTGCTGCGGATGCCCAGGAGTGCCGCTCACAGCAGAACACCTGTTCTCTGCAGGGCTGGATACATCCCACAGATCCAGCTAGTTCTTCCCAAAGCAGTCCATGATGCTGAGCTCGCGCAGAGCCTGGCTCATAGAGTGAGCTCAGTCCAGGGACCAGCTCTGGGAGGTTTGCACCCTTCACCTCTCCAGAGGAAATCCCTCCGTTCTTTCAGGGATCAGGGAGAACAAACCCCACGGGACTCCCTGACTCTGCAGGCACCACAGGAGCCAAGGGAGCCTGGCACTCCTCTCACTCCTCTCCAACACACCTCGTTGTGGGTTTACCTGCTGGGATGGTGCTTAAATGGCTTCTGTGAGAGATCCGAACTGACTCACTCCAGGCTGTGGTTCTGCTGCCTAAATCGGCAGTGAGCGTGTGTTTACAGCACTGCCCCCTCTGTTCTTCAACAATCTCCCCAACCCTCCTGTCAGGATTTCATGGCTCTGTGCATTCCTGCTTGGTTTTCCAGCTAAACCACTGTGATCTTGAATATGATAACCCCAGCATCAACACAGTTTATTACATTCATTGATGCAGAAGAGCTTACTGCATGGTGATTGTTTGTAGGTATATTTCTAAGTAATTGCAGCTGTGAGCTGAGGAGGAAGGAGTCAGGAATAGAGCATGCACACATACCTCAAAAGCAGCTAAAGAAATGAACTTGTAGAGCACAAGCAAAGTTTTGTCTCGGGAGCTGGCACTGTTTCTCAGAATGTATGCAATCAGTTATTATAAAGTGTGCTCCTGACAACAGAGACATTAAGGCAGTTATTCTTGTGATTGTCACCAGCACCAGCACAGGGCCAAGATGTTTTCTACAGTTATGCTGCCTAATGGAACAATCATGGCTATAACATCTCTGAACTGAGCAGAAATAATTATGGTTCTCATAGCACATTTTCCTCAGGGCTTGGAAGACACAGTGTGGAAATGGACCTGAGCACTGTTGAATTCCATGGCTCCTTCTCTTTATTTTTCCTTGTCTTCACATTTGAAGCTGACATTTTGTATGGAAATTACATCATATATTATATTAATTATATTATATTATATTATATTATATTATATTATATTATATTATATTATATTATATTATATTATATTATATTATATTATATTATATTATATTATATTATATTATATTATATTATACCATATCATATCACATCATATCATATCACATCATATCATATCACATCATATCATATTATGTGGCAGAGAGGAAATAAAGACTGATTGATGTGAGAACAAAGTTTTGACCATCCCCAGAGAGGAGCAGTGACCCAAATAAAACAAGTCCTGGCTGGGATTTCAGAATATTTGCCTCTTATATAAACTGTAGGGGAAAAAAAGGGAAAGTTAAATCTAACTTTACAAAAGAGGTAGAAGAAGATGATAAAAAATTCTTGTCTTACATCCTCTGCATCTCAACTTCTGCACTTCCTGGAGCCAATAAAATGTAGCCTACCTAGTACAACTCTATGACATTCAAGAAAGATGTATTTCAAAATAGTCTCCAAGATTTTAACATTTTTATATTAAAAGATTGGAAAGGAGTCCTACAATTCCCATTTTAATTTGGGTATTTAAACCAGAGGGGAGGGAAGATTTTAAAAAGCTCCTCCCAAATGACCACAGAAACTTTGTATGGAAGGAGTGCAGAAATACCAAATAATGTCATGTAAATTTGTTTTGAAAGATGAGGAACCCTTTCTAACATAGCAAACCTGTGAAAAATTTATAACATGCAGTAGAAATAATGGAGTGCAAAGTCTTCTCCCGTAGTTGTTCCTCCCTCTACCTTTTCCTTGTTAAGGGAGAGAACTGGTCAGTAACCATTCCAAACTCACTGGTGGCCGTGCTGTGTCCATCCAAGGGACTGGACAAATGCAGATTAAAACTGGATCCAGAACAGGCTGCCACTGGCCAGCTGCAGTTGCTCCCAGCCCAGCTGTCTGCCTTGCCCTCCTGGTGAATGTTCAGTTCCCTCCTCAGCTGGGTGAGATTATTTTGTGAACCAGCAGAGATTTTACCCTCTTTCATTAAACGAAGTAGTCTTAAAATTCCTGTTTAAATATGAGGGGGTTATAGTAGACGGGAGAGAAGACTTTTTTAAAAACTTATTTCCAATGTAGGAGACAGATGAGAAAACAAAATGTGTGTGCAAGACTCCTGAAGAGAAATTAGCAGCCACCTATTTTCCACGTTTCAGTATCTGCTGTTTGAGGAAATAGGGGCTCTCTTTGCTGTCAGGTGAGGGATAATTCAAAGCCTCTCAGGTGTTTTGGAGGTGCAGGGACAGGAGGGAGGTTCCTTTAAGACAAGCTGTTCCCCCCCCAGGGTGTGACTATGGCTGTGAAGGTACTTCATTGTATATTGTATATTATATACTGCATATTGTATATTGTATATTGTATATTGCATATTGTATATTGTATGTATATTGTATATTGTACATTCACGGGCTGTTTCTCAGGGGTGCCTTTAGTATTCCACACAGAGGTGATGCAAAGATAAATTCACCTGTGCAAATGAGGAAGGACGTGTGAATTACTCGCTCTTTCTTTCTGCTGAATCACTTAATTGGCAACCCCCCTCCCCTCCCCAATCAATGTAACTTATTCTCATCAAGTTTTAAAATACGGTGTTTTCTAATTTTTTTAATATATTTTTTTTCTTTTTAAGACTTTCATTATTCATAATACCATTAATTCCTTCTTCACTCTTTTATCAATTCAAGAAGGATCAGCCAACTTTGCATTTTCATGAAAGCATTTAACTTTTGACATGGTTTTCTTAGTTTCTTAACTAACAAGGAGACCACAGAAAATGACCCTCGAATTTGAAATAAATCCACATTCATTTGTAAGGACTGCACAGCATTCTGTATCAGTAAATATTTACTGTTGCCCAAATAAGATTCTCCTGGAGTAAAGCAGAGATTTTTATTCATGGGAGCATCCACCAACAGAGAGAAGAGATTTGTTAAAGTCAAGTCAGCAAAAGGAACACCTGGACAAAGACAATAATTAGATTTGTAGTGAAAATAAATACGCGATCATTTTGGTCCCTCATATAGTCCTGCACCTGTTCTTCTTTCTTTTACTGAAGGCTTTGTGTGTTTTCTGGATGAGTTATTGCCCCTCTAATCGCCAGACCATTGGCTGCCAATGATCTTGGAACCCACCAGTTGTATTGGGCTGCTGCTGGATTTGGCCAGACACCTGGAGTTTGTTCCAGGAGGGCTCTGAATGGCTCCAAGGAAAATAATGGAACCTCTATTTTTCTTCTTCTTCCCCTCTTATTCTTTTTCCTTCGTTTATTTTCTTTCACACGAAGGTCTAAACATGTGTGGTCATGTGAGGAGACAGCAAAAGATGTACAATGTTGGCATCTTTTTTCACACACTGAAAAACCAACCCTTGTACTGCCACTTATTATAAATTATAATATCAGCCAACAAAGGGGGAATATATTAAAAACTATTTTCTGCTTGTGTCACAGTACATTTTAATTTTTATTCTGATTACTTGGGTTGTTTCTTTTTTTCATGACTATTTTTGGTCCTAGATACAGCCCCATAAAATGTGTTAATCTTTCCTTCAGGAATAATTTAATCTTAGGGAATGTTCTCTGACATCATTCATGACTTTTTAATGTTCCAGGTCAGCCCATGGAACAGCTTTGGCATTTAAAAAATCTTCAAGTTGTTAATTACTGTGTTTCCAGGTTCCTCCATGAGTGTAATCTCTATAAAATATCACATACCATAAAAAAGGCAGAAAACTTATTTTCAAATTAGGACCTTTAATACACCAGTAAATTTTGATGGCAATGCTGTAAAAAGCCAAACTTTCCTGCGCAGTAACTTCTTTTACATGTGTCTTACTGAGCTCCTTATGATACAGCTTCAAAGGCATAATGATGGTACATCAGATTTAAGCAGCCTGGAAGGCTCCTTGACAAAGCTTCTTTCAGTTGCTGCATCCCAACTGTTTGTAACCATGTTCTGTGCACTAAAAAAGTATCAGGCACTGAAAATATTAATGATGCTGTGCTCTGCTCCTGGGTGTTCAAACACTGTCAGTATCTGCAGGATACAGTTTGGTTTTGTTTGTTTGGTTGTTTTTTTTTTTTTTTCTGACAAAGAACTACCTTTCTGATTTTATTATTTTTATTTTATATACTGACAGTATTAATGTACAGGCAGGAGAAAAGAGCTCAAATACTGGAATGTATTTATTGTTATAATCAAAAGGCAGATTAAGGAATATGCATGGCTACAGATCTGCTTTTGTACAGCTGATACAGAATCCCAGAATGGTTTGGGTTGTTAAAGCTCATCTCTTTTCATCCCTGCCATGGCAGGGACACCTCCCACTGTCCCAGGTTGCTCCAGCCCCAGTGTCCAACCTGGCCTTGGGCACTGCCAGGGATCCAGGGGCAGCCACAGCTGCTCTGGGCACCCTGTGCCAACCCTGCCCACCCTGCCAGGGAACAATTCCTGCACAAGATCCCATCCATTCCCGCCCTCTGGCACTGGGAGCCATTCCCTGGCTCCTATCACTCAAATTCCTGATGAATTGTCCCTCTCCATCTTCCCTGTAGCCCTTTCTGATACATAAAGGGCTTCAGTCTTCAAACTGTTATCAGTCGAATGCCTTTCTCTGGAAGGTGGAAATTATCAATCTGGATCACACGAAGATTTTGATTTTGTGGAATGGCAGTAATCTCATGTAACTGGAGATGTTCATAAATTGGATGTCACCTGAGGAATGGATGTGTTTGGAATAGTCCTTGAGGCTACCTTTATAGCTGAGCAGGAGGAAATTCTGTAGCATAACTTGCATGACCATAAGACACTTACTGCAGGGTGACATGGATCATGTGAAAGGGGCCCAATTCTCTTCCTTAAGGAGTCCAACTGTAAAGACTCTGACTTTAAAGCAGTGAAGGAGAGTAACTGAGCCATAGTTGTGTGTATCCTAACAGTTCAATTCCAGCTTTTGGGCTGGAGAGTTGATAGAACTTCGTTTTTCTCTTTAATCTGCCTGTGAATGTGATCTGTGTGAAGATTAAAATCTCTGGGACAGTGGAGATGTGTTGTTCCTCCAAAAGGGAGCAACACCAGACTCCATCTGGATGCAGCAGGAGCAGGGGAAGAGCAAAGGTGGGAAAACCCAGGAATTTCACTGCAGTTACAAGAATGAGTGAGACTGTGTTGATTCTCCCAGCAGAATATCAGCTCCCTGCAGAGGCTGGGCAGGAATGGGAGGCAGGAGGTGAGCCAAGGCAAAGAGCAGGACAGGTATCTCCAGGTAGAAGAAGCTAATTCAGCAGAACTTCCAGCAGGACTTCTTTATGTTTAGTAGGACTAAATAGCAGCAGTTATTTACAATTTGCACCCTTGGAACAATCCCTGAGGTGCTGAGCCCTATCTAACGCTGATGGCAGAGGCTCAGCCACACAAACCTGACTTATCCATGGAGCACAAAACCACTGTAATTGCAACTCTTTAAATTTTCAGCACCATGATTTGTTTTAGTTAGGGCTCTCCTTTGAGTTGTTAAGCCTTGCATATACATTTTTAATTTCAATTGCTCCAGTGTATTGTATTACATAGCTACTAAAGATATAACATAACAAAGTATCACAGTTTTGTGCATCAGTTATAGTATACAAAATATAATTACACATTACCTAGCACTTTCTTTTCCTATAAAATTACTGAACTTGGAGAAAACAGCTTTAGCAGGATTAGAAAGAAATTTTATGAGTATTTATTTAACTTTTTCTGTGCATGTTTAGTTAGTAGTTCTTTTTATCGATTTACTTTCTATAGGTTACTTAATTGTTATTAATCACTGATGTTCTAACACTGCATTTTAGCTTGAGATAAACAGAATTTACTTTATCCTTAGATCCAGTCCTGATATTTGTATTCATGAAGTAATAAAAAATAGAATGCAGGTGCTTCTCAGGAGGAACCCTGAGTGGGAGAGAGGTTAAGATTCACCTAGAACTGTAAAGTTTAAAAACTCTTCCAAAATTAGTTCTGTAATTAGCATTGATCTTCACCTCTAAAGTCAAATATGAGCCAGTTGGTATTGCAGAATATTCACAGAGGAAAAATGGGGCCATATCATTTCATCTGGGACCTGCAGTCCTTCTCTGAAACATCTGTTTTCATTTCCTTTGGGACAGAGCAGCACAACAAATTAAAGATGGGCTTGATCCAATGGGTTGACTTTTTAACAGTCAAACCAACACATGCAATTCAAATTGAGCCATGAAATAAATGATCTGGGCCTGACATATCAAGCTGGTGATGTAAAATCATTGAATATTCAGTCTGCTTAAAGGGTACTCCATGTGTGGGACAGAATCCATTCCATTGCTTATCAATATTTGAATAAAAATCCCTACTTGTTCTTTAAAAATTGTTTAGAAATAAAATCCTATTTTGTCCAGAGGTAATGTTTGCTGAATATCAGCAGCAAAATAGGATGGGTGTAGTTTTCTATAAAAAAAAGAATGATTAATAATGAGAGAGGAATCATGGAGTTAAAGAGGCAAAATAACGAAATGTGAACTTCTAGAAAGTCACTGACTTCATGTGTTGAGCATTGTGCAAAATAACTTCAGAATAATGAGAGGAACTGTTCCTCAGCACCTTTATGGGACCTGTTGAGTGAGAACAATGAGAGGTCATCCAAGTTTGAGTCATAATTGACTCCAGTGACACATCCATGTGCTTCCTGACAGGTGAATAAATTCTGAAGAATTTAGAATCAAATTCTGGGGAAAAATAAGCCACAGTCATATGCAAAATCAGCAGATATTTTTAATGCATTTTGTGCTACAGAAAAATTAGATTCTTTCACCCCTCTTGTCCCAAGAAAGAAGAAAAAAAACTTAAATGAGATTTCTAATACATAAATAATTTATCTGGTTTAATTGCAGGTTGTTTATAGCACTGTAAAAATCAGAGATTGTTCTGGTTATGCTTTTTTTTGATTTATGCTCCCTGATGTTTGAGATATTCAATTCCTGAAGTCAAGAATTCTGACCTGCTCTTCAGAGTAGGACAGTGTGGTGTTACGAACAATTTAATTTTAATATTTAGAGACCTAAAATTTAGTTTAAATGTAACCATATGCAGCTTCAAATATAGTATTTCTTTTTTCTCCCAGTTCTGGTCAATAATGAATGAGTTTTAGAATTCAAATCAAGACACACAGAGTTCTTGTGATATATTATTGATAAAACATACTTATTGTAGCAACATTTTCCAAGGGAAAACACATTATTTGTTGGCTCTGTTGATGCAAACCTTAACATAAGTCTATATTAAGCTTATAAAAATAATTTTCAGTATGTTAGATGAAGGTTTGTCAGTAGCCTTTTAAATAATTAGATTTAAAAATGCAACTTATTACCTTAATGAATAAAATATTGTTCTTTGAATAGGTCTTCAATTCACTTTTCCACATGGCTAAAAGAAAAAGTCCATTATTATAATTATGTATTTCAGCACATAACAACCAAAAATATTGAATAGAATTTTAAGGAAATGCTTTTTCTTTTTCCTTTTCTAATGGCTCATTGAAGCTGCATAGGGGAAATAAGAATTTCCAGCTAAGAAAAGATACTCCTTTATCTTGTTATACTATTTCTAGTAGTGTTGAAATCCAAAAGTACTTTTAAAACTCCCCCGTTGACACTTGAACTTTAGCAGGGGTATGATCCTGTGGGAAATGTATATATTTTTAAAATATACAATCTTTAATATTGTTTGGGAAATATACCTTGGTAACACAGTCCTTCAAGTGCTCTGGTTGAGCAGATTTTGACATAATTAAATTACATTGGGAGCAGATATTTCTGCATTAGCAGATTTGTGTTTTTGTAATTTGCCTTGGCTTGGGCACTGCTGACAACCTGAGCTCTTAACTGAGAGCTTCACCTGAAACAGGAAGTCAATATCTTAGAGAGAAAATCAGGAGTGAGGTGCGAGTATATTGAATATACCTAGGCCTGAGAGGTTCAGTCAAGAGGAATAATCTAAACATAGATGAAAGGGGGATGCACCAAAACACATTTGCTCTCCTTAAACCATTTGAAAATAGGGAAGAAAATCAGTAGGATCCAATTAAGGAAAAAATATATTTAATTTTGTTGTAACAGGCTGTGACCATTGGCATTCACAATTCTGATTGCGCATAAATTTATGTAGATGAGTAACACAAAGAAATGAAGAAAGTAGTGTAAACAATCCTATATTTGTGATTATAGGGTTAGGTAGGAAAACTTTGTAGCTGATGGGAAGAGTGAACTTTTCTTTTCTTTTCTTTTCTTTTCTTTTCTTTTCTTTTCTTTTCTTTTCTTTTCTTTTCTTTTCTTTTCTTTTCTTTTCTTTTCTTTTCTTTTCTTTTCTTTTCTTTTCTTTCCTTCTTTTTTGACAAATAACTTTAAAATCTTTTTAATATTAAGTTTCTTTGGATAACATAAGTTTTTCCTGTGTATGTGGATTGCTTAGTTTAAGAGTCTGCCTTAGTACGGAGAAAACTACAGAGATTCTGCTGGCTGGGTGACCTTGGGGGCTCTATGGGGGGCTCCAGTGCAGAGCTGAGATTCCCTTTGGGCTCTTTCCACAACCAGATCTTTCCTATGGTTTAAATTTTATCTCTATATGTAATTTGAAAATGAATACTTTTTTTTTTATTCTGGGACTGCTCCATTAGTCTAGTAATGTGATGCAGCACAGTCAGGACTGTCCATGGAGCAGGGAAAAGCACAGGAGGTCACTAACTGGCCTTGGCATCTTTAAACACTGATAGTAATTTAAATGCTCCTGGAGATAGTTTGCCTAATTTTGAGTAGACTTGAATTTTTTTAACCAGTTACTTGTCCTGATACCTGTTTAATTATTTGTGGCTGTGTGTGTGAGGGACACTGCTAGCAGGAAGCAGTGCTTCCAGTATTAATCCAAGCACTAAATGTTTTTAAATGACATGTTTATAAGTTATGGAGCATGTTCCTCTGATTTCCATCCGCTGATGTCACTGGGTAGGTTTCCAGTTAGCTGAAACTGCAGTGGGAGTTGCATTTCCAACTTAAAGAGATAAATCTGTAGCCGTTAATACCAAATCATATCTCATTATATTTACAGGGATAATAAGACACGGATGGCTGGCTGGTGCAGCCTGAGAAGTGTGTTAGTTTCAGCGTATTTGGCAGGGGTTAAATGGGAATGAACAGCATCAGAAGGGGAATTTTGCACAACTCGGGAAATCTTCTTGATGTGAAGAAAAAAGTTAATTCCAGCCCTGCCTCATTAATCAGATCTGCCTACAGTTAAGGAAGTGTCACCTAAGTATATTTTGCTTTCAGCTGTGTGCTGCTGCTGAAGATCCTGACTTGCAAAACAGAAGTAATTGGATTTGTGCTCAAAGGCAAAGCAATGAGTTGGAATGTGCTTTACAAGTGACCTTTGTGGGGACTGCCCTGGGCACCTCCATGTGGTGCCTGTCACCACTGATGGTGGCTGCAAATTCACGACTGTTTCACCAGGCTCACACAGCAATTGCTTTGTGTATGTCTTATTTGCCATGGATCATGCACACAATCTCTGCATTATGGCAGGGAGCAATAGCCTGGAATTAGGGAATTATCCCAGGGGATCTCTGGCCTCTCTGCACTGGTCACTACTGTTGTATCTTCTGAAGGTCCAAACGAAAAAATCCATTTCCTAATGTGCTGTCCCATGACTGAGATTAGGATTTCCCAGTTGAGGGAATGAACCATGCTCTGGCCATTGCTCTGGCTGTGTTCTGGGACTGTTCTCTAACTCCACAAAGCTGTCCGAGGAACTGCTTCTCTGGGAAGGCCACAGGCAACCCACAGTGCACCTTACTGTTACTGTACTATCACCTAATGAACGTTGAGCAAAGCAGACTAACCACTAAACCTGGTTAAGAAAACCTGGGTTTTGGTAAACTCTGCTGTGACAACAGAATGGGAAATCATATTCATATCCATGCATGAAGTCCCAAATAAAGCAGAATAGGATCATCATAACTTTATGTAAGGTCATTAAACACAAACACTTAAATTTCTCAATTTAGCTCCTGCTTACTCTTCACTGAAAGCCCCAGGAGTTCCTGGGCTTGGAGTTATTCTTGGCAAGTCCTTGTAACTATTCTTGAAAAATATATTTGTCTTTCTAATCTTTCACTAAAGGAATTTAAATGTTTTATGCCAACAAGGCCATTGATTTTTCCATAGAAAATTGTGATAGTATTGTATAAGCATACGAAACTCAGGTGTCAAAAGTGGGTAGAAAAATTCCAGGAAACTGGTATGCCAAAGAAAGAGAATATTGATGGCACAAGGAGTTCTGATGAAAATCAAAAAGAAAAGAAGAAAACAGCTCTAGTCTGTGTCCTTTCCATTTTGAAATAACTAAAATGGATGAGGATTAAATGACATTAATGCAGGAATGTTTCTTTAACTTGTCTGCTGTCAGGTTAAAAAAAAAAAACCAAAAAGAAGGAAGGATCATTAATGTATATGACCAGAACTTTTGCCACTGGTTTATGTTCAAACACTTAGTGTCATGCTTTGAGCTCACTGGAAATGTGGCTCTAAAAAAGATCTCAGTAGTCTAAAATATGTGTGATGCACCTGGTGCCATGTAGGAAGTCTGTGTTTGCATCCAGTTTCCTTAGAAATCCAAAGAAACATTTATAGCATAGAATTCCTACTGGGTTCTTGCAGTTCAGGAAAAGAATAGCAATGTTTAACTGAGTTTCATTCCTAATACCATTGGAATACTCTACTGCTGTAGATCTGATTTTGCCAAATTCCAGTGGGATAAGGCAGCTTTTTAGCAAATGGAGGAAGAATGAGACAGAAATTACTATGTACTGCTAAAAGCAATGCCTAGTGATTTGGATAAACAAAAGTTAGAGCTGTTAATAGCCAAGGGAGCACCTGTAATTTAGGCTGTGAAAAGATGATAAACCAGAGGAAAGTTATTTGGAGGCAAAGAAACAAATCTCGTAACAGAATATCTGAGAAGTATTTTAAACTACTTATCATTCAGCTGTGCAGAATAGATGTCTAATCTCTCCCACTGTTACAGCTAAAGATTTAGAGGATTTTGCACAAACCTTTTCTGAGTCTTTAAAGACATCCAATTTAGTGAATGGCAAAGGATTTGTGGCAGGTGAAAAATACATAATTTCATCCAAGTTTCCCTAATCAGGGTTATTGGTGGACAGACATCAGGACAGGACTGTTGGGACAGATCTTGCTTGTTCCCTTCACCCTTCATTCAAGGCCTCAGGAATTGTAACAAGGAGAAACTTGCTTGTGGGATAGAATCATGGAATGATTTGGGTTGACAGGAACCTTAAAGCTCATCTCGTTCCACCCACTGCCATGGGCAGGGACACCTTCCACTATCCCAGGCTTCTCAGAGCTCCATCCAACCTGGCCTTGGGCACTGCCAGGGATCCAGGGGCAGACACAGCAAAGAAAATTCCAGATGGACACAGAAGAAAACTTGTCACCATGAGATCTGCTTGGAGCAGGACCAGGCTCAGGCAAATCTCCATCCACAGGGCTTTTCAAAACATGTCTGGGCTAGACCCTGCTTTGAAGCTGCTTCTGCTTTGAGTGGGAGGTTGGACAGGGTGATTTCTGGAGCCTCCTCCCAGCATAAATTTTACTCTGGTTCTAAGTGAGCAGCATCAGTGACTCCATGGGCTTCAATTTCAAAAGGTGTCTTAGCATTCAGAGGCTGCTGAGGCTGGTTTGATCCCTCTCTCTCTCAGCAGACACATAACCAAGTTTATGGCAAATCTTCTCATTTAAATTATGAGTTGCATCTATCCCAGCATGGTCGATGCTAATAAAACTAATTAGTGCAATATTACTGGGGAGTTTTAAGACACTATGGCAAATGAGATTTTTCTTCAAATGCCTTCTAGAAATCTCGTGTTTATTTCCATCATGGTGCAGGTTATAAAAAGCAACAGGTAGTGAAAAAAAAAGACAACCTTTCACTTATTTTTCAATGAATAAGCTTATTCAGGCTAATGAACTATTAAGGCTCATTTATAGGATAGTTTTGTTACCATTGTCCACATTTTTAAATCTCCCCATGAACTTTTATCCAGGACTGCTTTTTCTCTTCCCTTTGACTTTAAAACTGTCTTTGCCTCAGTCAGTGTTATAGTGGTGGCGATCTGGCAGCTTCAGGTATCCCTAATTTTTTCCCCATTTTTTTCAGAAATGCCAGCACTGATCAATTTATTTACTTTGAAGATATTGGGAATCTCAGTCTTCTCTTAAGTTCTTCATTTTATTTCTCCACAGATGGATCTTCTTCTATTATGTCACCTTGTAATATTCCTTTTTTTTTTTTTTTGTAATTGCAACTGTGTTTTGCTATGATAGAACTCCAGGCAACCCAGTAATGCATTTTTGGGTACAGTAATTTCACGATTATAAACCGCACTGAGTATAAGCCACACTTCTGGGTTTCAGCAACTTTTTGTTTTTTTGTCCATATATAAGCCGCACCTGATTATAAGCCGCATGTTACAATACAGAGTGTGATAAAAGGTATCTGTTCTATCACCATCTGTTGAGGGTGGGGGCAGTGATCCTTATCTCAATGGCAGATAATCTGCTAATGGGCCATCCATTGAAACCAGACAGGGCATTGTTCTTTATCTTTTCACACCCCATCCTTCCTCCAGGGAGTCATTGTCTGCTAATGGCCCATTGAGTCCCTCTGTATGACTGATAAAATTACTGTATCCCATTGAAAGTTGCTCCAGCCAGGGGGAAGAGCCCAACATTTCTTACCAAGATAAAAGCAGAGGCTTTGGGACACTAAGGTAGCCCCTTTCTCCACTGGACTCCAGTGGAAAACCGGATTTCTCCACATCACCACTGGACCTCCAGAGGGAAACTGCACCTTGTACAGGAGCATTGCTCCAACTGAATCACATCTGTCACTGCAGGAGGATGCAGCCACCATTTAATGGGACTGCTACCAACACCCTGCCTGACGGGGTGTCAGGTTGTACTCTGACTTTGTCGGGGTTTGGAGTTTGTTTCTTTGTAGTACTGTATTTCTATTTTGATTTCCCTAGAAAAGAACTGTTATCCCTAATTTCCATATTTTTGCCTGAAAGCCCCTTGATTTCCAAATTATAATAATTTGGAGAGAGGGGGTTTACATTCTCCATTTCAAAGAGAAGTTCCTGCCTTTCTCAGCAGACACCTGTCCTCCAAACTAAAACAGCAACTTTTTGTTCTTTGTCCATATATAAGCTGCACCTGATTATAAGCCGCACTTTGGGTTCGGACCAAAATTTTAGTCAAAATGGTGCGGCTTATAATCGTGAAATTACTGTAGTTTGTTTTATTTTATATTGACAATCTTACAGTGTGGAATCAGTAGACCAGTAGGTGCAATCCCTCATGGATGCTCACACGAGTAATTTCACAATAAGAGAGTACAGTAATTTCACGAATACAAGCCGCACCATTTTGACTAAAATTTTGCTCCCACACCGGAAATGCGGCTAACACTCAGGAGCGGCTAATATGTGAATAATTTTCTGACATTTACAACCTCAGAAGTGCCAGCCAGGGTGCCGAGCCAAGCAGCTGCCAGTAAAAGCCGGCATTTCACGATTGTTACAAATTCTTACTCTGTTGCACCGCGGGTGGAGCCTGGCTCCCTGCAGGCAGCACGGGGGGCGGGGAGAGAGGCGGGAGAGCTCTCTCCTTCCCTCCTCTGACGCAGCCCAGGGGAGGAGGGGGGGGCCCCGTGCTGCCATCCCCGTGGCTCGGGGAGGAAGCGGGTGGCTCCATCCCCGCCCACCGGAGCCGCCGCCGGAGCGAGGGGGGCTCCGTCCCAGCCTGCCACCACGGGGCAGCGCCGCTGCCAGGGCGAGCGAGCCCAGAGGCGGCAGCCGGCCACGAGTGACCCTGCTGAGCAGCCCCACCAAGCTGGGCCACCTGGCCCTGTCGGCAGCCCCGAGCGGGCCAAGCCTGCACAGCCTTAGCTGAGCCAGTAAACTCCACCCTGCCATGGTTCTGTTACTAATTGGCAACTTTGTTGCACGCGGGACCTCGCTGCGAATGACAGAGCGGCTTATATTCAGTGCGGCTTGTATTCGTGAATTTACTGTAATATTCCTTTTGTCTTATCACAGCTTGCATCTCTCATTAATCTTGTACTATGATACCTGTAAATTATTCTAGCTCAGTGTTCAAATGCCAGTCATTACTTAAGGTTAATTTTGAATAAATATATATAAATCAAGTAACTTGGGATTTAAAAAAACACAAGTTCTATATATAAATCAGACCAGACACAAAGGCCTAAAAATACCACTGGTAAATTGTGACTTTCTCTAATCAATGTGAGGCGCTTACAGTACACTTCTGTTCAGAAGTGTAACCATTTCTGTTGATATTGCACAAAATATTTGTTTTCTGTCTCCATAACCTGAAGATGATCTTTCTCTTGCTGTGTCTGCATATTTTAGACACAGATCTTCCAAGAAAAGCAGAACAATACAGTTGCAAGAGAAGATAATTTGCTTAGTGCATTAAATAAATTTTAAAAAGTGCCAAACCATATCCAAGTTCAAGACTTGTGACTAGAATCAAACTGAACTTACATTACTGTGATCTCTATCAAATAAATATTTAATAAGCAAAGCTAAGTCGAGAATTTCTAAATATACTTTTGGGCTTTTTGTTTCCTCTGGGAAAAACGAAAAGTGTTTGGCAAGAGCTCTCAAATGAATAACTAAGCAGTGTCTTATTTTAGTCCAAGGGCACCCTAAGGGGCTTGGCCAAAATGATTGAAACAGATCCTGGGGGAGCAAAAAGACAGGTCAGTTCTTCTTGGTCCCTGCTTGAAGGGGGGAGCTTTTCTTAGTGACTGGGAAGAAAACTGATGTTGGTTTGGTTGTTTGGTTTGGGTTTTTTAGTTTCTCTTCATATTATTTGAAACTTGCTGGAATCCACAGAGTCCATGTGAATCTCAAATTGCTTGGGGTGGGGGGGAGACAAAGAGAGGAAATATAGGAGTTTGAAACATTTATTATAAAACTCTCTTTTTTGTAATCAAAAGGTAATCCTCAAATTTTTCTTTCTAGTTTCATATTCAGTTCCAGTATAATGATGGAGGAGGAGAGGAATTTATAAAGTGTCAATTGATAGAAATGATAGAATTGATAGAAAGGGGTCCTAACTGCCTTGTCTTGCATGATGCCACTTGTGCATTGAGTTGTTGCCTGCTGACATTATCCATGGTCAAAGGTAAATTCTTTAGAGAAACTTTATGAAATACACAACAAAAACCCTTTAAAAAAATCACAGTATTATGTATAGGGAAATTATTTTTACTTATTTCCTGTAAGTTTTTAATCTAAAGGATGGGCAGTATTTATACATCAATGGTAACAGGAGGCATTTTTGTGATGCTTTTCAATAAAGGTGGAGGACATAGCTGAGAAATGCTTTCACTTAAGAAAGTGAAGAATAAGAAGTGTTTTATTTGGCTTTCAAATTTTGCCTGTGCTACAGGAATACTCTGAGATATCCTGTGGAAGTAGATGTGTTAAAACACGGGCAAATCAGGGCAACATAGAATGTAGCTGCTATTTTTTGGCAGGATCCACCTTCATTTTCTATTGTTGCCTCCCTGACAGTAATAAACAGAGGGAAGAAAAGCCCTTTAGGAGTGACAAGACTGCATGGAAATTAGGATTAATATAGTTGATTTACATAATGTTAAAATTTTAAAGCAAATGTAGGCTGTATTCTCTGCCATAAAGCAGCCAAAAATAGAGACCTTTCTATTGTACCTTTTTACATTAATTATGTGGCTACTCTGACATGAATTGCTTCCCCCAGTACTTCATATGTCAAGGAGTACTTATGTCTGAAACCCTTCACTGTGGCTTTGCAGTTGAGAAGTCTCTATTTAAAAAAAAAAAAAAAAAAGAGAAAAAAAGAAAAAAGAAGAAAGAGGAAAGAAAAAAAATAGGAAAAAAAAAAAAAAAAAGCAGTATTATTAATTGAATTTTTTTTGGGATCTTTACTGTGGTGTTCACACCACTCATTTCTTTCAGTGTAGATTTGTATTGTCTAGACTTAGATGGAAAGAGAAACTTGGAGCAGTTTGGATGTAAAAGGAGCTTTTCTTGGCCATACTCTGTGCCCTGATGAGGGAGGAATTGCCTTGATGCTCATCTCTTTTCTTTGGATTTGCTTACACTTGGAGGAGGTGTTCTTTGTCCTCTGGGGAAATCAGGAATACACCAGGACTGTAGCAGTTGTCTCTTCCCCCTTTAGCCCCAAAATTCCTCTCTGCTGTTTCCCCAAAGGCTGATCTGCTGGCACAATGAAAATGCAGAACTTCAAGGTTAAAAGAAGGAGGAAGTCCTTTGGTTTAAATTTTAATATTAATCTAAGAGAAGAACTAATGACACTGAAGACATCTATAATGCAGGGAGAAATTGGAAAAGCTTCCTTGCACATGTCTATTAGTGCTCTGCTTTATGACTGAGGAAGAAATTTGTCACAGAAACAGAGACAGAAACCTTCACCACATTTTATCCTTGTTTCAAAGGCTATGGCTCCTTATGTCAATAGAGGATAATCTCTGGTAATTTTACATGTTTAACAAATGAATAATCTTAGAATTATACAAATATCACAGAAGTAATATTGCCTGATTTTCCTTTATTTTTTTTTTTTTTTTAACATATCTATTCAGAGATGTCCGATGAATTTATTTGGCTGATTTAAAAATTCATTTGTGTTGGATTTATGTAGACTTCTGAGCAGGTAAGGGCACAAGCCAAGAATGTTTGCAGGAACAGCAATTTTAGATAAAAACTGAGAATGGAAGTGGAATATGAATTTTAAGTGGTAGCAAGCAGAGGGGAAAATTGGATATCCTCAGCAGAAACAAGATTCTAATTGATTTAGAGACAGAAATATAATATGAACAAATGCTTTATCAAATTACCTCACCTTTAGAACTTCATAAAAAGGAGTCTTTAAATAACACTGTCTTAAGTACCACAAATTCGCTGTAGAAAGAAGGCAGATTAAGAGAATAAATTAGAGAACACTGAGATCTAATCTTGTATTCTACAAGTGTGGGGAAATTTGTCACCTAAACTTCTTTTAAAATTAATTCAGTTGTATATAGCTGAATAAAGCATCGGGGAAGAGCAAGAAAAAGATATAAATAGGCTGGGTTGCCTTCATTTGAGGTAATTAAGGAATTTTTTTTTATCATTCATAATTACAGAAAACAGCATAAGGGATGGAATGGTGATTTGAGTTGGTTCAAATCAAAAACAGGAAGGTGACCTGGGTAGGACTTTTCAATCATGCTTTTAATTTGGACTTGAAGCCAAGTTTCACAGGATTTTAGCTTGGGGGTTTCCCTGTCAGAAAATAAAAGCAGTGTGAACATTAACAGAATAAAAACAGAGGTCCCTGTTCTTAAATGATCTCAATTCTGTCCTGCTGGTTACATCATTTTCCCAATCAATTTAATGAAGACAGAAGTAGTTCTAAGAATTTTTGAATAAGTATTCTAGTTAGCAAATCCCAAAAATATATTCCTACAGTATCTGCCTAATAGTAAAATTAGAAGCCAGCTACTAAATTCAAATGACAGTCTTTTTTTCCCCTTTTATCTCATTGATAGTTATTGATGGTTATTGCAGTACTACCTGTGTGTATTAAAATGAATTTAAAAGTATTTTCCTGGCCTCAGGTTTATTATCAGTAGTGAATTAGTTAATTTTTTATGAATATTATGAAATCTGTCTAATTTTCAAATTTTCTGCAGAACTGAGCATCATCTAAATAATTTAGTCATCTGATGGCCAAGAAAACTCATTCTGTACAAACTCACAATGCCTAAGTTCTTCCTGCTTGTGGCAGAGAATAGAAAGAAAGAAACGATTCTTTCGTTTCGATTCGTTTTTTTCAAACTACTTGTTCTATTGCATTCTATCTTACAAGTTAGAATTGAAAGCAAAGCATTTTTGCAACTCCATTTTTTATATATAAAATCTATAGGATCTTATTGCCTCCCTGTATGTGTATGATTATAAATAAATATCTGTATATAAGGTGACGGATTCCCTTGGAGTACATTAAGTTTATAACATTTCACATTGTCATTACAATAACTGTCAAAATAATAGCTTCACATTTCTGTTCTGTTCTCATTACCACCTTCAGTGAGATTTGGAATTTTAGAGCCTCATATATTCAAAGAATTAGGGGAATACACTATACACTGTGACCTTTTCAATATTCCATAACTGCATTGCTGAAAATTTTACTTATCTTTCTTGTTTACTGCTCTTCTCTTTCCCGTATTGTTAATTGTGTGGGGAAGAGTTGAAATGGGTGACCTTTCCAGGGTTTTGTATTTCCATTGGCCAAAAGATACATCAAACTTCCACAGCACATTGTAGTTAACAACACAATGTTCTCTTTGCTTAGAACAGGTAATAAAGAAAATTTTTGTGGTTCTCTGAAAATGAAGGGCATGCAAAGAACAGCATTTTGTTTCAAAAACGTTCCCATTGATGATAAAAAGAAGAATATCTGTAATACATCATTTTCAGAACGTCCAGCATCCTGCATCATAGGCATTTATAGACATTTCTGACACTTAATTTGGGAGATTTTCAACTCCATATCTCTTTTGAATTCATGTATATTTTGCTGCCTGTACTTGTAGTAATGTCTCTCTTTTTGTTTTAATATTGAAATGAGAATGCAGAGCCATCCCAAGTGCACGTCTCTTATTCAGCAGTACTGAGAGCAACAGGGTGATATTTCCCATCCCAGTAATCCTTTAGGATTAGTGACTTGGAAGCATTCTGTAAATGCTAAATGATTGCCTTAAACCTGGGAAGGAATTGCACTTAATCTGCTTGTTCTCCTTGTGCTGTGCACTCTGATGGTACTGGGTGTGTGGAACCTCAGCCCTCCCCAGGTGGGGGTTGTGTTTGTTCTTTCATTGTAATTTTTCAGTGTTAAAAGGAGTGGAAAGGGTATGGAGAGAGAAGAAAACCCTTTAAGAAAAGGGGTGAAAGGAGAACTTAAACTGTCGGCATAATCTTGAAAAGCAACAGGGAGAGTGTAAATCTGAGTTTTCACGAGGGATGGCAAACTCAGCACACTTCCCTGAACCAGCCCCTTGATGAAGCTGCGTGGAGAGAGTGTCTGTTGTGATGTAAAGAAATCATACATCAATGACTGATTCTTATCATCATGAGACCCCACCTGGAGCACCACAGACACTTCTGGTGCCCCAACATAAGAAGGACATGGAACTGCTGGAGAGAGCCCAGAGGAGGCCACGGAGGTGCAGAGGGAACTGGAGCCCCTCCCCTGTGGAGCCAGGCTGGGAGAGCTGGGGCTGCTCAGCCTGGAGAGGAGAAGGTTGTGTGGAGAGCTCACAGCTCCTCCCAGGCTCTGAGGGGCTGCAGGGAACCAGAGAGGGACAATTCCTCAGGAACTGCAGTGCCAGGAGCCAGGGAATGGCTCCCAGTGCCAGAGGGCAGGAATGGATGGGATCTTGGGCAGGAATTGTTCCCTGGCAGGGTGGGCAGGGCTGGCACAGGGTGCCCAGAGCAGCTGTGGCTGCCCCTGGATCCCTGGCAGTGCCCAAGGCCAGGCTGGACACTGGGGCTGGAGCAGCCTGGGACAGTGGGAGGTATCACAAATAGAGACATGGAATCAGAAATTTTAAATCCCATGTCCCTTATAGGGAGAATTTTACCAAAATATTTGTCAGGTGCATTTGGTGCAGCAGGAAGGGAGTACTGGTAAAAAAGGCAAAGATAAACTAAGTCTGACTTAGTGATAAGATGCCTTGTTCCATAAGGTCTGGGAATACTTGCAGGTTTGATGGATTTATGGCACACATGACGACTGTGTTCAGCCCATGGAAGAAACAATGCTGGTGAATCAGCATGATGTGAATTCTGGTTTTCATGGGGATTTCTTTTGCAATTGTCTTTGCCAACTAGAGGTTTAACATTTTAGATGTGATTTTCAAATGCTTTGATCAGCATGATCCATAACAATTGAAAATTATTTTTTGTATGGAATAAACTCATATAATGGGAAAAAATATTTGCCATCCACAGACTATAGCAAGGAGAACTGAAAGGATTGAACAGGTTTGCTCCTCGCAGCCTGTTCTCCTGCAGCTGTAGTGGGATGCAGCAGTGACAGTGCCCACAGCATTCCTGGAGCTGATGCCATGTGACATGCCACCCATCCCTCCAGCCCAAGCTTCCAGGCTGCTCCAGACATTCCTTATCCTTTCTCTGAGCAGCACCTGCAGCCTTTGTGTGCATAAAGACAGTAAGGAGGGCATTTAGGGTGGGCAGCTGTTGTGGGAATCCATCAAGAGGAGAGATTCCCATCTGTTCCAACAATGAAAATTGTTTTCAACTTGTGAAAGTCTTTCTTTAGAGCCAAACTGGAACCGTTCCTTTTGTTATAACATGGATACTTTTCATTTCCAGGCATCACCTGAGGTACACATATGTGTATACAATGAAAACTTACACAGGTTCCCTATTTTAATACTGATTTTAAAGGAGTATAATTTAATGCATTTTCTTTGTGATATTTTGAGGGCTTAATTGCTATGTCATGGCAATGCTTATCAGCAAGCACTGAAAAGCTTTAATTACTTTGTACTTTGGTTAGTTATGAATGCATGCAAAATTTAACTATTTCCCCAGAAGCAAATAAAGTCCACACTTATTATGTTACATAAAAGTTATGGAATGATTTAGAATAATTAAGCTAAAGGCTGTCTTACTTGGGATTTAGCTCATCTAAATGATGCATAAAATTTATCTCAGAAAAGCATTTCATATTCAAGTGCTCCGTGAGAAAGAATTGTTAGGATCTTCTTGGAAGTATTTTTATAGTGGTGAGATACAGATATATTATGTAAACTAACAGCATTGTAGTGGGGCCTTAATTTCACAAATTAAACTAATCAAACAAAATTATCATCAAGAAGAGTGAGAAATCCAGAAGTGTAAAAGAAGACAGAATTTAAAGCAGAAGAAGAGAGTGTGATGGCAAGATGCAGGTAATAAGAGAAGAGGAAAAATCAGAAAGAACCAAGTTCTCAAAATTAGCTTTGATAATTTAGCAATCAAGTTTTACTGTTGCAATGATATTAACTGTCTGTTGCCTGTTCAAAGCAACTTAAGCTCCTTCTGCACAGGGTGAGGTTGTACCACTGACTGTCAGAGGATCAAATACTGACAACTATTTTCCAAGAGAATTTATTGATAACTAACACTGACAATTGCTTACATGAATGATGTGAGGACAGAAGAATTGTTCTGTGTGTCAGAGCTAAATTAAGAATCCCACAGGTTAATAGTTAAAGCCATATGTTAAACACTGGTTGGTTTGTTGGACAATAGCATGGAAATGGATGAGTAAATAACATAGGAAATGAAAGGGATCAGAGTAGTTCAGGATTATGTGGGACGAGTGAATGAATGAATGGATGAATGAATAAATGAATGAATGAATGAATGACTGGTAAGGCTAAGTACTTGGTGATTTTGTCTCCATTGCAGCTTTTTATATATGAAAATGATAATCATGGAATCATAGGTCAGTTTGGTTTGGAAGGTCACTTCCACCACTGTCCCAGGCTGCTCCAGCCCCAGTGTCCAGCCTGGCCTTGGGCACTGCCAGGGATCCAGGGGCAGCCACAGCTGCTCTGGGCACCCTGTGCCAGCCCTGCCCACCCTGCCAGGGAACAATTCCTGCCCAAGATCCCATCCATTCCTGCCCTCTGGCACTGGGAGCCATTCCTGTCCCTCCAGCCCTTGCCAATTGTCTTTCTCAATTTTTCTTGTCATCTCCCTTCAAGATACAACATAAGGGTATAATCCAGGGCATCTCACTGCAGTGTTTTTCCAGGAGTGAGCTGACAAGGTCAGGTGGCAATGACAGACACACTGAAAGCTCTCACAGTTGTTAACATTATGGAGTCCCACGAGTATGACTGTGCTGAGGAATAGATAGAGTTTCAATACATAAGGAATAGATTTTTATTCAAAGACTTTCTAAAGATAGGCTTAGTTACCACTGCATTGAGAGGGACGAAGTTCTATGAAGTTCCACAAACAGCTGATCATTTAATAAACTACATAAAGCAGAAGGATTCTTAATGTATGCCGTTCCAATGCCACAAGAGAGCACTTACCATCTTTTCTCACCCTCAAAAAAGGGTTCCTGGGAAACCCAGCTAACCCACTGAGCTCACTGAAGCTTTATTTGGGATGACTTTGAGGCTGGAACACAGCTCCTCATTGCAGTGTCCCATCAGCTTCACAAGCTCCTTGTTCCAAAGGTAGTGCAGAATGTGAGGGGACTCAAATTCTATCACACCCTAGAAATGAAAACTTTCCAGTGGTCATTTCTACATAAAGAAAAATTATCCCCTGCGTACTGAAACCTCTCCATGTAGGAAGTAGATATTATTTACAGATTTCTCTCTCCTGAAGGTATCTTTGTCTCTGTTGAAATAAAAACTATGTCTTGAAGTCCAGACCCCATGGAGATATCTGACTTTCATGGAAAATGGATAAGAATTTGACTGTAGGAAAAATCTGAGTTTCAGAATTCTGCCTGAAATCTGGGTGGTGTTCTCAGAAATACTTTCTTGTATTCTACCATCACAGGTTTTGAAGCCTTGGAAGAAATCATGGACTTTTTATTTAAAGCTTACATGGCAAGTGGCCAACTCTGAAAATTTGCTCCGTCAGGTGGTATGAAAATTAATTTCAGAAGTTCAGAGAATTTAATGGAGGAAATCTTTAGTAACTCAGCATGTGTTCTTCCTCAATATAAACGACAATGCTGTGAGAAAAATAAGGAAATATTGGTGTACTCTGTCATTCTGATTTTATCTGAGTTTTATTACTATCTACAAAAAGGCAATATTAAATGATAACATTATTTAGTTAATGAAAGCTCCATGAAGAAACTGCAATCCTCTGTTGTAACATCGATATATTGGCAGTGAGGAAACCTCTGCTTTCTCAGCTGGATGTCACTAATTAATATCTTGCTGTCTAATTAGCTTCTTTCCTTCTCATTAGAATGTTGATTTCTGAAACAAATGTCCATGTTGCCAGCATGTGCTGTTTTCCAGCAGAACAGAACATCTGGCTGCCCACCAGTTAGTATAAAATAGAGAGAAACTACTGAGTTTATTATGATCATCAGACTCTCTAGGTGGTACAAACATTGAATAGATGTTGGTTTATCATTGTCTTCAACATGAAAAGTGATCAAGGTTGACCTCTCTGAAATTCATGTGGATGTCAGTGGGACAATGGGCTTATTTTAACTTTTTTTTAAAAAAATTAATAATATTAAATTTGTATTTTCTAGGAAACTTTGAAGTAAAAATATTCTCATCCAAGAAATTGGACTTTATCTTCAATCAAAAGAAAATTCTAAGGAATGCATAACAAAAATAACATAATTGAGTTTTAGAAGACCTTTTCCTTATGGGGCAGATGTAACCCCAAAACATCTTCAAAGAGGCTGGGGTACATTTGAGCAAAGGGAATATGGAGCTCATGTAAATACTACAGCTCTTCAGAAATTTCTGTTGTTGTTTGAGTTTATCGGCTTGCTGTTTTTTCTTCCCAGGCCTGCAGGCAGCTCTGTCTCAGGGGACACCTCTGTCCCTGTGGTCCTTGCTCCTTGGTCCAGGCAGAAGAGCAGAGATGGGCAGGGCAGCACCAGCTCTGCATGTGTGCCAATCAGCGTTACCAACTGTCTGTGTAGTTTTTCCCCTTTTATCACAGACATGTTGAATGGTAGTAGCTGGACGATGACCAACTAATCCATGGAAGTTATTCCCAGTAATCACAAATACAGGGATGAGTGCAATTTCTGACTCTGTAGACTTCCAGGTGTTCTGAGTATTGCTCACCCTACAACGGAGGAAATGGTAACAATGCTGGGAAACCTCTTTTATGAATAAAAAACCCCCAAGCCCCTAAAAACCCTGAAATCTCTTGTTTCACTAATACCAAGGTCTGTTTATATGTTAAGATCCTCTTCTAAGTTAGGTTCTCTCCAGTGTAAAGCAGCAATGGAAACATTGTTTGACCTGAAGATGAAGGGTTGGTCTCTGAGAATCATGAAATGGTTTGGGTTGGAAGGGACCTCAACCCCTTCCAGTCCCCCCCTGCCATGGCAGGGACACCTCCCACTGTCCAGGCTGCTCCAGCCCCAGTGTCCAACCTGGCCTTGGGCACTGCCAGGGATCCAGGGGCAGCCACAGCTGCTCTGGGCACCCTGTGCCAGCCCTGCCCACCCTGCCAGGGAACAATTCCTGCCCAAGATCCCATGCAGCCCTGCCCCCTGGCAGTGGGAGCTGATTTACCAAAATACGAGTATTGGTCTAATACCAATACTCAACTGTGACGGACAAAAGACTCTCTAACAATTTAAAGTTAGAAAGGGTATGTTTATTCAGCGCTGGGCAGCAGTGTGGGGTAGCCCCCTAATACGCACTGCGAAATTAGAGGTGGTCACAGAGTCTATTTATTGACAAAAGGTTTAAATAAATACATAATACCAGCCCCTCCCATCCCCTGCTTCCTATGGTAATGAGCTTGAATAGGTATTAAACATGAGGGGTTGGTTTCTTGAATTAAGTCTGGGGTTGTTTTTGTGGGGAGGTGTGTTAAAAAGAGGAAGTAAGGTGAGTTTTCCTCACCCTGAACTCTCGACCTTTGCTATCAATGACAATACAAATAGCTTTTTGGGCAACTCCAGTTTCCAAAGAATAAGTTTCTGGTGGCAATTGTTTGTATTTCTTTGGACCTACTTATTAGTTTCATCTTTTCCCATTGAAAGCACAGCTGAGAAACATAAAATGACAGACAATTATTTAAGTTTCAGATAACTATTTCAAGCCCAGTTTCTTCTAATTTTTAACTAAAATCCTAATTTCTTAAATATTAGTGTTTCAGGAGCCATTCCCTGTGTCCTGGTACTTCATGCCCTCATAAATCACATCTCTAAGGAAGTTTCATTTTCAAGCCTGTGGAGATGGTCTTGGATGTCCCTTCCAGTGCTCCTGGGGATAAGGTGATATGCGGGACACAAAAGTTCAGGGTACTAGAAGTTTTTTTTCCAAGGAAAATTTCCTGGATCTCCAAAAGCTGTTGTAAATATCACTTTACATAAGCACATTAATGATCAAATATTAGATTACCCTTTTGTGATATTTTCTCAGCTTTAATTTGTATTTAATTGAAACTAGTAGGGCTGTAACATTTAGAAAAATGGCTGCTGTAAGGTCAGGTGGTGTTTATCCAAAAGTACATATTTGTCCAGCTAGCTAATATTTTTAAAACATTGTGATATTAGCCACTTTATATACATTTTCTCAGAGACTGTGCTGGGGCAGGGCTTTTAAAGCTTTTAAAAAATATTGCAAAAAATTGTTTCAAAGAGTTTTTAAATAAGGAATTTGCTGGACCATAATGTTGGTTGATATAATTTTGTCAACTTTCCAGCTAAAAGACAAGTTTCAGTAACATTTAATATAAAGTTAATACATTTTTTTGGCAAATACTTTGTTCCTCAGTTTTCCTTTCCTCATCAAATGTGCAGTTCTTATGTAGCTACTGATTCTCTTTGATTTCTTCTCTAAATATGGATTTTTAAATTTGACTACTGAGTTAATTTTAAGATATTTAAAGCACTCATTCTAAAAAGTATCAGTCTGTAATCATACAGGGTACAGTGCTGTTAAAACATCTTGCTCTGGTCCTTCACATGTAAAAAAAAGATATATGTGGAAAATAAATTTTGAATTGTTCACCTGGAAATTTTCTACAGATTATAGATGTGTCTATTTTTTTTTTTTTTCTTTTTGCCAATACACATAGGATCCAGACACACACTTTGTTCTATAAGGTAGATAACCATCTTTGGCTTAGAAAGTCTGCCAGCTCAGAAGAATTAATCAGAAATCCTTCTGTTTTCCCAGCTAGTTATATGAAGCTCCTTGTTGAGGTCCGATAGGATGATGCTTCCTCTGCCACACTGAGAACACTGTGAACAATATTTTTTTTCAGAAATACTTTTCTACTAATATATCATAGCTAGGAAAGAATTTACTATGTTATTTTGACTTTAGAGGATTATTCTCTGAAATTTATCATCCAGTATAGTCCATTAATCTTGTCAATTTTGTAAGTTTTTTCCTTTTAAATATCTGATCTTTCAAATCCTGTATATTTTCCTGTTGCCCATAAACCATTTTCCTCAGAGGTTTATACAGAGTACATTAGATGATACTGGGAGGGAAACTATTCCTTATGAATGGGTGCAGTAAGGTTCATGCAAGTCTGAAAGATTCTCCCGGGATTCTTTCCATTGCTGGGAATAAGCGAATGGGAATTCTGCATTCCGTTTTTTCACCTAGTGGGGAAATGTCTTATGCTGATATAGAGACATTATAACTTTAACAGCTGGCATTATAGTAGAAAAACCCTGTTATTCCCCAAAAGTAACAGACTTCAGTAACAATATAAATTCAGTTAAAAAACATGGAATTGACTAGACATTAAAAAGTCCCATTCAAAATTCCCTTTTTTGCCTTTTCAGTTATTCAGAAAGTCTTGTAGGCACAAGCTCACTGGAGCTCCATGACCTGTAACTTATCTGCTTTTGGATACTTTGCTCTGGGATTCCAAATAAAAAAATGTAACTTTTAGGAAAACTGTCTTACATATATTTTTCTTTAATTTAAGTAATTCCTAGCATAAGAAGATTGGTCTCTTGAGTAAAGTCTTCCTATTTCCAGCAGTAGGTATTTCTGCTTCCTGCTGAAATGAGTGGTTTTCTTTGCTATTTAAGCATTTGAGTAGAATCAGCTTCTACAGGCACATACTTGAAATATCGTAATAATGTTTCCTTTGCCTCTTAATTCATTTATGCAAAATGAGAGAGAATATTTTCTTTTTCTTTATTCTGTCTATTAGATTACTTATCCCAAGATTAAAGTCTGGGAAAAACACGGAAATGACCAGTCATTCATCTTATTTGCAATGCTTCTCTAAAACAATTAATTTCTCTTTTTAGTTGGAGTGCTCTGAATTGAAGCAGCTACTGAGATTTATGTGGAACTTTGATGTTGGAATCAGAATTCTTTTCTGAAGGATAATTTTCATGATTATAAAATTTTCTGGATTGTGTTCAGTCATGTAAAGCCACAAAAATCTTGAACTACAAGATGTGCCTTCATGTTGAATTGTACTTGTTCTGTTGTAATTGTTGAAGATCGTTACGTGAGGTCATTGGTCAGAGACAGACATGACATGAACTCCGAAGGTCGTGAGACAAACCAGCCAGTTTTATTCTTCTGAACCTTCTTACATAGGGGGTTTGGATTTCTCAGGCTTAGACAGCTGATTAGCTGGGAGTTTGGACTGCCCAGCTCTCTGACCAGTGAGGTGCCTGCAGCTTAGGATGGAAGGTCATGGGGTGAAGTACCTGTTTGGGTTTGAATATGTCCTGTCATTGTTCACCTAGGAACCTGTTTATTGAACCTGGCTAGCCAAACAGGGCTTCTTATTTACAGCTGAATTAACTGCCCAGCTGTGCTGTGACAGAAGATATGTGTGTTCATAATGCTGAAACTGAAGAAAATTGGCCAGAATTTCTTTTTGCCCCAAGTGGAGGTTTAAAATTTTTTTTTTATCTAGAAGAGAAATTGATAAGCAGCAATAATGAGCAATAGTCACAACAAATCATTGGAAATATCATGGATAGGCTCAGGTTAATTAAGAGTAAGAGGAAACCAAGAGCAACTGTATTTTGGGGTTTGGGGAGTACAGGAGAGAACTAAAGAAATTCAGGACCTTTAACTGATGTCCTAAACATGAAGTCACTGAACACTGGGTTCAAAATTGTTTCATCTAACCCTGCAGGCCCTGGTGGATTGATGGAGGCTCTTTTATTCACTTAAAGGTTGTCTCACACTGGCACAAAAGTCTGGACCTACTGAAAGTTATTTTATACTGATTTTTTGAAAGCCTCTGATTTTTTAGCTCAGTTAACACTGCAGCCAGTAGTAGATTGGGTTTGGATTTTTTGCCTTTCAATTTGAACTCTTTCTGATGTAATCAGAAGCAAAACAGATATATGTAGATACATGTAAGCACTTTACAGGTGATTTTTTTAGCTTTACTAAACCAGTTCCACATCTGTGCTGTCACACATGCTGCCCTAGTCCTCAGCACACTGGGCTATGCCTCTGACCCTTCTGATTTATGGAAGTCTGAACTTCATTTTCTGTGCTCAGCAGCCTCTCTAACCCCATGGGAGTGAGGAGATACCAGAAGAGCCAGCAAAAAGGGGCTGCGGATAAATGGTTGATCAGGTATATGTGTGGTTAGTTGAGAGAAAATGAGAGTGGCTGCTATTGACAGCTAACTTGCTTAATTACCTGAGAAATGAAGGGTGGCAACTGTGTTGGGAATTTTCAAAAAAGTGACATCTGAGTATCTTTGAACTTCTAAATGTGGTATTTCTACCAGGAAAATTAATACAAGGGCAGGAGTAGTGGACACATGGGTAGGTATCATATAACTTGGTAAAAAAATGGTATAGATCTGTAAAGAAAGTTTATTCTGTATTTTCTGAAGAGAAATGCAGCCAAAATTTTAATGCAAAGTGCGTTGATGCTTGTAATAGCTTTATGACTACTAATAAACCAAATAATTTAAATGTTTTGAAGTTGGTTATTAATTGCCATATAAGCAACACAGAAATTGCCAGGTACCAACTTGTTGAGTGTTGTTTTGATGCAAGGAGTGGAATATGGGAGGATTCCAGCTGTTTCCACTGCTTTTATTTATGATTTCAGTGATTTCCCAGCACTAATTGTCATTTACGTAATTTGGAAATTTTTAAGAACTTGCAGCAGTAACACCCAGTAGTGTGAGTTGCTTTTACAGGGACAGATTTTGAGTCTGTTAGTCCCTATATACCTGTGGTACTTGTAACATGCTCCTTAATGACAACTGACATGAAAGAAATTTGAATATGGATTTGTATTTTGGACTTGCCAGCTGGGGGGAAAACAAGGACTGGTAATACCCAAACAGAGAAGCCAAACTAACAGCAAATTCCCTAATCTGCAGTTTACTGGTTCAATTTTTTTACCAGTTTCTGAGCTCTGTGGCTTTTGTTGAGATAGCAGGTAAATGGATACAATCCCCATGAAAGCTAGATCAGCCTGCTGTCTTCCAGTGACTGGGACAGCCAAACTGCTCATGGTTTTGCTAAATCTGCTCTTTTTTGGGACCAGTCTTGATGTCTTTGTGTGGCAATCTGTGGGATTGCTCCTAATTTATAAGAGGAGTGGAGGGAAGATTAGATGGATTCACAATGGACAGCAGTGTTCCAGCCCAGAGCTCTGGGTGCCACCTCCAGGTGACACCTCCAGGGATGGGGATCCAACCCTCCCTGGGCAGTTCAAATCCCTGAGCTCCCTTTCCATGGGGAAATTCCTGCTGTGCCCACCCTGAGCCTGCCCTGCCCAGCCTGAGGCCGTTCCCTCTCCTCCTGTCCCTGTTCCTGGAGCAGATCCCAAATCCCCCCGGCTGTCCCCTCCTGTCAGGGAGTTGTGCAGAGCCACAAGGGCCCCCTGAGCCTCCTTTTCTCCAGGCTGAGCCCCTTCCCAGCTCCCTCAGCCCCTCCTGGGGCTCCATTCCCTTCCCCAGCTCCGTTCCCTGCCCTGGACACGCTCCAGCCCCTCCAGGGCTTTCTGGCCAGGAGGGCCCAGAGCTGGACCCCTTGAGGGGCTTCAGCAGTGCCAGCAGCACAGAGGACAATCACTGCCCTGATCAGGATGCCACTGGCCAAATTGGATGCCATTGGTTTTACTTGATCATTTATTATTAATGTGGTTTTCTTATGTGATGCATTATGTACCAGTTTATTATTTAATTTATTTCAAAAAGGAACACACTCATTTTCCTTTAAAAAAGTATTTTGATGACAAGTGGGAAAGAAGGACTTCACAGGAAGTCCACCCTTCATTTTCATCTTGTAGTCATCTTAAAAATTGTCATTTTCTCATTGGCTTTTACAAGATTTAGAGAAATGGGATTCATCTTGCAGATATCTGTGCAAGGTGCTGGGATTGTTCTGTGGCTTTTCACAGTGTGAATTCCAAGGTGAATTGGGGAGAGACCTCGTTCCACATCAGCTGCTTGCTGGGTAGTAACTCCCTGTTTTCCCCTGCAGTCAGTGTTGAGTAATTTATGACAATTTATGCCCCTGGCAAGAGCAGGATGGCTCTCCTCAGTATTTGCTCTCATGTCCCAGGAAGGTGTTTTCAGGTTTGGGACTGTTTGGATTCCTGATGGAGCTCAAGAGCATCCTCTGGCTGCTGCTGCTGCTTCTCAACCCTTTAAATCAGTTTTGCTTCCAGGTACATTGATGTTCATCCATTGATCTTCCCCTCAGCTTCCTGCTGTACTACACAAAACTCCTTTTGGAGTCCTTACAGGTAGTTATTGATCATGTCTTTTCCTCCAAGCTGGTAAATTTAAGATGCTTTAGGCAAAAAACAAAGTACAGTTTATGTACTCAAGACTTACAAAATTCTATCAGTTTTTGGTTTGCCGTGGATGCCTCATAATGCACAGCACAGAGAAAACTTGTACTTTTTACAGAACTTTGTCAGATTAATTCTGTGACACTGTAGTGATCCAAAAAGAGGTTTCTTCTTTGTTTTAATTACCACAGTTCTTTAACTGTGGAAGTTAACATATGGATCTGTAACTAAATCACAAATATCAAAGCATATAAAAGTCACCTTTTGTTATTGTTGTTTTTAGTTGATTTTATTTCGGTTTTTAAAGTTATTTTAGTGGAATTACATAGAGTTGGAATTATTTGGGTTAGGAGGAACTTCAAAGACAAAAATCTTGCAGAGACAAAATTAGAAGAAATGAGAAATCCTGAAGGACATTTTTTGATATCGTAAATTCGGTGGACATTTAAAACATGCACATTATTTTAAGAGCTGACTCATTCCTATGTGATATTGAGCAAAATTAACCTGGAATTTATTATCTTGAACATCCCATTTAATAAAAGATAATAATTAAAAATTCAGTTATGTTCTCCAAGCATCTTAATTCTGAAACAAAAAATAAATTTCTTAAGTGTTATTTAGATTAGTGCACCTGTATAATCACACAATTGTGGAAGAATACACTATGATATTGTTGATAAAAGAATTTCCATGAGTATTGACACTATTTCGTATGGATTTTGAGAAAAAAAAATGTTTATCTGATTAGAAAGCCAAGAAATATAAATGTATTAATCTCTTCCCTGCCCCTTGTGAATGTGCATCTTTAATTTCCCCCTCACATCCTTCTCTGCCTCCCATTTCTAGGAAGAACTGGCCATAGTGTCTTAGCAGAATTCAATAGCATGAGGCAGAGAGATGAATGTGCTTATTGGACCTGGCATGTGAAGTGGCTTAAAAGAAGTTTAAGCAATGTAAAATTCAGGGTGCTGTGGTCCCACCCTGTCTATCTTTCTCCTGTGACCCACCCTGAAGGCCTTTGCTGTTGGGCTGGTTTGAGGTCCTGGTGTAAAACTGATCACTCATTTTGCTGGATTAGTTGTGAAAATAATCAGCTTTGTGTCAGCTCAGCCAGAACATTCCCATCAGCTCAGGGAGGGATGCTGCCCCTATGCCCAGCCCTGCAGGCACCTCTGGGTGCTGTGTCCAGTTCTGCATCCTCAGCACAGCAGGGCCAGGAGCTCCTGGAGCTGAGCAAGGGCTGGAGCATCTCAGTGCCCAGGAAAGGCTGAGGGAGCTGGGGCTGCTCAGCCTGGAGAGGAGCCCCAGTGAGAGGGGCTCAGCCCTGCCTGTCCCTGGGTCTCCCTGGCTGTCCCTGAGTGTCCCTGGGTGTCCCTGTCTGTCTGTCTCTCCCTGTCTGTCTGTCCCTGTGTGTCCCTGTCTGTCCCTGTCTGTCAGTCTGTTCCTGTCTGCCAGTCTGTCCCTGTCTGCCAGTCTGTCCCTGTGTGCAGCAGGCTCAGAGCAGTCCCAGGCTCTGCTCTGGTCCCAGCAATGGCCCCAGAGCCACGGGCAGGGGCTGAGCCCCGGAGCTGCCCCTGCACAGGAGGCACAACTTGTGCCCTGGGCAGTGCCAGCCCTGAGCAGGGTGTGCAGAGAGGCTGTGGAGTCTCCTCCCTGGGGATATTCCAGAGCCCCACGGACACTGTGCTGTGCCCTGTGCTCTGGGATGGCCCTGCTGGAGCAGGGAGGTGACACCAGAGCAGCCCCTGTGGCCCCTCCAGCCTGACCCAGCCTGGGGTTCTGTTCCCCTGAGATGACAAAAAGCTGGAATGTGGGGAGATGCAGCACAGTGGAGCACCCTGAGCCCTTCCTAGTGACATCCTGCAGCCTATGGTCAGGCCAATATTCCTGTGATGAGGAACAGTCTGTAAATCCTACTGCGAGGCTCCAAAGCCATCAAATCTTGCTAAATCTTGTCTTCTGATTGGGACCCAGTTAACATATTTCTGCAAGAGATACACAACTTGAGAAGCTACAACCAGTGTAAGGCCAAAGCAATGGTGTGGCTATCTCTGCTGAATGACAGGTGAATTTAAGATTGATTAGGTTTGTCCAAATTTCTGAGTATCATATACCATAAAGGTGGAGAATTCTACCATGAAAATTCTTTTTGGATTTCTCAAATATTTATTTGATTTTCATCTTCTATTTTATTCTTTTTTTCCCCTTGTTCCTTCAAAAGTATTTTTTCTCCATTTTAACAACCAGAATATGAAATATGGTTCAGAAATGAATTGATAGAGCTGTATAATTAAATTCCACTTTTCTCTGTGATGAAGACTTACATTTTATTTTGCCTTTCATTTATCCAAAACATGTCATAAAACATGAAGTATGCATATGCTTTCCAGCCTTTTATTTAAATTATAAAACTCTTCTGGAATTTCCCCAGAAAGAAAGCATTATAAATCTTAAAACTGCATATATTGTATTTTTATATATGCACAATGCATATGTGTATTAATTCAGAAGTTTCTTTCAGTTTCAAGCATGATCTGGGATGGCAGTGGGGGGGTGAATGAGGAGGGGATTTATAGAAAGATGAAATGAGAGGTTTCGTGTCTGAGGTGGTGGGATATGAATGCGCAAAAGGGCCAAAGCCATGAGATCTCACTGTCCAAGCTATTCAAAGTTTGTTTTCTTTCCTAGATAAGTATTTAAATGCCTTCGTTCTCCCTGTATGGATCCAGTTTTGCTGCAGTGTAGCTACAAGCACTGGGAGTTGCATGCCTTGTGAATTTTCACTGGTTCAGGCACCTGCCTGTGGAAGACAATATTCCCAGCAGGAGTAGTTCAACACCCTCCAGCCTATTGGGGATCACTCCAATAAAAGTGCAGATGGCCACAACTTAGGGCCGTGGGAAAACCCTTGCAGTAGTGGTGAGTAAAAAATCCTCCCCAGAATCCTCCAGTTCCAGTATGTTGATAATTGCCACATAGTTCTCTGCTTCCCTTTTTATCATTGGTTCCTTTTTGCTGCAGTAATTTTAATATTCCTAATCGCCCTTCTTTATTGGATACCCTCCCTAAACCCTGCCCTAATTCCTCCCTTCCTCCAAGTTTATAAATACCCCTGACATGCCCTAACATTGCTTTTGTCCATTTGCCATCATGGACGGAAGAAGCCTCCCTGTAGCATCTTTTCCAGTTTGCTCAGTACAAACTCTTCAGCTTACTGTTTGTTGTTTTGTATTATTAAAGCTTTTTAGTTCCTGAACACTCAGGTCAGATTTTCTTTCTGTGTAAAATCACCGAGTTCAGTGGAGCCACTGACCCTAATTTCTGGGCTAGGATTGGTTGGAGGCTACACCAGCCACATGGAACTGGCTCTTTATGTCCCCTCAAGATGCACTGTGTTACTCCAGGCTGTGCATGCCTCGCGTGTCCTAACATTTTAGATGTGGAAAATGGAACAAATTTTATATTGAACGAGTCACACCTACACTTTTCCATTTTTCTCTCCTCCTACACGGAACTTCTTGTTTTCTCAATATTTTTTTCTAGGTATTTTTAGTCAACATTCCAGCAGAGCGATTGTTCAGTAAGCAACCATGTTTGTCAGTTTATGCTGACATTCTTTTAAGGGCACACACCCATAAAGATCTCCTGCTAGACTATCTCCCATTTTCCAAATGTCCAGCAATGTTGATTGATCAACCCTCATAAATCCATCTTGGTAAGTCTAAAATTTTAATAGAGTAGTTCATAATGTTCTCAGAATGAAACCGAGAAATAGAAAACAGTGCTCGTGGCATAAATCTTCAGAAGGCTTTTCATTTTTTAAACATCTTTTTAAACTTTTCCATGGTGTCCTACTGCATTTTGCTCAGCTTCCCAGCATTCAGACCCCTGCTGAACAGAGTATTCAGCCATTTCAGACAGCGCAAAGTCCCATCAGCCAACAGTGTCTATGACTGGACTGTCTGATTATTTTCATTCTTAGCCTTGGCTTCCCATAAATCCAGCCTTGATCGCCTCCTTGTCACTCAGCCCAGAGCTTTGAGTGCCATCTCCAGGCATTCCTTGGAAACCTCCAGGGAAGGGGACAACACCTCCCTAAGAGATTTCAATTCACCTTTCAACATTGCCTCTGTGACAATAAATATTGATAATAACAAAAACTGCATCTAAACAGCAAGAAAGAATGTTTATTGTCTTCACAATTGGACTTCTGTCCATACTTCATGTGATGTGCTGCAGCTCTTGTGGGGCAAACTGGGGTTTGTTCCTATTCTGTATTACTTTAAATATGCTGCTGCTTTGCATCTTTAAGGTTAAGGATTCAGCCTCCCTTCACCTTCTGGGTTTTTTTAAAAGTTGCTGTTGGGCTGAGCTCTGGTATGCCAAGTTTCAGCCTGAAGCAAAATTTTACATCTGAGTTAAAAATACACAGATAAATCCAACTGGAATTGTCTCACATATTATAATATGCAAAAAAAGGAACTTTGCCAGAGAGAGAGAGAGAGAGGCTCTTCTTAAGATGAGCTTAAAGTCAGCCAGCTTTCACTTTTTTATTTTTGTGTTGCTGTCTACTCTCCCCTGAAGGAGCAGGAGTAATGCCTTAAGGTCATACAAGTGCAGCCCAGATCTATATTCTTTTATGTTTCCATTTATCTTTCTGCCTCGCTTCTATTGAAAGTTTTAGCTCTATTGCTCAGATTTTTGGGGCTTATAATGGGAGTTATTTGCTATATTTTCAGTTTAGGGACAGCCTTGTAGTAATTCTCATCTTTATATGGAATGCAAAGGATACCTGCATAAATATTTTCAGTCTCTGGCTCATTCAGGAGGGACACTTCCTTTTTCCAGTGTGTTATTATTACTCTCAATTCATTGTGTAACCTTATGGATACATGGCAAAAGTCATGACACCAAAGTATTTTGAAATATTGTGGAGTGCTGTCTTTTCTTTCTCTCTCTTTCTTTTTTTTTTTCTCTCTTTCTTTTTTAATTTTAGTTGCTTTTCCCCTCCCTCAATTTTCAGACAGATGGTACCCCCATTGAAATCATCAGCAAAGATATTAATGTTCCAAGCATTGCAGCAATGAGTGTCCAGCCTTCTACCATGTGCTTGGCATGTCCTGAAACAGGAACTGGACAATAGTAAAAAGCATTAAAATTCAAGATTATTTATATATAGAAATACACGAAATATATGGAAATAAATGAAATATAAGGTTTATGTCTATAGCTGTCAATAAAACAGTGAGACTGATAATTCAGGGCTTCTAGAAGAACTCTTCATTAATTAGAGACAGTATTTTTGAGCTGATGATGCAAAGCTGTTTGTCAGTTGTCCTTAACAAAGGGCAGGACTTGCACTGGGACTACTGGGGTCAGCTCCAACAAGAAAAGATGTAATTTTTTGAGAGTTATAAGCCATGCACACATGGAGACACTGGATGTGCTTCCCTCAAGCCCAGCACTATTGCACATCTGATGGAGAGTTACGAACTAAGTAGTGAAGCTCCCTTGTGCCCAGGAAGCAGAAATCTCCACTTAAGACTTTAAATTTGCCCCTAGTTTTAGGTACTGGAGGAGAAGACTTTAGGTATCTGACCAGCCTGCTCTGCCTTTCAGCAGAAGTTGTGCATTCAGACATGAAATTATCTCAGCTATGAATCTGAGTGCCTTGAAAAGGTTTAGCCTGATATAAAATTGTTTTTCACTGTGTCAAAATGGGTTGGTCTGCTCATACCACAACAGCAGGGTCTCTGAAGAATTCTGCTGCTCCTGTCATGGAGCAAAGAGGGTGAAATCCTTATGGGTGAGTGGTAGTAGGTGCAATCTATGGTGTCTGCCGAAAATTAACTTTATAGAACCTTAGAACTGTTTGGGTTGGAAGGGACCTTAACCAGTTCCACCTGGGCAGGGACACCTCCCACTGTCCCAGGCTGCTCCAGCCCCAGTGTCCAGCCTGGCCTTGGGCACTGCTAGGGATCCAGGGGCAGCCACAGCTGCTCTGGGCACCCTGGGCCAGCCCTGCCCACCCTGCCAGGGAACAATTCCTACCCAAGATTCCATCTAAACACACTCTGCCAGTTTGATATTGGCCTTGAAAAACCATGAGTGAACTGGTTTCTGTGGCTTCAAAATACCTACAGAACTGATTGCAGAAAATTATTTTGCTAATGAATTCACTTTGTGCAGTACTTCTAATGACTTCCTGTTAATTGAAGTCCATTATCTGATCAAAACCCATGTAGTTTTGGGGTCAAATAATTCTAATTAGCCCACAAGAAATTAAACTGGGGAAATAATGTGTTTTCATAATTCTGCACTGCACTTGCTAATTCTAAAATGCCAGAGGACTTGATGGTTCATGTGATTGGCAAGGGAGAAGGGGGGAAAAAAAAAAGACCTTTTTTTTCTGACAGTGCTTGAGATGTGGCTCCAAATAACCTCCTTACTGGTCCAAAGGCTCTTACTGTCATCGGGCCTTGCTTGATGGATTATCAGAACAGAAAGGCAGTAGTTTCACTTCTCTCTCTCCTAAGTCAGCATTTGCATCACAAAATGTGTGGCTGGAGGCAGCTGGCACTGTTTCTGTTTGTCTATTTAGGGTGGCAGGGAGCACCCTCTCTCAAGAGGGATTTGGGCACATCTGACCAGGCTGGCACTGCTCCCTCCCACCTCAGGGCACTCTGGGCATTCAAATTGCACTTCTCTAGGTTTTCCCACCTAATGAATTCCAGATACTTTGGAGATGTGAACAAACTGTGCCTTGCAGCCTGCCTCGGAGAAAGAATGGATGCTGTTTATCTTGAACTCAAAAGATAAGGGAGAAGCAGCAGAGTAGTTCAGATTGTCCAAACTGCTGAGTGTCTGAATTTCATTTAATTAATTAAAGTTTGGCAGCTGAATATCACTGGTTAGATCTTTGCAAAAAAAACCAGAAAAAAAAAATGTTCCTATGAGCCTTGTGAGGTTTTCTTGGGCTTTCTTTATCCAAACCCCTTCCATATTAGCCCAAAACCTGTGAAGCTGGAACTGTTTGGAAAAACAGGCATAATCTAAACTAGATTTGTCCATAGAGAAATATTTCAAGTATTTCAGTTCAGATATAATGGAAATGGAGAAAAACAGGGGAAAGTATAATTCAGAGATAAGAATGCTGCATTCAAAACAATGCAAGACTGCAATTAGCAAGTCAAGATATTGAAGTATGCCCCATCTTTGTGAACAGGATCTGGCATGTGGTATTGCAAAGAAATCCATGTGTAAAAATTAACAGGAAAACATGAAAGTTTGTCCATTGTTGTCAAATCATATTTTGTATGTAAAGTGTATTTTGAATGTAAAAATTGTTGCTTGCTACTAACACAAACCAAAAATGTCCATGCTAGCACTGAGACTTCATTACTCAGAACGTTATCTGTGGGAGTCAGCATAGCCAATATTCCAGGGCAGGCAACCATCACCAAACAAGTCATACCCTAACACTAAACCTTGGGAGGCATTTGTTAAGGTTGGGATGATCCCAAAGAAAGTTACTAAGAGTTATGGGATTGCTCATGTTAATCCCTTATGCACATTCCTAACCCTTGTTCCTTAATTGGTTATCTCCATTCCCAGTTTCTAGAATGTTCTCCCTTCCTTGTATCTCCATTTGCCCTCGTTTGGTACAGTGCTCCACCCAACCTTACCTTACTCCACATCTGCACCATTTTCTCCTATACCCATTGGACTTTAACCTCAAGTCTGCCCCCTCTTACTCCATATGTACACCCTAGAGCTTCCTTTATCTAAGTCTTCAACCACTGGCTTTCAAAAAGAACTTGTTCCTTCAGTTATTGCATTCAGGTTTTAGGGCCTGGTCCCACATTTACTTTCCTCATTATTAAAGTACTTCATTTTATCAAGTCATGGTAGTCGTACCCGCTCTTCATTTGTTTTAGCCACTCCTTCCCTGATACCAGGAAACCCAAAACAATTGTCAGGGGCCACCCTCGCCCTGACAATTGTCTTCTGGTATTTACAGTAATTTCACGACTATAAGGCGCACCAGATTATAAGGCGCACTTCTGGGTGTCGGCAAATTTCCGAACTTCTGCCGATATATAAGGTGCACCGGACTATAAGGCGTACTTTTTTTTTGCAGCGAGGATCTGCTCCCAGCTCCCCCCGTGTGGTTGCTGGCCGAGGCCCACCTGTACCTTGCAGCCATGGGGCCCCGGGCCCCCCTCCACTCGGCGGCCATGGCACCACCTCCACCCAGCGGCCGCAGCCCTGCTGGCTCCCCCCGCGACTCGCGGCTCACACTTCTGGGTTGGCAAATTTCCAAACTTTGTACATTATATAAGGCGCACCGGACTATAAGGTGCACTTTCGGGTTCGGGCCAAAATTTTAGTCAAAAGGGTGCGCCTTATAGTCATGAAATTACTGTAATTAAAAATCAAAATTCCACAGAATATTAGCCATGTTGATAATTTTAATTTTTCTGAAGGTCAATTTACCCAATGAGTACTCAGAACACAGCACACCTGGAGTATCTCAGGTCTGAGGACACTCACCAAGAGTTCACTCTGAACTTTTTTGCAGGTTACCTTTCTATATCGCTCTGCTTCTTCAGATGGATGTAAGTTCAACACACCATAAATAGCTCTGAAGGATGTAGACATTTTCAATCTAAAAAATGGGAGACAGGTTGGAAGGAAAAAAATAATTTAAAAGAGTAAAAAGGTGAGTGATGATGCTGGTGTTTAGTGATTACATTTTCAGAATATTGGGGAAATATTTTTTTTTTACCATCTCTTCTGCACCCTGGTGAAGTAAGAATGTTTTCTCTCCTTGAAAGTTGTCTGTGCTATTCGAAGGAGCTTTAAGCTTATGGCTAGGACTTAATTACAGTAATTTCACGAATACAAGCCGCAGCAAGAAGACTAAAATTTTGGTGGAAACCCGGAAATGTGGCCAATATTCTGGTGCGGCTAATCTATGGACAAAAATGTGATATCTGCCCTTACCTAGTATCATGCTGGTCCAGTCCCGAGCCAAAACAGTCTGAAATCCATGGTTTCCCGTTGTTCCGACAATGAACCAATCAGAGAACAGCTTATTGCCTGCCTGTGGATGGCGGCGTTACTGAGGGGCGGGGGTTGTTATCGGGGTGAGTTACCTCAGCAGTTCGATAAAAGTGTGTGATATTTCTCTGTACTTTTTAAAGTGTTTTCAGTCTTGTGCGGCTACGGGGCTGGCTGGGCTCGCAGGGAGAGGGCTGGGGGAGCCTCTCTCCCCGCAGGGAGAGGGATGAAGCGGGCAATCGGCTCGCAGGGAGAGGGCTGGGGGAGCCGCTCAGCCCGCAGGGAGAGGGGTAGAACGGCCACTCGGCTTGCAGGGAGAGGGCTACAACGGCCGCTCCCCCCGCGGGGCCGCGAGGGCTACAGCGGCCGCTCGGCCGCGGGGCTGCGAGGGCTACAACGGCCGCTCGCCCCGCGGGGCCACAAGGGCTACAACAGGGCCGCTCCCCCCACGGGCCGCGAGGGCTACAACGGCCGCTCGCCCCGCGGGCTGCGAGGGCTACAACAGCCGCTCCCCCCGCGGGCCGCGAGGGCTACAACGGCCGCTCCCCCCACGGGCCGCGAGGGCTACAACGGCCGCTCCCCCCGTGGGGCTGCGAGGGCCACAGCGGCGCTCGCCCCGCAGGCCGCCAGGGCTACAACGGCCGCTCCTGTGCCAGCACGGAGATGTGGCTCCGCTCGGAGCTCAGCTGCCTGCCCGCGCAGCTGAGCGGCTGTTTAAAGGCAACGCGGATCCATTGGGAATGCTCGCAAAATGACCACACTATTGTTCCTGTCTTTTTCGGCTTCTAAATAAAGGGTGTGTCTTTTTTCACTTGGAAACAATGTTTCCGAGGTCGGCAGTAAGCCACTAAGCCCCGGCGATCCCGCGATTGTGTTACTAAATGACGATTTTGTGAAAGTTCGCGGCGAACTAAAGTGCGGCTAATATTCCGGGTGCGGCTTATCTATTAACAAAGACATCAATGTTGCCAACACACCGGATATGCGGCTTATACTCCGTGCGGCTTGTATTCATGAATTTACTGTAATTATTTTACATCTTCTTCTTCTTCATATAAGCTGCTTTCTTACAAAAAAACTTTGATTGTTTGCTATACATTTTTATGAGCTCTGCCTTTTGCCAAATACTGTGATGTTGATTAATGGAGTGAACTTAATCCATTAAGTTTAAAATGTATTGGAAACAGAAGGTGAAAAGGGTGGTTTTACACAAATTAATCCCAGAATGATTATTGATTATAAATGTTCTTCATTATTTGCTTTATTATTTTATATTCATAAGAAGTTGGTTATTCTTTCTGTTGTGAATGAATAAATATTCATGTTCACAGTTTTACTAAATGCAACATAGCTTTTAACTGCCCTAAGACAATGTTTTCACAGTCATTTCATTAGCTGTGTAAATCTTCCATATTTAAAACTAATAATACTTATTTACATTACAAATGAGTCACTAATTTGATAATGCTGGATAACAAAAGTTACACTGTATGATAATCATGTTTATATTGTGTTAGCAAATACAGAAGACCATTAGGAAAATCCAAATGCCTATTAAAATTCTTTCTTGTATTTCCTGTGCTGACTGGGAGTTCTCCCACTGAAAAAGGATCTCTCTGTCACATTATAAAGATGGGATTTTTCCTCTTGTTACCTTTAATTTCAATTATTTCCAGTAGTTTTCTGATGTCTTAGAGCTGGGATGTTCCTGCTTGTGGTACATAATGGAGTTCTCTCCCTGACTGCTTCATGAATTCTACTCCTTTTCTTGGAGTGAAAGGCAATAAAAAGTATTGTAGTCACTGCGGTATTTGGATTTGAATTTGAATGCACTCAGAGAGTAGTTTTACTTAAATAAATAAATATGGCACTTTTTAAATGGCCACTATTCAGAGGAGCTTTGGTGTGTTACAGCCCCTACAATGACTTCCATGAGGTGATCTCAAAAACCGGACACCACAAAAGTCCGCTGAAAAAAAAATGAGTCTTATTGGTATTAAGGCATTTCAATCCAGAAACCACACTGGTTTATAAACCTTTGTCTTGGTATAAATGTGGGGCATCACGATATAAATTATGCTTTTTAACCCCAAATTTTATACTTTAAAATAATGAGTTGAAATGTGTTTAAAGTAATGGGCATGAAATGCTTCAGTGTTTTATTCACAGATGTGTTTTCCCAGGCATCTTCCTGGCTTCTTAAGGGAAGATCTTGTGGCTGAGCTGTGGCGAACTGGGCATTTTCAGCTCTCCTGATCTCAGTTGCTGCTTCCCCAGTCCTGTTTGTGTCCAACAGGCTTGAAGTGTGTCCTAGGGCACTTCTGGACCCCAGAATTCCTTGTCTTCTGCTCCTTGAAATTTTGGTGATTTCCATTTCTTTTCACTTTTCATTGGGGTAAATTTTGTTTTCATTATTCTGTGTTTTCTAAGCAAGAGGAAAATTTAGGTTTGACCTGTGCCGTAATTTAGAAATGGGAGACCTCTCCATCCCTCAGTACCACAGACCTTATTGGCTCTTGGCACAGTTCCTTTTGCTTCCCCTTTCCTTTCCTTATTGCACAATATTTATTCAAATCTTCCTAAGTTTCTGAAGATTTTTTTTTCTAAAAACAAGTTTTATTCTCTACCCCCCCCACCTTTTTTTTCAAATTTAGTTCTCAAAACAGTAGGAAACACTTTCATTTTGAATAATAAAAAAAAAATGGATAAAATGAGTATTTGACAAGTTTTCTGGGACTTTTTAACTAAGTTGCATGTATCAAACATGTTCAAGTTTTGATGTGTTCTCCTATTGTCCACATATATTTTTAATGACAAGTTGTGTCAAGATGCATCTGCTTTAATCTCATGTATTTTGGCAGTTCCTTAACTGGAAGACTCTTTCGTTCACCAGGTTGCCACAAAAGAATTTTCTTTCATTTTCTTCCTCAACTGACAAAACCAGAAGAGCCTTTACATTTTTAATGACAAATACAGTTTCTGTATTCAGGGAAAAAATGGGAAAAAACACCTTTTTGAGAAATGAGGCTGCAGCACACATTTGTACACTCCTTCTGTCAGAACTCAAGGAAAAGATTATACAGATAAGATGTCGCTGTTGCGCCTTAAAGCTTTGCTGCCTATCACAGAGTTTTGAAAACCTTGCCACAATAAACTGGCATGCACTTGACATTAGTGGTTGATCCTCCATGAGAGAAACATCCTTTTACATGAAAGGGATTATTCAAAAAACAAGTGGAAAATACATGTTCTGAGGAAGAGGTGAGAGCTGTGAACCTGCTTTGCTTGTTGCCTCCTGCCAAGGGAATGAGCAGACTGTGCAACACTTTTGGATTATTAAAAAGAAGTTACAAAGGAAGGCTGGAGAAGGTTTTAAATCTAGAAAACTTTCTTTCCCCCAATGGTTCTTTCTAACTCTCATAGTAAGGAAACACACAATTTTAAGCCTGTGGTTATTAAACATGTTTCAGTTTTGCTTTCTTTTTGCAAAGCGTAACAGCTTGTATGGAAAATAAATTAAAAATAGATTATAGATATGAACACAAACTACTTATTTTTAATTTAACATTGATTAAGTGAGAATGCGACGCAAAATGTTTTGTGAATGAATGAAAAGTATTTTATCTTCTGAAAATGAACCCTATCACAGATCTTCTGCTTCAAAATGCATTACAATGATACGTTTTCCATTCTTCTCCCTTGAAAAATTCTTTGCTATGTATTTGTTTCATAGTAAATAAACAATTTTGATTTTAGATTTGAAGAACGATTCAAGGAAATAATGCTCACATTTCTTTAACATTTTTAATGAAATCAAGAGAAAACAAGGTAAATAATTTTATTCTTTTAACCCTGCTGCTGTGTGTCTACTCTGCTGAAATATTTACTAGCATTTACAAGAACTCTCACTCCCCCCTCCAAAACGTTTTTGGCATTTGAAAAAGATGCCCTTTAACCTGGTATAGAATCATGTATGTGACAGTCATAATGTGTAGCCATGCAGATGAACTTGCAGGTGCTTTCTGTGGATGCAACAACAGTTGTTTTCCTGCAGCAAGTTCCTTTCCCCACTGCTCAGCCACACTTGACCTCACACTGAGTCTAATTGAACACTCCAAGCTTGAATGATTTTGGAACGTGCTCCAGTCCCTGCTGCATTTGAAAAGAGTCTCTGCCAGCTGTGCACCCAATAATGACTTTTTCCTGAATTAGTCCCATATTATAGGGGAACCTTACCACATTCCACCTTTGCAGTTGCTACCCAGGCATTTTGTGGGATCTTATAAATTTCTGGTTATCTCACTGGGAAAAAGTGCTGGAGCTGCTTCTACAGCTCTCTGATAAAACTAAAGTAGACTAAAGAGGAGACATTGCCCCTCTGCCCCTCAGGTGAGACCCTGAGCACCTGCAGAGCTGCCCCAGCCCTGGGCCAGCACAGCAAGGAGCTGGAGCTGCTGCAGAGAGCCCAGAGGAGGCTCCAGGATGAGCAGAGCATGGAGCAGCTCTGCTGGCAGGAAAGGCTGGCACAGCTGGGATTGTTCACCTGCACAGGAGAAGCTTTGGGCTGAGCTCAGGGTGGCCTTGCAGGGCCTGAAGGAGCTGCAGGAAAGATGGAGAGAGACAATTGGCAAGGGCTGGAGGGACAGGAGCCAGGGAATGGCTCCCAGTGCCAGAGGGCAGGAATGGATGGGATCTTGGGCAGGAATTGTTCCCTGGCAGGGTGGGCAGGGCTGGCACAGGGTGCCCAGAGCAGCTGTGGCTGCCCCTGGATCCCTGGCAGTGCCCAAGGCCAGGTTGGACACTGGGGCTGGAGCAGCCTGGGACAGTGGGAGCTGTCCCTGCCATGGCAGGGGTGGAACAGGATAATCCTTGAGATCCTTTCCAACCCATTCTGGGATTTTATGTATTGACAATTTAGCCATTTGCTGTCTGGAACAGCAAAAATTAGATAGCAATTATGGCTATTGTCCTAAGCATCAAATAGATTCTGAAAGAAGTAATTCACTATTAATATCCAAGCTGTTGTTCAGAGTGACTCCATTTCCACATGTAAAGACATACTGTCCTCTCTCCCAGCACATCCAAGAGCAGTCAAATCCAAAAATCCCTTTTCCTTGGAATACAAATCCTGTTCAGATGCATATCTTGGCTGTCACAGAGTACAAAAAGGGTATTGGCTATGCCTGACCGGCTTTCTGTGCCAGATCAGAATTTGTACTTCCTCATATATCTCCAGGGGAATCGTCTGCTTCCCCAGAGAAAAATAGAAAATTGTTTCCTGCATTCAAGCTCCAGTTTTTAAACTTGCCTTTTTGCCCTGGACACTAGACAAAAATTAAGATTAAAGATTTCATCTATGCTCAGTACAGGTCACTGTGCACCTGGATGCCAGTAGCTGATAGTCCTGCTTTGCTGAAGCTTTGTTCGTTATTATACGCCCTCCTAGAGAATACCACCAGGTTTCATTCCTCTCTCTGCAAACTGATTTTCTGATCCTGTTATATTGCCTTCTCTACCATTCAGTATCCAAAATTGGTGCAGACTGCACATTGTTCCCAACCGGCTCAGGCTGGAAATGGCTGCTCTGGTGGCACCTCCCATCCCAGAGCACAGGGCACAGCACAGTGTCCATGGGGCTCTGGAATATCCCCAGGGAGGAGACTCCACAGCCTCTCTGCACACCCTGCTCAGGGCTGGCACTGCCCAGGGCACAAGTTGTGCCTCCTGTGCAGGGGCAGCTCCTGGGCTCAGCCCCTGCCCGTGGCTCTGGGGCCATTGCTGGGACCAGAGCAGAGCCTGGGACTGCTCTGAGCCTGCTGCACACAGGGACAGACAGACAGACAGGGGACAGACTGACAGACAGGGACAGACAGGGACAGACGGACAGGGACACAGGGACAGACAGGGACAGACAGGGACAGCCAGGGAGACCCAGGGACAGGCAGGGCTGAGCCCCTCTCACTGGGGCTCCTCTCCAGGCTGAGCAGCCCCAGCTCCCTCAGCCTTTCCTGGGCACTGAGATGCTCCAGCCCTTGCTCAGCTCCAGGAGCTCCTGGCCCTGCTGTGCTGAGGATGCAGAGCTGGACACAGCACCCAGAGGTGCCTGCAGGGCTGGGCATAGGGGCAGCATCCCTCCCTGAGCTGCTGCCAGGGCTCTTCCCCATGGCCCAGGCACCCTTGGGCTCCTTGGGCCAGGACACTGCTGGCTCAGGGACAGCTCCGTGTCCCCAGCACCCCCAGGACACTCTGCTGGCTCAGGGACAGCTCTGTGTCCCCAGCACCCCAGGACACTGCTGGGCTCAGGGACAGCTCCGTGTCCCCAGCACCCCCAGGACACTCTGCTGGCTCAGGGACAGCTCCGTGTCCCCAGCATCCCCAGGTCCTTCCCTGCAGCGCTGCTCCAGCAGGTCCCTCCAGTCTCTGCTGTTGCTGGGGTTGTTCTTGCCCAGGAGCAGGACCTGCATTTGCCTTGGTTGATCTTTAGGATATTTTGTCCCTGTCCAGCTCTCCCAGCTGTCGAGGCCTCTCTGACTGGGGAATCAGCCACTCCCAGTTCTGTGTGTTGAAATGGACTGGGAGCAATTTAATGGGAGTAGTGGTTTTTTTCAGTGACTCTTGATAACTAAGAGAGAAGCAGCAGCAACTGAAGCTGTGTGAGTGCAGGTACCTGGAACAAGAATAAAATAATCAGCTGAAATAGGTGTTGGACAGCAAACCAGGGCCAGGAGGAAGACTGAACATGAACTACTAAAAGACCACATGTAAGAGAGTGTACAAAAACTTGCCAGTGTTCAAGAGTTTTTAAGGAGGCCACTGCAGCCCTGTTACAACCCATCATTATTCCCCTAGTAAATAGAAAATAATAAATAGAAAAAAAGTATCTTGTGGGCAGTACTTGATGGCAACTCAAACCAACCCATCTACTCCCTTTCAGACTAGAACATGCACCAAACAAAATGGGGAAAACAAATTTTTCATCAGAATGACGTAGAAAATACAGAAGTACGTATTTGGAGGACAGCATTTAACAAAAAATAAATCATTCTGCATCCCAACAGACGCTGAAGGTGACAACATGGTTAACAGACTGTAGGTTGCAAATCTTGATTGATTTTTGCTAGTGTTCCCCTTTTTCAGAGTCTATTCCTTTTGTTTTTTGGAATTGTGATGATGTGGCAGCAGAGTAAAAACTTTTCTGGTGATAATACTGATGACATGGGAGCAAGTGACATGGAACAGCACAGCAAAATCAGAGCTAGGGAAAAAATCAAGAAGCATCCTAGATGATGCCTTAAGATTTTTGTTTTACAGTATTTCCACTTTTTGTTAATTTTTAGCCATCATTGAGGATCCATCAATGCCAGTGGAAACAGAAGCACGATCCATAGGGAAATTTAGATGCACTTTCAGTAAGATCTAAGGAATATTGTTCAATTCTGAACCCACTGATGTATTAAGAAGTTAAGCCATGTTGGAAGAGATTATTTACCTTCTACATTAAAGTATTATGGTTATACATTTCTTTTATCAACATATTATCAGCACCATGTTATCACCATATTATTCAGACACCCAGTTTGACTTGATCCTTCGGGAAATCTTACAATTCTGTGAGGTTTTCTTTAGTCTAAGGAATTTTCTGTTATCAGCAACATTCACCAAGCCATCCACCAAATCAATAATAAATATACTGCAGAATGTCAGGCCTGATATTTTTACCCAGGGCAGCCACTACTAACTGCTCTCTACTCTCAGAAAATTTATCTGCAGTTTCCAGGAAAGTGTGTCTTTTCCAGCAGGCCTGCCTGCTATGTCATATTGAGATAACTCAATGCAAGTCACATAATTACATCATGTAACTTTATATCATTTGACATGGTTGAGGCAACCTAACATAAAATATCACAGTATAAAGCAACAACTGGAAAATTTAAACATTACTCTTTTTTTTTGGCCCCAAAATAAACAGGAGGAAAAAACCCAATACAAAACAAAAACATAATATTTTTTTTTTCAAACCTAGAATTTGAAGGGGGAAAAAAATGAAAGAAGAGTATAGCTTGTCTAAAATACTGATTTTTATATATGTGACTAACACTGAACTGACAGTGTCTTCACTAAAACCTGAATCTAGAAGCTTCTTGGGAAATGGGCTGTTGTCATGATCAGAGCCAGACTTCAGCAAACCGTCACAGCTGCGTTTTAAGAGTAGATGTGCACTGCTACATTAGATTAAACCTGTATATGTGCTGCTCCACCTATGTACAAAGCATTCTGATATACGTGCAATTCCCTGTGCCATTAATTTCCTAGGACATGAATTATAATGGATTACAGTGCCAAAGAAACAGACATTTTGGTAGCTTCCTTTACTTGTATCACTATAAAATTAGCAATTGCATTCTGATTTAACAAATGCAACATTGTAATTCTTTTTATTTTCCTGTCTAAAAAGAGGATGAGAACTACAAGGTAGATTTTTAAATAATATGGCTCATCCACAGTTTTCCTTCCTGCAATCTTTTTGGTTTGAAAAAATGGCAAATTTATCCTTGTGCTGAGATTTCAGAAGACCAAAAAGAAAAAAAAAAGGATTGTATTTTCAGTTATTTTCAAAACAAGGAATTCAACATTCAGAGTACAAACTAATTTGGTGCAGACAAGAAATATTGTGACTGCAGAGAAATGTGATCTAGAAGGGAAGTTGAGATTGATATGAGCTGAAACAATGAAATGTGAGCACAAACAGAGTTTATAATAACAAGAACCACACTCAGTTGAAGGTGAGGCAGAAGTTTACATGGACATTCCCACCTGGATAGCTGGCTAATGGCATTGACTGCTGGAATTACCTGCTAAGGCTCACTGCTGTGGGTGATCAGAACTGACAGGGAGCGCCAACAGCAGCAGTACGTTTGAGAAAAAAGTACAGTAATTTCACGACTATAAGGCGCACCTTAAAGCCTAAAATTTTGATAGAAACCTGGAAGTACACCTTATAATCCGGTGCACCTTATATATGGACAAAGTTTGGAAATTTGCCGACAACCTGAAGTGCGAGCCGCACGGGGGCGTGTGGCTCAGCGAGGCTCAGTGGGGCTCACACAATTCCATTACTAATTCGTTACTTTGTTGTGTGTGGCTCCTCGCTGCAAAAAAAAAAAAAGTGCACCTTATAATCCGGTGCACCTTATATATGGACAACGTTTGGGAATTTGCTGACACCTGGAAGGGCACCTTATAATCCTGTGCGCTTTATAGTCATGAAATTACTATATATTTATCATATGTACACAGGTATTACAGTAGTTTCACGAATACAAGCCGCACGGATTATAAGCCGCACTTCCGGTGCCTCGACAATGTTGCTGTCTTTGTCAATAGATAAGCCGCACCCCGAATATTAGCCGCACTTTCGTTCGTCCGCGAGAATCCGGGCCCAGCTTTCACAAATTGGCCAATTAGTAACAGGATCGCGCATAGCGGGCTTTACTGGCTTCGGGGCGGGGCCAGGCAGGCTCAGCCCGCTCATGGTTGCCGACGGGGCCGGGTGCCCAGCTCAGCGTCAACGGCTCGGCGGGGCTGGCCGGTGGTGCTGCCTGCCGCCGCCGGGCTCGCTGGCCCCCCTCTCCCGTCAGCACCCGCCCCGCTCCGCGTTCGCTCGCCCGGCCGGCGGGCTGCCGCCGCCGCCACCCGGCTCGCCGGTCACCCCGCGCCGCGTTCGCTCGCCCGGCCGGCGGGCTGCCGCCGCCGCCGCCAGGCTTGCCGGTCACCCCGCGCCGCGTTCGCTTGCCCGGCCGGCGGGCTGCCGCCGCCGCCGGGCTCGCCGGCCACCCCCCTCCCGTCTGCACCGCCGCCGCGTTTCCTCGCCCTGGCCGGCACTGCAGGCCCCCGCACCGCCGGGCTCCCCCACGCTGCTGGCCCCGATTCTGCTGGGCTTCCCCCGCTGCCAGGCAGCCCCACCTGTCGGCCTTCCTGCTTCTGCCATGCTCCCCTGCACTGCTAGCCCCAGTTCTCCCAGGCTCCCCCGCCCTACTGACCCGGCTCTGCCGCCCTCCCTGCCCCGCCCTGCTGGCTCAGGCTCTGCCGCCCGCCCCCGCACTGCTGGCCCCGCCTCTGCCAGGCTTTCCCACCTCTGCCGGGGCCGGCCGGGCTCCAGCTTGGCTTGGGGCTGCCGCGGGCTCTCACTTCCGTGTTGGCAGCTTTTAGAATTTTGTTAATGTATTAGCCGCCCCGGAATATTGGCCGCACTTCCGGGTTTCCACCAAAATTTTGGTCAAATTGGTGCGGCTTGTATTCGTGAAATTACTGTATATGGAGCTAAGGATACTGGGGAAAAGGGACTAAGAAAAGCTGCTGGAGCTTTCTGAAAGCTCTGTCTGAAACTAAAGGACCCAGACTGGCTTATTTGGGTTTGGACTTCATCTTGGTTACAGCAACACAAATAGATACTTGCTTGGATTGAAAATAAATGATGTTCCTGCTTTTATATCTCAGTCTTTGGTTCCATGAAGGACATGCTAAAATATGACTAGATCTCTTCAGCACTATTTTTCCTTGAATATAAACACAGTGGAGTGAAAGGTAAACAAAGGCCTGAGGAAAAGCCTCTGGAGCTTAAATAGGGATTTCAGACTGACACTTATGGAAAAGAGACTTCATCATCAATTTGAGTATGTTCAACCTCAGGAAGAGATGGTTGAGAGGGGCCCTCAGCCCTGGGTGTCCCTGGGAGTCCTTGGGTGCCCCTGTCTGTCCCTGGGTTGTCCCTGTTTGTCCCTGTCTGTCTGTCCCTGTCTGTCCCTGTCTGTCCCTGTCTGTCTGTCCCTGTCTGTCCCTGGGTGTCCCTGTTTGTCCCTGTCTGTCTGTCCCTGGGTGTCCCTGTCTGTCCCTGTCTGTCGCTGTCTGTCTGTCTGTCCCTATGTGTCCCTGTCTGTCTGTCCCTGTGTGCAGTAGGCTCAGAGCAGTCCCAGGCTCTGCTCTGGTCCCAGCAATGGCCCCAGAGCCACGGGCAGGGGCTGAGCCCAGGAGCTGCCCCCGCACAGGAGGTACAACTTGTGCCCTGGGCAGTGCCAGCCCTGAGCAGGGTGTGCAGAGAGGCTGTGGAGTCTCCTCCCTGGGGATATTCCAGAGCCCCACGGACACTGTGCTGTGCCCCGTGCTCTGGGATGGCCCTGCTGGGGCAGGGAGGTGACACCAGAGCAGCCATTTCCAGCCTGACCCAACCTGGGACTCTGTGATTAAAGGAGGAATCTCTATGTGTGGAGAGAAGAATTTCAACACTGGGAGCAAAATTACCTCAGAAATTAATATGTGGGTTGTTAAAGCACAACTTTAAAAATATATTTTCCCCATGGTTAGCATGTGGTTGATCCAGAGGACTTTAAAATGAAAGAAATTCAAACCAGCCTTTCAAAATGCTTGTCCCAACTTCCAGAAACTTTTTGTTCAAAATTGTCTTCCAGAATCTTTTATTTAGTCTTTCACCTACTTGTTAGTGACTGTCACGGCTCTGCAAATCACAAATGTAAATATGGCTCATTCTATCAAAATTTTTGTGTTTCATTATTAATACAAGCAACTTGCTGCACAAGAATGAAGATTTTATTATAGTTTGTCTCTTACTTCAGGAATAAATCAATTGAAAATGCTGCTTTCCATATCCTGTTACCAGTGAAAATAAAGTTCAAAATTTAATTACCATAGTCATGCTAAGTTTGCATTTGGACTCAAATAAGACAAAATAGAAGAAAAGGCTGATGGAGTACAGCTGATCTTCTCTTAGGAGAAGGTGAGAAAAAATCAATGTAAGGTAGACATAGAAAGGAAATGGAAAGTGTTGAAAGATAAATGAAGGTCTTTCATCTAGCAGTGAATATACTATGACAAAAAAATGATCCAATGGAGATGAAAAATAAAAGTGTTGGAAAGAGACATCTATAAGGTGTAAATTATCTGGACAAAAGGTGAAGTAGGAAGATTAAAGAGTAAAGTCAGGCAAGTGTAAAAACACCTGATTAAAAAAGTTTAAAGGTGGACAATAAAAAGAACTGTGCCAGAGTTTAGGATAAATAAAATATGTTGGATTGCCAAAAAGAACAATAAGGATGTTGAAGGAGACTGTGAGACATTGTAAAAATTGTTTAGAAGTGCCTTTTATAAAAACATGTACTGTGAAAATAATACATAAACCAAATACTATCAGTTTAAAATTCGAGGCTGTATTTATAACTGAACACATGCAAATACAAAAAATTTCCCATTTTGCTTTGTGAGTGTCTGAGTTCTCCCAGCTGCTCAGGGAGCTGGCATGAGATCTATTCAAATAACTTTGACAATTCTTCATTCACCAGCAGAATGACATTCCCAAACAGAACTGGAATGCAGTTCTGCATTCTGCCATCTGCAATGTTGCATTAGAATCAGGTGTAAGCCAACATAATTGCTGAATTTAACCAGGGCCTTACTTTGCAACAATTTGTAATGGTTAAAGGGGGTTTCCACTTTTCATCTGAGCTGGTTTTGTTTTGGTCTGAAATGGATTAGAGCTGCTTGTACCTGCACTTGACCAGGTGGCAACCACAGGGCTGGATAAGTCTTTCTAGCACTTCTCTCACAAATAAGACATTAGAACACATGAGATAGATAAATAGGTGACTAAATCAAAATTAAGAGAGCCACAAAGGGGGTCAGCTGCATATAGAATGTATTTGAAGTGTTTTCCCTCTTTTCTCTCACTATTTTGAAAATTCCATTCTTTTAATGATGTGTTTAAAAGTATTTCTAATATTAATCAACGATGTGTCATTGTTCACATTTCTTTTTATTGGTTTCAGTAATCCAGGGCAAAATATAGTATTTAAATCATGTTATAAATAGCCAGTATGGTTTATTTTTTCTCCAGAGGCACATGGTTATATCCCAAAGGCCCAATGCACTCAGTGAGATTGGATGGGGGGATAGAAGAGAGAACAGAAATTTCAGTAGAATACAGGAATAGAGGGAGAGAGAAATATGACAGTTTATAGCATATTGTGTCATTTATGCTGCATTTGTTGTTGAAATACATAATTTACCACATTTTCTGCACAAAATCCAGGTTGGCAGAATTCTTCCACCTTTTTTATACAGTGACCACTGTGAATTTTTTAGAATAAAAAAGAAGAAAGGCTATGAGGGATTATAATAATTTGCAATAATGAGATAATAAAATGGTGGTTTTTAGAGGCTGCACAGAAAGCATATAAAAATACCATTTCTGATAGGGAGGGGGAAATTAGGAACAGATAAATCTTGTATTATTTTTATTACCAAAAAAAAAAAAGGTTTTTTTAATTTAAATTTTTCATAAGGTGTTGAACCACTTTTAATGGCTAAATAGATTAATACCAGGAAGAGCTGATAAAATTACAAGGATCTCCTATTTTGACACTGAATAAAAATATTGTATTAATGCAGTTTTTAGGATAGGTGGGGAGGTTGTTGTTTTGTTTTAAACAAAATAGTTTAAACCAGATTTGCTATTGTAAAGTGTTTGACCTTCTGTAGGAGAGAGTAAATTATGGGCAGCTTTCATTTAAATGAAGGGTTTGAAGGAAGGGTTTGAGTGTCATTGGCTCTAATTGCTCCTGTTATTTTTTATTAATGAAATTTCACCAGCTGACACTGAATACAACTTCCCCATGGATTGGGCAGGTTCATCCCAATTCATTTCCTGCCCCTGAAACATTTCAGGATATGGCTCTGTTTAGATCCCCATAAATTTTCTAGCTCTGGGAGTATCTCAAATTCTGTTGAGAGGAATTGGTTGATATTTGCAAGGGAGATTGAAGCACATCTGCTCAGAAACTTGTACAAAACTTCTCTCACCTACTCCATCCACAAACACAAATTTGAAATTGCAGTAGCTGTCCCAGCAGGATGCCTAGGAGCTGTATGTACAGCTCTGTGAAACAGCCACTCACTCTGCTGTTCTTCTTTTCACCTTTCCTTTCTTATTTTCTGCTTCTTAAATCACACTGTCGCAGACCAATCCTCGGGCTTTTCCTCTGAGTTTTACAGTTAGTTGCTATGAATTGTGGGTGGAAAATGTAAGAAGATTGAATACAGGCCTGTGTTACTGTCTGTGGGATTTGCTGTGTCACTCAGCAGAGACTGAATACAGCACATTTTATTTACTCTTCCCTAGGACATAGCAACTCCACTCTTTCATCTTCACTGCATTTATAGGTGGTAGGAAAGGTCCTTACCCAGAACTGGCTCACTCTTTACAATAATATGGACTAGCCATGAAATTTGTCTGCAGAGATGTCCAAGGAAGGAATGGGTGTTGCATTCAGTGCTCTGGGCTGGGTAACAAGGTACGGTCGGGCATAGGTTGGATTCGATGATCTTGAAGGTTTCTGTGATCACCTGATCCAGGGATTTGGGTTGCCCATTTCTGTTCTCTTTTTCTCTATGATACTAAACATAAGACAAAGAACCATAGTGAGCTAAATCACAAAAAGCGTATTTAATGGTAAATTCTCTTGAGTTAAAAATACTTACTGATGCTGAACACATGTATAATACTCATAATCTGCAAAGCAGTGTAACGTAATTAAGTCAATTATTTCTCTCTATTTCTCCCTGATGATGGGTGAAGATTTCTCTGACAAGGGACTTCTGATCTAGGTAGGTTTCTTGAAATTTAGAGCAGCAGCTCCATCAACAGCTGTGACCCTTGATGCTGTTACCATAATCAAAGGAACTTGTCCTACTCTTCCCCAGATTAGAGCAGCTGTAACTGAGAACATCTGGAAATGTTTTGAAACAATGAGGAAAGACATTGCTTATTCACGTCCCTCAAGGCCAAATTTTTCGGTTTTTCTTCTCTTCTTTGGTAAAAAATAATTGATCTTTGGAGTTGGGAGGCAGACCTTCCACAAACTCCAATTGCAAAGATCAAGGAATTAATGGATGAAGGAAAATACCCTCTGTTTTCTATCAGTCTGCCCTAACTGAAATAGGCTTGTTGGCAGTTTCAGTTAAACTGCATCTGTTCAGAGAAAGGAAGAGGAGTTCAACCATCTCACTCAGTCATGTTTCATTAACAGAGAAGTTCAAACCTTGTTTACATAGAAATCTGCAAAAATTATAATATTTGATTGAGTGTAAGAATATTTATATAACTTGCAGATGGACTGAATTGAGTTAAATTCAAACTCAGAGGAAAAAGAACAAATATGACTTCATGCTATAATTAAGGTCATAATAAAAGCCAGGCACACTGCTCTGGTATGCACTGGAAGCTGTTTTGCTTTGAAATCAAATTAATTGTCCCAAGTTATCCCTGTTATATGATCGCTTGATAAGTTGGTTTGTTTTGATTACAACTCTGAAGGTAATTAAAAGATAATCACTGTGTCACAAACACAAGCACACAATCCAGCTAGGAAAGAAGCAGAAGAACACACTCAATCACATAGTTATGCTTCTACAACAGCAACTTACAGAGTCCTGCCTTCACCCTAAAGTTATTTTAGGATTCCTAAATTCTTTTGGGCTCCTTGATGCAATGGTGTCTGCTTTAGAAAACCAGATGTCCTGGTTTAAAAGGACAGTATTACCAGGAAAAGGAAATTCAGGAACTCTCAGGCAAAAAGGTATAGGTTGGGAATAACAGTTCTTTACTGATATATTTATAAGACAAACAAAAACAGCATCAACTATATGAAAGAAAAAAAATCAGTGACAGAACAGAACGGAACTCAGTCCCAGTCCCTTTTTTCAGTCTCCTCCTCGTCCACACAGTCCCGATGGACCAGGGCAGGCGGCCTCTCAGTCGCGGCTGCTGCAGGAGCAGGGGGGCAAGGTGGCAGCACCGCCCCAGATGGAAGAAAGGGTGAGGAAAGAACTCTGCTCACCGTGGGCGTCCCAGTTCCCAGTTGCTCAGAGGAAGCAGGAAAGCTTTAGCAGTCCGAATCCAAGAAGCCTGATCCCAACCACGGAGAAAGGAACCTCTCTCCTCCAGTTCTGCCAGTGAGTTGCGAGAGTTCTCCTACTCCGAATGTCCTCCTACTTGCTGAAAAACAAAAGCAGGACTCCACCTTTCCCTAATGGAGCCATCGGGCTGGTTCAGCCATTCCTTTGTCTTCAGCTCTTAACGGCTAATAGGGGAACCACCCCGGCTAGCTTAACATAATAATGGGAAAAATTTCTAAACCTCGCCAGCCCACAACACCAGAGCATTTACAGTACTCTGCAGCTCTGAGCTTCTCTGCTCAGGTGAGACTCTGAGCACCTGCAGAGCTGCCCCAGCCCTGGGCCAGCACAGCAAGGAGCTGGAGCTGCTGCAGAGAGCCCAAAGGAGGCTCCAGGATGAGCAGAGCATGGAGCAGCTCTGCTGGCAGGAAAGGCTGGCACAGCTGGGATTGTTCACCTGCACAGGAGAAGCTTTGGGCTGAGCTCAGGGTGGCCTTGCAGGGCCTGAAGGAGCTGCAGGAAAGATGGAGAGAGACAATTGGCAGGGGCTAGAGGGACAGGAGCCAGGGAATGGCTCCCAGTGCCAGAGGGCAGGAATGGATGGGATCTTGGGCAGGAATTGTTCCCTGGCAGGGTGGGCAGGGCTGGCACAGGGTGCCCAGAGCAGTTGTGGCTGCCCCTGGATCCGTGGCAGTGCCCAAGGCCAGGTTGGACACTGGGGCTGGAGCAGCCTGGGACAGTGGGAGGTGTCCCTGCCATGGCAGGGGTGGCACTGGGTGGGATTTAAGGTCCCTGCCAACCCCAACCATTGTCCATTTGTCTTATTTAGGAGCCATAGTGCAGCTGAAATATTTTGAAGCTAAGAATCAGCTGTATGTGTCATAACACCTGAATAGTGCTAAGGAAGTTCAAAGTACAAGACACAAAAAAAGAGCCAAATAATTCTGTGTCTTTTCCACCCATCAGGTGGGCTGAGGTCCAACTTTCCTTCTTGGGAAGTATTGCAGAACTCCATGGTGTACAGAAGACAGCTGAATCCAACAGGTCCCTGCAGCTGGCTGCACTGAGGCAGCTGGAGAGTGACAGCTGAAGTTCTCTGTTCATCCACACAACCCATCTTACTGGTGGCATTCTGCCCAATTCTCCTATCACATCATTATTTAATCCACTCTGCAGCCTTTCACTGTAACTCAGGCTATAAAATCTTTAGGAAATGGGAAGTTGTTTGAGCTTTTCCAGGTGACTGAAATATAAACACCAGTAGGCCCAGATTGTTCTCGCAGGTCAGGCTTAATATGGCAATCTCAAAAAAAACAGTGGAATTACTGTGGAAAATACAACTACATAAAGCACTAATAACCATATAGTGTAGGGAATTATCCTAAATGGACTGGGAAACTGTGGGAGAATATCATTCTCCTTTTGTATGAAGGATGGTGTCTCCAAGAGTGTTAAAGAGCTAAAGATTAATGATGGAGCTTTGAGTAAGCAGGGAAATAGGAATGTTGCTGCTCTTAGAAATTACTACAGTAAATTCACGAATACAAGCCGCACGGAGTATAAGCCGCATATCCGGTGTGTTGGCAACATTGATGTCTTTGTCAATAGATAAGCCGCACCCGGAATATTAGCCGCACTTTAGTTCGCCGCGAACTTTCACAAAATCGTCATTTAGTAACACAATCGCGGGATCGCCGGGGCTTACTGGCTTACTGCCGACCTCGGAAACATTGTTTCCAAGTGAAAAAAGACACACCCTTTATTTAGAAGCCGAAAAAGACAGGAACAATAGTGTGGTCATTTTGCGAGCATTCCCAATGGATCCGCGTTGCCTTTAAACAGCCGCTCAGCCGCGCGGGCAGGCAGCTGAGCTCCGAGCGGAGCCACATCTCCGTGCTGGCACAGGAGCGGCCGTTGTAGCCCTCGCAGCCGGGCGGGGGGAGCGGCCGTTGTAGCCCTCGCAGCCCGCGGGGGGAGCGGCCGTTCTACCCCTCTCCCTGCGAGCCGAGTGGCCATTCTACCCCTCTCCCTGCGGGCTGAGCGGCTCCCCCAGCCCTCTCCCTGCGAGCCCAGCCAGCCCCGTAGCCGCACAAGACTGAAAACACTTTAAAAAGTACAGAGAAATATCACACACTTTTATCGAACTGCCGAGGTAACTCACCCTGATAACAACCCCTGCCCCTCAGTAACGCCGCCATCCACAGGCAGGCAATAAGCTGTTCTCTGATTGGTTCATCATCGGAACAACGGGAAACCATGGATTTCAGACTGTTTTGGCTCGGGACTGGACCATACTAGGTAAGGGCAGATATCACATTTTTGTCCATAGATTAGCCGCACCGGAATATTGGCCGCATTTCCGGGTTTCCACCAAAATTTTAGTCTTCTTGCTGTGGCTTGTATTCGTGAAATTACTGTAATTCCACCTCAGCCTCAATGAACATTCATTGGACATTGTTAATCACTGAAATATTTAGGGATAAATAGTAAATCTTCCAAAAAGAGCTCTTTAAATTTATCTGATGGTTGGGAGGTAACAAAGCATCACCAGGTGCTTGGATTTCCCTGTTGGAATGATTTTATTGAATTTATTCAAGTTGTGATATTGACAGTGCAACATCCCAGCTATCTTTGAGTGCTTGCTAATATGCAAGGGATCACAAAACTTATTGTACTTGTTCACTTGAAAAATCCAACATGCTTTAACTTACAGTAATTTCATGACTATAAGGCACACCCTTTTGACTAAAATTTTCCCCTGAACCCAGAAGTGCGCCTTATAGACCGGTGCACCTTACATAATGGACAAAGGTGCGAAAATTGCCAACCTGAAAGTGTGAGCCGCAATGGGGGGGCAGTGCAGCAGGAGCGTCGAGTCACGAGGTGGGGCGGGAGTGGCCAGACCCTGGCCGGCAGCAGTCGCACAGGGAGAGAGGGAGCGGGCAGACCCCGGCCATCCCCTGTTGCACGGGCTGGGTGGCGCCGGCCAGGCACCGGCCAGCCCCCGGCCAGCAGCAGTCACACAGGGAGAGAGGGAGCAGGCAGCCCCCAGCCAGCCCCCGCCGCGCGGGCTGGGTGGCGCCAGCCAGCCCCCGGCCAGCAGGAGCTGCACAGGGAGAGAGGGAGCAGGCAGCGCTGCGCCACCCCGAGCCATGAATAGTCCCGAGCCATGATGGCCCCGAGCCGCCCTGAACCGCAGCAACCCCAAGGTGTGAGCCATGGCCGCCCCGAGTCACGGCCACCCCGAGCCCCTCCTCGCCAGCTGGGGGCGGGTGGGAGTACCGGGCCCCGTGCACGGGGAGGGTGCCTGGGGCTGCGTTTAAAGGCTACACCAATCTGTGAAAAATGTTTGCAAATTGAGCAGTTGCCAGCAAACTCCACGATCACAGGATTCCGTTACTAATTCGTTACTTTGTTAGCGGGGCGCGGATCTTCATGGCAAAAAAAAGGTGCGCCTTATAGTCTGGTGCATCTTATATAACATACAAAGTTGCGAAATTTGCTGACTCTGGGAGGTGCGCCTTATAGTCCAGTGCGCCTTATGATCGTGAAATTACTGTAACTGTCAATAGTTAAGATTTAATGAAGGAATTACATCCCTTTTTTTCCTCATGGACCACTGTTTGTGTTACTGGTGTTCCCTGCTATGTGTAATTCTTTCTGTTCCTGTACCTCACTAAACAGAGAGAGAAAAAATCTCATGGGATTTTAAAATGTATGAAATACTTCAAAAAACTTTTGGCCATCTCTTATGCCAGTTCATGGTCAATGGAAAATGAACTCCCAGAACCCAAACTCTCCCAAAAAGTGAAACAGTCCATTAGGCACCACGTCAGTAGAATATTCCAAATCTTTGATAATAATTTTTTACCTTGGGCAATAGCCAAGTAACCCACTGAGACATTTTAGAGAAATTAGAAACTCTGCTTTCCAATGAGATCTGTGCATTCAGACCCCACAACATCCACAGGAGTACCAGGACTGAGTATTGGTGCTGTTTCTGTTCCACAGGAGAGGAATGATGATACAGGGGTAATGTTTTCCCTGAAAATATTTAATCCAGAATAAGATTGTTCCTGTCTGGTTTATTCCCAAATAGATCTTTCAGCACAGAGCATCATCCCAGCATGGCTTTTCTAAAAGGGATGAAAATACACATCAGAAATGCTCCTGCCAGGTTCAAGGCACTCCTTGTTCTTGCTCCACTGACCAATCCCATTAAATAAAAGGTTAAATCTTTGCCCCTGGATGTGACACTCCATGTTTTTCATTGCAGAACAGCAGGTCCCCAGTGGGAGCTTAGGCATGCTGTGTTATGCCATGGACTGATACCCACACTCCAGCTGGGATCACCAGCCAGACTGGGAGTGCTGGGGAGCTACAAAAGTCACAAGAAACTCTAATTTCATTGGGAGTATCACAAGCTGGCAGAGCTACTTTGCTAATTAGTGGTCCAAACTTTGTTGTTCTGACAGGTTTACAGGGTGCCAGCACTGGAGGATTCACTCTAGGAAAGACCTTCACTGGAGAAATTGAATTTGAAAACAGGCTCTCATGGCTAAATAATGGGTAAATATTTGCTCTTACTTACTCAAATGTATTAATGTGTAATCTGGACTTAATAAATTCATGTAGGAAAATTGATAAATGGCTTTTTAGCTCCCTTTGCATACCTGTGACTTTGATAATGTGAAATTTTTCCTTTATGAACTTTATACAGAATAATGTAATAATTTTTCATGTGATTTCAATGGAACTAGGATTTATACCCCAGTAACTTTCACCATTGCAGTTTTTAATTAAACAGAGCAGTTGTGGATTTACATGCATTGTCTATAAAAGATGAACATAAACTAATGCCAGAGCTGTGGCTTAATGGATGCCTTTTCATGTAGGAAGAATATATAATGCTTTGCCCAAAATGCATTACATACTACTGGAGTCTTATAAGATGCTTGATCTAGACTCCCACTGCTAAAGGGATTAATTTTTTGTGGATTTTTTTTGTACTTACATGGTAGCATGAAGAAGAACTCTTTCCAAGGGCTGCAGTTACAGTAGTTTCACGAATACAAGCCGCACGGATTATAAGCCGCACCCCCGGTGCCTCGACAATGTTGCTATCTTTGTCAATAGATAAGCCGCACCCCGAATATTAGCCGCACTTTCGTTCGTCGCGAGAATCCGTGCGCAGCTTTCACAAATTGGCCAATTAGTAACAGGATCGCGGCATAGCGGGCTTTACTGGCTCGGGGCGGGGCCAGGCAGGCTCGGCCTGCTCATGGTTGCTGACGGGGCCGGCCGGGTGGTGCTGCAGCCGCCGCCGGGCTCACTGGCCCCCTCTCCCGTCAGCACCGCCCCGCGCTGCGTTAACGTACTCGCCCTGCCGGCGGGCCAGCCACTGCCGCCGCTGGCAGGCATGCCGGCCGCGTCGCCGCTGCGTTCACGTAGTCGCCCTGCCGGCGGGCCAGGCACTGCCGCCGCTGGCAGGCATGCCGGCCGCGTCGCCGCTGCGTTCACGTACTCGCCCTGCGGGCGGGCCAGCCGCTGCCGCCGCTGGCAGGCATGCCGGCCGCGTCGCCGCTGCGTTAACGTACTCGCCCTGCCGGCGGGCCAGCCGCTGCCACCGCCGCCGCCGGGCTCGCTGGCCGCCCCCTCCCGTCTGCACCGCCGCCGCGTTTCCTCACCCTGACCGGCACTGCAGGCCCCCGAACCGCCGGGCTCCCCCACGCTGCTGGCCCCGATTCTGCTGGGCTTCCCCCGCTGCCAGGCAGCCCCACCCGCCGGCCTTCCTGCTTCTGCCATACTCCCCTGCACTGCTAGCCCCAGTTCTCCCAGGCTCCCCCGCCCTGCTGGCCCGGGCTCTGCCGCCCCCCCTGCCCTGCCCTGCTGGCTCAGGCTCTGCCGCCCGCCCCCACACTGCTGGCCCCGCCTCTGCCAGGCTTTCCCACCTCTGCCGGGGCCGGCCGGGCTCCAGCTTGGCTTGGGGCTGCCGCGGGCTCTCACTTCCGTGTTGGCAGCTTTTAGAATTTTGTTAATGTATTAGCCGCCCCGGAATATTGGCCGCACTTCCGGGTTTCCACCAAAATTTTGGTTAAATTGGTGCGGCTTGTATTCGTGAAATTACTGTACCCAGAGTTTCCTGGCTCTGAACCTGACTTTGAATCCAGCACACAGAGTTTACAAGAAAGACTCTTTTTTAAACAGTATTTCCACAAGGAGCAGCAGCATGGAACCCCAGTACCTGGGCAGTGCTAAAGTCAGGGAAAGGGGCTACAGCTCTTTGAGTCTCCCCAGAAAATTAGTAGACTCCTGTTTGTATCTCCTGCCTCAAACATAGCACGGGCAGCAGGGGAGGGAGGGGATCCCATCCCTCTGCTCTACTCTGGTGAGACCTGGATTGCTGATTCAGTTCTGGTGCCCCAACATAAGAAGGACATGGAACTGCTGGAGAGAGCCCAGAGGAGGCCACGGAGGTGCAGAGGGAACTGGAGCCCCTCCCCTGTGGAGCCAGGCTGGGAGAGCTGGGGCTGCTCAGCCTGGAGAGGAGAAGGTTGTGTGGAGAGCTCACAGCTCCTCCCAGGCTCTGAGGGGCTGCAGGGAACCAGAGAGGGACAATTCCTCAGGAACTGCAGTGCCAGGAGCCAGGGAATGGCTCCCAGTGCCAGAGGGCAGGAATGGATGGGATCTTGGGCAGGAATTGTTCCCTGGCAGGGTGGGCAGGGCTGGCACAGGGTGCCCAGAGCAGCTGTGGCTGCCCCTGGATCCCTGGCAGTGCCCAAGGCCAGGTTGGACACTGGGGCTGGAGCAGCCTGGGACAGTGGGAGGTGTCCCTGCCATGGCAGGGGTGGCACTGGATGGGATTTAAGGCATATTCCCTCCAAACCATTCTGGGGCTGTGTGAGTATTTTCCTGGGATTAGAAAAACACTGTGGAGGACATGGAGTGTGTCCTCTCTTCATCTCTGTCTTACTCTCCCCTTTTTTCTTAGTCCTTTGGCCTTCTCTACTAGAACAGATTTGTTGTTAAGTTCTGGGGTATTTGCAGATTTTGAAAGGTGTAACTGTCTTGAGGATATTTGCAGTTGCAGTTTTGCAGAATTATCTTGTTTGCTGAGTACCAGGCTTAATGACTCTGTGCAGTCTCATAATTCCTTAGACCCATTTACTCCAGGAGTTGTTTTTTTTCTCCTTTCCTCCTTTTTCCCCACCTCAGGCTGCAAAGCTTGTTTTTTTTGTTTTTTTAATTGTAAGAACATTTCTAGAATGTCTTCATGTCCCTTTCTGAAGCAACTTGTAGTAAAGGAAAAAGAAAATAGGAGAATAGGAAAAAGAAAAAAGGAGATATAAACCGAAGGAACATTACAACCATATATCCATTAATCACTAATATCCATTTATTACTAATATCCCTCTCAGTTCACTGCAAGATGGGAAAAGAGTGACTGATGCAGGTGCATTACTGTCAGCAGTGCAAAGCTCCATTGTCAGTAACATAAGAACCATCCTGATTTTGACACAAAATTTGCTCCTGTAAAATTCCCCAACTTCTAAATTCTGGAACTGAATTTAAATCCTTCATATAGACACAGGAGCAAACTCTCCTTGCAGCTTGGAAATGACAAAAGGCTAACGATTCAGTAAACAAGCTTGATTCTCTCTCTCTGTACAACCTTTTAATGACTGTCATTGCTTTAGCTCCAAGAGGTTGGTGATCTAATTAGGGCAAATTGAATAAGACTGCTTTTTATGCTAAAGCGTGAGAAAGTTAATTGAAATCAATCCATATTCAGTGAAAATGCTGGAGACATCACTGATAATTTAAAGCTATTAAAAGATGTTGTCCTGAAGCAAGGCAGAAACATTAAGTCTAAGAGTCTGTTAAAGAAAACTACCTACATTATACAGCTAAGATGGACTAAGGATAGCTGAAGCAATTAGAAACCCTGAAGCATAAACTCAGTCATGTGTAATCTTCTTTGAGTTATTTCAAGCCATTTGTTTCTGGTAAAGTCACAGATATTTTTTAAATCCCATTTGTGACATTTTGTTAACAATGGTGTGCTCCACTTGCAAGCCTCCAGTTCTCATTGATGGGCCATTGTGCTTTAAGAAAATTTAAATTGAAATGCATTTCCTAGGCTCATTTAAAGTTTTTGTTCATAGAATGCAAAACATTGATTTAGTAGATATGAAGGATAAAATCCAGTCCCTTGTTTTTAAACAAATTTGCAAACATGCCAGGGTAAACATGATGGGTTTTCTTTCTGAAAACCTCAAATCTATCATAAAATCATTGAAGTTGGAAAAGACTTCCAAGATCATCAAATCCAACCTGTGGAACTTGCTGAGGGGATGAGAATTCAGAGCTGCACAGTTCTCATTCAGAAGTTCTTTCTAGGATGAGTAATAAGACATACGATAAAGAACAAAATAATAAGAAAAAAGATATCTAAAATAATATCTGTGAAGTTTATGCTGTTGCTGTCTGCATTTGGGATCTGGAACAGACATAGTGGACCTGACTCTGTTACCTGCCACCTCTGGCATGGCTCATGCAGTTCATTGAGGAGCCTTAACTGCAATGACACATGCTGGGAATGCTGGACAAACCTGAAACTGTACAAAAGATTAATTCCATAAAATGCACCATAGGCACAGGGGCTGAAGACAGCTAAAATTAATCTGCCAAATAGTAATAATTATCTTTTATGGTCTGTCACAGTTTGTACTTGCAGATTTGTAGACATCTTGGTCTTGGCAGTTTCCTGCTTAGCCAGATTTAAACATATGGAGGTGTAAAAGGACTAATTGGGAGTCAACAGCACAATGGACATGTCCTGCCAGGGCTTCTCAAAACAAGTACAGTAATTTCATGACTATAAGGCACACCTTAAAGCCTAAAATTTTGATTGAAACCTGGAAGTGCACCTTATAATCCAGTGCGCCTTATATATGGAAAAAGTTTGAGTATTGAAGGTATCTCAAAACAATTTCTGTTTCACATTGGGCAGCAACAAACATGAAGCTCGCAATCAAATGACCACGAGCAGGCGGAGGACATGTTGGGGGTTGGGGGTTTTTATTTTTTCCCTCTGTGGAGAAATTTTCCCCATTATCATGCTAACAAAGCTGGCAGGGCGGCTCCCTTAGCTTTTAATTGCTCAAGACAAAAGAAATGAGTGGGTGCTCTCAATGTCTCAATAGCTGGGGGGGGTTTGAGTGGTAGGGGTGGATGGTCATGGTTTCCTTTTTTTTCCTTCTGGTGGGTCACTGGCACTCGCCGGCCTGAATGTGGAGGAGAGAGGTTTTTTCTCTGTGGTCAGATCCACCCTGCACCCCGGCACTACTACCGCAGGGTCCCGGGGCACAGGGGTCAAACGTGCGGCAGCATCCGCGCTGGGCCGGCGCAGTGCTCAGGGGGCTCCGCCGTTCGCCAGGAAACTTTCCCGCTGCGCTTGCCCCCCTGGGCGCACCCTCCCCTCACCTGCGTGAGAGCGGAGCCGGCAGGTTTAATAAAAGTGAGTGATTTTTCTCTGGGTTTTTTGGGGGTTTTTAAAGTGTTTTGATTCTTTTTAGGCTGCATTTAAAGGCTACACCAATCCATGAAAAATGTTTGCAAATTGAGCACCTGCCAGTAAACCCTGCAATCATGCAATTCCATTACTAATTCGTTACTTTGTTGTGCACGGATCCTCGCTGCAAAAGAAAAGTGCAACTTCCAGTCAGGTGTGCCTTATATATGGACAAAGTTCAGAAATTTGCCGACTCCCGGAGGTGCGCCTTATAATCCGGTGCACTTTATAGTCATGAAATTACTCTATTTAAGCTAATTTTACTGGTGGTGTGTATGTCCCAGCCCCAAAGCCTGACTACCCCGGTGCAGCTCCAGCCCTGTGTGCTGAGGGGGTTTGGAACACATCCAACAGTCCTGACCATCAGCACATGGCAGTATCCCTCCTGTGAGGTCCGTGCTGCACACCAGGCTCTCACTGCACCCCAAAATCTCAGGGACATTAGGGATGGCCATTAGGCCAGAGTGGGTGCTGCAAAGCCTTCCTCCCCACCACACACCTGGGGAGGGCGGGGGGAGGGGATGGAGGAAGAGGTGAAGCTGAAATCACCCAGGAAAGGAAGGGAATACAACATTTGCAAGATCTCACAGCCTTGGAGTAGATTTTGATCAATTTATACTAATTATGTTATTAATTGTGTTTGTTCCTTGTTTTTATGTGTACAAGTGCCCCCCTGCAATAACAAAGGCTTTCACTTTTGGAATGAATGCTACTCATTTTAACAGTGGAATTTGTCTTTTTTCCTTCACCTTCTAACCCTGTGCCAGGTAAGAATCTTGGGTTGATGCAATATTTTTTGCTTCTTTTGCCCCTTTTAAAACCATTTTAAAGGCAAAATTATGCCCATGTTCTTACAATAGCAGGGGGAAAAAAAAGCATTAGACACCTCAAGACTCTGAAACTTGAGCACAATTTATTATGTTTGAACCAATTTAATAATTTTTCTTGTTTTTTTTGTTTTTTGAATTGTAAATGCTTTGACTGTGCAATACTGAAAGATACTTTTCGTTCCTTTGTTTATCTGCATTCAACACAAGGTGGAAGGAATAATGTTCTTAGTCAAAAATTGGAAGCAAGTTATTTTAATATCATTTGTTGATCTTACATGTGCTGGATTACTAGAAAAACTCTGCCAACTCTTTGTTGACCATAAATGCTGGTTTCTATGTTTTCAGGCGAAAAACGTTTGCACTGTTATCTTTTATATTAGGAATATTGTGTTATCTCAAAAGATGTGTCTGCTATGGGTGTGTACTGGGGTGCCTACTGGTTCTAACAGGGATTAATATTTTATGTGCAAAAAGTGATGATGAGAGACAACATATTCACTGGACAGGGTAGAGAGAATGTAGAAGTAAATAAATATTTTATGCCAAGAAATGTATTGATTTGTTTGGGTCATTCAGGAATTATGAATAGTGTCAGGAAATGATGCTGGGAAGCACCTGGTATTTGGTGCCTTAGTAATGAAGTCTTCCTCTCAAATATTTCTGAAAAGAAGTCTAGAAAGGTGAAGAACCAGCTCTGCCAACAAAAAAATTCCCAGGACTTCTGTGCATGTAGCAGCTAGAGATCTTTAAAATTCCTGTGTTTTTAAATGTGCACCTTATAGTAGCTCCAGAAATAAACAGGTTTTTTTCTCTTTTTAGACCTAAACTGCACATAGAAACTTAGTTTAAACTAGCATTTTTCAGGAAGCTTAGCTCAACCCTCTGAATGAAATGTCCTTTCTGAATTTTGAAGAGCAGTCTGAGTTCAGTCTCAGTTTGGCTGAGCTGGTTTTTCCCCATCGATCCCTCTTAACTCTGTAGATCACCTCTAACAAGTTTAGCTTTTATGCACTTTCATATTGCAGTACAAACTCACTGTGAGGATGCCATGCCTTATTTCCTCTGCAAGATATTTAATCAAAAATGACCCACAATTTCAAGCATGAATGCCCAACATCTCATTATTAACCACTCCCTGGGACTCTTTAGAGTGCTCTAACCTCAGCTGGGATGTGGTGACAGGATTCAGGAGACGACTGGTGGTTTACAGTTTAGGTCATCCTTTAACTCTCCTTGTTATTTAGTAGGAGAAAGCAGGGGGAAAGTATCCTGGTAGCTTTTTGTATCAGCAGTGAAATTGTTGATCTGTGTGACCTTGGTCTAATTTGAGACCTCAAGAAATCAAGTAAGAGGCAGCCCAAAGAAGGGACTCTTCAGTTAATTTGCTTTCCCTGCTCCTTGACTTCTCAAGGGTTTCACTACAAGGACACTTTCCAGGGAGTTCATGAATTTTTCAGACACCTTTCATCACTGACCTTTCACTTCAATTTGGAGAGAATGGCAAGGTCTGGGCAGAATGGCATTGTTACCATTGCCTTTTAATTTGTCTCGTGTCAACCAAACACAACTACCCAGCCTTTGTAATCATGTTGATCTAGCAAGCCTCGCTGGTCTGGGCAGAACATTTCTCCCCATATTAATCTTTACAAATGTGCTGTTACTTGGTGAAATAAAGCCTGAGAGAGGGTCAAGAAAAATGATGACTAGAGCTTAAAGTTATTTTTTCCCCACAGCCCACTTTTCTCAAAGTTGCTCAGGGATTGTTTGTTTTCCTTTTTAAAAAGAAGGTTTGAGTCCCATTCATTTTTTGAAACAATGCAGATAACTGCATGTTTTGTTCCTAATAAAACCTGAGATAATCCTTCCACATAATGGCAGCATGGGCTGAACTGATAAAATGGTGGGAATGAGGAATATTGCCCAGATAAAATGTAAAACAAGAAATGTGTGGCCATTCCTGTGAGCTGCAATGTTTTTACCAGTTCATTTAGTCCTAGGCCTTTGTAGTACTGGTGCTAATTAAGAGACGCTCCAGTTTACATCAGGCTGCTACAGCAATAATCATGTCCAGTTAAAGGTCACATTAAATTATTTGGGTCTCAGTTCCATAATGGCTAATTCCAACAACACTGTTTCAAGACAGTGATATTGTTTAAAATTTGCAATGCCCACATATTCTGGCAAGGAAGCTTTTTGTCTCTATTGTGAGCAGTTTGCTTTTATGAAGATAATTATTATTTTTCTACAGATCCCCTCTTTTTCTGCTTTTATATTTGCAGAAAAAGTGCAATGAGCTATTGTAAACTCTGAGTCATCATTTACAGGTTGCAAAGTGGGGTGGCTTGATGACATCCACACAGAAACATGTAGTGAATAAATTAAATTAAATTAAAAAGGGAAGAAAAAAAGCAACAGAACTCTGGTTATGTTGTTGTACACGGTGCCCTCAGAATGTTTTGTTGCTACATGTGATGTGTCCATAGAACATTGACGTGCAAATTAAAGCTGCTGAATCCCAGTTAAAGTTCATTAGATGTTTTTATCAGTTCTGAGTTTCCAGATTTGCCCCATTATGCTTAAGAATTACCAAAAAAACTCCACTGCTGCCATCAGAATCTTCTTTTTGGTTACCTTTTTTTTCCTTTAACAGTATCTTATGTGCATTTAGAATATTTTGGAATTATTACTGTATTTTAAAGTGTGCAGTACTTCTCTTTGCCTCATTGTCAATAAAGCATATCTCACCTCATTATTTTATCCTATTTAGCGTGGTTTTGGAATGTTCTAGGCCATACTATTAATATAATAGTGAAATAAGAGTTGCTGCACACAACCCTTGGAATTAAAAACTACCTCTGCAGCCATCAGCACAAATCCTGAGAGAAGAACCTTCCCACCTGGTGATCCAGCTCTGGCCTGTCCTGTGGGCTTGCCTCAGGGAATTCTGAGGTCAGCTTTCCCTTAGGACCATATGTAGGAAATGACATGTCTGTATTCAGGTTGAGGAAAATAGTGAACAGAATGTCTTCATCCATTGTGGTCTCATGCCCTCAACTCTGGGAAGCAAAATCCCCAATTCTGTTACACCACAGACTGTTTTTTTTTTCTCCTGTTGAAAAGCAAATCAATTTTCCCTCTTTGTAAATGCAGGAATTTGAGATTTGCTGTGAGTTTCAAACACTGTTAAAGAGACAAAATTGTACCTTGTAAGTACAGTAGTTTCACGAATACAAGCCGCACGGATTATAAGCCGCACCCCCGGTGCCTCGACAATGTTGCTGTCTTTGTCAATAGATAAGCCGCACCCCGAATATTAGCCGCACTTTCGTTCGTCGCGAGAATCCGTGCGCAGCTTTCACAAATTGGCCAATTAGTAAGAGGATCGCGGCATAGCGGGCTTTACTGGCTCGGGGCGGGGCCAGGCAGGCTCAGCCCGCTCATGGTTGCCGACGGGGCCAGGTGGCCCAGCTCAGCGCCACGGCTCGGCGGGGCTGGCCGGGTGGTGCTGCCGCCGCCGCCGGGCTCGCTGGCCCCCCTCTCGTCAGCACCGCCCCGCTGCCGCGTTCGCTCGCCCGGCTGGCAGGGCTGCCGCCGCCGCCGCCGCCGCCGCCGCCGGGCTCGCCGTCCGCCCCGCTGCCGCTTTCACTCGCCCCGCGCCGCGCCTCGCGAGCGCCGCGCCCGCCCCGCGGCGCTTTCGCGGCTCGCGGCGGCGCTTTTGCGGCTCGCGGCTCGCAGCTCGCGGCTCGCGGCTCGCGGCGGCGCTTTCGCGGCTCGCGGTTCGCGGCTCGCGGTTCGCGGCGAGCGGCTCGCGGTTCGCGGCGAGCGGCGGCGCTTTCGCGGCTCGCGGTTCGCGGCGAGCGGCGGCGCTTTCGCGAGCGGCGGCGCTTTCGCGAGCGCCGCTTTCGCTCGCCCCGCCGGCAGGGCTGCCGCCGCCGCCACCACGCTCGCCGGCCGCCCCCTCCCGTCTGCACCGCCGCCGCGTTTCCTCGCCCTGGCCGGCACTGCAGGCCCCCGCACCGCCGGGCTCCCCCACGCTGCTGGCCCCGATTATGCTGGGCTTCCCCCGCTGCCAGGCAGCCCCACCCGCCGGCCTTCCTGCTTCTGCCATGCTCCCCTGCACTGCTAGCCCCAGTTCTCCCGGGCTCCCCCGCCCTGCTGGCTCAGGCTCTGCCGCCCGCCCCGACACTGCTGGCCCCGCCTCTGCCAGGCTTTCCCACCTCTGCCGGGGCCGGCCGGGCTCCAGCTTGGCTTGGGGCTGCCGCGGGCTCTCGTTCCGTGTTGGCAGCTTTTAGAATTTTGTTAATAGATTAGCCGCCCCGGAATATTAGCCGCACTTCCGGGTTTCCACCAAAATTTTGGTCAAATTGGTGCGGCTTGTATTCGTGAAATTACTGTATTTCCAGATTGGCCAAAGGTTTGAGTTTTGAGTCTGGGTTTGATGCTAAATTTGCACTTGTCTGACTGATGGGAGCCCTGGGAACTGGGGGTGATGGGAGCTGCTCTTCAAAGAATCAGAGCTGCCACCATTCAAGTTTCATGCCTGGGTTTGTTTTTTTTTCAATGTAGAACAGGGTTACAATATTTTTCTTCCAAAGTGTATGATGACAGGAGTGGAAAAAATATGTAAGTAAGTATTTTTTTTTCTTTCTAAAGTAGGATTATGAAAGTTTGAAAGTTCCTAAGACACTTAAACTGAATGGTTGTTTTTTTTAAATTACCAATAAGTAAAAAAAAGAACCCTTTGCTGACTATCTGGTATTTTTTTCAATGGCATTTTGTTTTGCTTTAAATATTGCCTCTGGTTTGCATTATACTGTTTGCCCACCTAGTGAATTTTTGTGGAATTTCTATATTTCAGCACCTAATTTTTGCCTATTACGTTTAAAGATGAAACCATTCTCTGTGTAAGTCCTCTGGGGGAAAAGCTGCACATAAATGATAATGGCAATTACGGTAAATGCTGAACCCAGCATCTCTAAGTGTTTGCTGCAAAAATTATCTGTAAAATATTTCATGTTAATGTTAATCACATGGTCTGTGTTGTTTACCTAGAGCTCTTTCCATGAAAACAGCCCACAGAACTTAAAACAAATTAAAATGTAACCAGAGTCTTTGCACTTTAAATGTTGTTTGACTTCTGTTATATCAAGGACTACATTGATATAACAGTGTTTAAGGGAAACAACAAGATGCTGTTTGGTTATAGGACACCATCTATGGGAGAAAAATAATTTGAATCAGTTTTAGGCTGATTTTATGATTTAGTTTTTTTTCAGGCAGCACAAATTCCAGTTGTGCTGGTTTGCACACCAGGCTGTGTGAGAGCATTCTGAGGCATAATAAATTGATGATGCATGTGTGACAAATCACTGCACAGTCATTCAGTCCCTCCTGACTGACACAATTATGCCCATTTTATAGACACAATCAGCCTGCTCTTTTCTCCTGGGATCATTTTTCTGGTGACACTGAGATTTGATTTGTTTCTCTTAGGCAGTGGCCTCTTTCCAGCCGATGGTTACCTGTTGCTGGGAGTTTAGCAATGCAGTATAAACTATATTTTATTTAGACAGTCTTTTCCACAGTGTCTTGGTGATCATGCAAAGATGAAAATGAAGCAGGCTCTGATTTATCCTGCCACTTATTAATAAACAAAATAATTGCTTGTGTGTTCTTGTGGAGTCTTTAATTTACACATTCAAAAGTGCTCCACACTGGCCAAGCTGCCAAAGCCTGAAAAGCAGGCAGCTCCTTTAATATGAAAAGTTCAAGCAGCTTATCCTTGCCTTCTAAAGGAGAAAAATCTGAACTCCTCCTTCTCTAGATTAGCTAAAAGCCTTTGCTATCAGTTTGTGTTGCTTTAGAGTTCATTCCTAACAAACCTTTGTCCTTGCAGTGTGTAGCTGCCAGCCATCAGAAACTATTTCTGCACCTTGTGAATTTAATCAATTTGGTGTGTCTGCTGAAAGTAATAAAACATCATTGAAATTCTAGCTTAAGAAAGTTAATGCACTAACTGTTCCCCGTGTGACTGCAGACAGCTAAACAGTAAGATATGGGCTTTCTATTGTAAAGCTCTTAAAAAAAAAATTACACTGATATCCTCAGTTGCACCTTAACTTGTGGATTAATAGACCTTTAAATTTGAAACCAGCTCATCACCTCACATTAAATGAAACAAGGCTATTTTGGACAGTTTTTAACAAAGGGTCAAGATAATATTAAAGGTAGATAAATTCAGAAAATTTCAAAACTTATCTGCATGGGCAGCCTGAGGCCTCCATCTCTAGGATTCTACCCTGTTCATTTCTTGGGCAGGAAAGTCTCTGCAGGTTTTCTGTAGCAGTTCTGGACTAAATCTTCTACCTTTTTTAGTCTGTGTGTGTGGTGTAAACTTGAACCCTGTAGGGTGTCTCAGCTGGTAGATATCTACACTGTATTCTTATTGTATGTTGTCTTTGTTTTTCTGTTGTTACCCTGATTTTTTTTTTTAATTCCATGGTACAGCTCACATCATGACAAATATTGGCCAATTTAATGACCTAAAGAGGGTTTATACAATTTTTTGTAAGGTGATAAATAGGAGCAGTTTCACTCACCAGCATTAATCATGCAGGCTGGAAGTGCCCAAGGGGAAATCTCGTAAACTCTAAGGCAAGAGAAAATTTTAAGTTCATGCCAAAAATCAGAAGAATATCTCCAGAAGGAAATTATGGTTAATAAGCACTTGATTCTGAAAACCAGCAGTAAAACAAAGGGGTGAATTCTGAGAGAATGTACTCGACAAACAGCAACGACAAAGCTGGCAGGAATTGGGATGGTAATTTGATGGCAATTGGTTGAAAGAACTCTGCACTGCAAGGATTTAGTTAAGGAGATGTGAAAATAAATCACTGAGGAAGTGTCCAGCAAAGTGTATTGACCTTCACACCAGCACACACATTGCAAATTACAACAGTATCGGAGGAAAGGGAAGAACTAGAGGCTAAAATACAGAAGGAATGCAAATGTGGGCAGTGGAAAGCCATTCATTACAGCGTGTGAGTGGCAATCAATAACCTCTTAACTAGGCAAGGGAGAGAAAATAACTCCACATGGTGTGTTGTCAGAGGGTGCAGGACCTCAGGCTCTTTCAGAAAGTGAGAACAGTTGCAGTGTGGTACAGATTTGCTAATAATGACGCAGGGCATTTAAAAACCTCTGTGAGATGAATTTCTGAGGGAGCACAGAGAATAAGGAACGCAGGAGATGGAGCTCAGAGCTCAGATTCCATCTGCCTTCATCTCAGGCTGCCTGGAGTGCCAGGTCAGGGTAAGCGGCAGGACGCCTCAGCCTCATTGCAGACCTCTGAGACAAAGCCCTGAGAGAGAGCCCAGCCTGCACAAGGGAACCACGCAGAGTAAGCCAGGAAACAGTGCTGGGAAACTGCACTCGCCTTAGGCAGGGCTCTCACTTAAATGGTTTCAGTTGGTTTTCCCCCCTTTTTCGAAGTATGATGGGCAAGAGATCTGATCCCACAACTTCATGTATTGAAACTGCAGCAGAGCCTGGCTCTGCTCACCTGCACCAACCCCCTACCAAGGCAGGGACACCTGAGCAGCTTTTACAGGAACGTCCAGTTAGGGTGGAATACCTTCAGAGAAGGAGCCTTGTGCTACCTCTGCCTCTGAAACTAAAACATTTCAAAATATTGAGGCTGCCAGTGTTTAGAAAACTAAAGGAATAATGATAATTGAAAAAAAAACATTTTTAACTTCTCACTAATCTCACAGTTATATGCAAATCAGGCTTGACAGAAGATTTCGTTTTTAAGCCCTGTCATGTTTGTAATCTATTTTGTGTTCTTTTGGCATAATGGGATACTCAAAACAGTTATATTTATCTCAGTTTAAGTCAGATATTTATCTCAGTATTAAGTCAGATATTTTTTTATATATTTTGTGCAAGAAAGGCAGTGAATTGCAGCAGGTTGTAAGGAGCTTTGCAATTCTTGCTTTTTTTTTTCTATGTTCTTTGCCTTTCTTTTGTATGTTGTGACAGATAAAACAAAATAAAGGCACTTCATAGAGGATGAGAATATGAAATTACATAAGGACCTCCTTCATCAGAGAATGAGAAAATAAACCATTTTGAGATGTTGTCTAATGTACAGAGCACAGTCAGACATGAAAGTGAGGAAATGAAAGTGTTCTCAAATACAATCTTGCTCTTTCCTTCCTTTGTGTTTCAGAAAACAGCTGAAAGGGATCAAGGAACTTTGCACTTTTCTCAAATGGTATCAACCTATGGCCACCTAAAACTGGGGAGAAGTTTGCAGACTGGACAACTGGCTATGTTGAAATTCAGGCTGAAAATATATTGATGCTCTTAGAAGTTTTTAAGGCTGCAGCTCTCTGGAGTTCTCAGCTTGAAGCCTTTCACTAAAACATTTAGAAAATAACACAGAACAGGTAAACAGAAGGAATTGATTTTTTTTGCTGCACGCTTAATATTGGGTTTAAGGTAAGTCTTTCTACAGAAACTTCTGAGCATTGTGCCTGTAACTCAGCCCATTGTCTTGATCTTTTGTCCTCCTCTGTGGTGTACATGATATACAGACACTTCAAACAGGAGGGTTCTGTGTTTGCAGCTCTTTTAGCTCTAAACTACATTATATGATACCTTGTTTTTTATCAGCCATGTGTTTGGCTGGCTTACAGATCTATACAGACTGCAAACGAATGAAGTATTTAAGGTGCTTTGTTTGTGTTGTGATCACTCCCAGTGAAACACTCATGTCACCAACATCCAGGAGAGTTCCAGCTGAATTCCTGATGAACTTTTCTTGACCTCCTGTACAGCATGTCAGCTTTTCCCTGTGGCTGGATTGTGTATGGCTGGGTTAGCATCCACTCACATTGTGATCATCATGGTTTTGTTGATGCTCTCAGATGGAATGGCAGCATAGTCACAGAATCCCAGAACAGCTTGGTTTGGAGGGAACCTTTGAGATCATTTAGTTTCAACCATTTCCACTGTCCCAGGTTGCTCCAAGCCCTGTCCAATCCAGCCTGGAACACTTCCAGGGATACAGGGGCAGCCACAGCTTCTCTGGACAGCCTGGAAGTGCCTCACCATCCTCACAGGAAGCTCTTTTTATCCATGAAATAATTCATGTAATTTTTTTTAAGTTGGGCTGTTTGTGTGTGTTTGCACCTCCCTCATAGAAAGTGCTTAATTAAAGCAACTTCAATTTTGTTTCTTTCAAAAGGATCTCGCTAGATAAAGTAGTCAGTTCTGAAAACTAAGGAATAAATTAAGAATCCTCTTCAGACAGAAATACAGCTAATTAAACCAAGCTAAACATAATTAGACTCATATCTGGAGTAAAGGTAAGAGAGATGGTGATATTAATGAAGCCATTCAGCTCAGACTGTGATATTGTTGCTGTAAATTTGAGAACCCTCAAAGTCATCATTTCCAGTCCCTGGGAATATCATCCTTTTTCAGAGGCCTTGACATAGGAAGCCTAAAAATCAAGTGCCCTGAGCCAGTAATTTCGAAAGACAGTGGCAGTTTTTCTCCATCCAGTCTTTAGGGTCTGCAGAAGCTTTCTCTTTGCTGTCTGATCTATTGTTTCCAGGAGTCGTTACTGCCAAGAGCTTTCTAATGTAGGTAAATGAACAGCTCCAAATGATTTATGGGAAGGTTTCATGGCAAGTGTTGAGAAAGATTCATACTTCACAAGAGAGCTGAGGGCCCAACAATTTTTTTTTCAACTTCTGAATAAACGACCAGATTTTGAGGAAGGCACAGTGCCAGCTTTCCTCTGTGCCAGCTTCTCTTCAGTCTTCTCAGCCAGAACTACTGGTTCCTGAGAGATTTCATATATTTTGGATAGGGTCATAAATGGCAATGTACATTGTAAATTATCTTATTCTACTAAGGAAAAGGAGGACAAGGCAGCAGTGGAGGTTATGACAGAAGGAAGAAGAAAGCAGAGAATGTTCTTGAAGCAATATGACAAGATAATGCAGTCTTTAAGCATGGTAAATTTGCACATTTTTCCCTTAATTCTATCCAAGTGCCAGGTCATTGTTAACATTAATCGAAAATATTCCTCAGAAATTGTTTGCTAAACTTTTCTCTCTAACCTACTTTCAATTCCACAGGGCAAGGAACTGAATGTAAAGCATTTCCATCTATTTGTGGTCACAAAATATCGAGAATGTTGAAAGCAGTAATGAAATGCTGCTATATTACATGTCTTGAGAAGTTATTAGAGCTGATTGATTTATCAAGTTTGAATAGCTACGCAAGTTGTTATCTCCTGCAATTGCACCTGTTGGAATTGTGCTCACAAGTGGTTTGTGAGAAGTGACTGCAGTGGAATTGCAGGGAGCAACACCCAATACTGTGGTTTACTTTTTGTTTAGATTTGATACTAAACCTCCAAGGACAGCAAAATCTTTTTAACTTGCAGTGATGCCTGTTTAGTTTAATTCCAAACAGACTTTTCTCTGTGGAAGCAGTTACTCTAGCAAGGGGATTTGGTAGGTTCTGTTCCGCAAAATATAACCCCAGGGAGGTTTGTCCGCTTTTAGAGATATTGCCTCCTTCAAGAAGAGTTTGAAGAAACAAGCTGGCCACAGAATTAAGGAGGAAAATAATTTTTAGTCATCTGTCATGTCTCTGTTGTCTTCTCCTTTTGCTGTGTGTTCAGTCTAATCCTTGTGTCTAGTTAGGAGCCACACATCTTGATGATGCAGCTGTCAGCCAGGGAAGTTAACTTGCTTTAATTTCCCTTTCAGGATCTGGTAGCCTCATCTGAGAGCAAAGGTCTGGAAAATTCTGGCAGTTCTCTTCTTGAGCACATCATTGGTGCAAATAGCAAAGGTCCAGTACCTTGTGGTAACATGATATTGGATGATGTAGGAAAATTCCTAATCACGAGATACAAAAGCTTCCTGGAAATTGCATAAATTAAGATAGTTTCAGGCTGGGAACATTCTCATTCTCACTTCGCTGAGGCTGGTGACTCTGACCTTCTGCTTGGCTGTTACTGCTGCCTTTCAGAGATTTTTGGAGAGATTGCTGTTTCACATTTAGCACTCCCTCTCTGCCTGCCTAATAATATAGGACTGATCAAGCCAGCCAGGAGGACCAGGCAAGATAAATGAGATGCTTAATTTGCACATCAGGAACTTCAGACAGCCTAATTTTAAGAGGACATTTTGATAAAGTAAAATGGCACTGTGCACATATTAGTAATTGCCAGTTCTGCAAAGTTATTAATGATAGATGAGCTCTGAGCTTTGAATCTTTGCATGAATTAGTGTTTGAAGGCTGTGCCATGAAACACAAAACAACAAAACTCTAGGAAACATATCACATAATTGTCAAATTATTTGTAATTTATATAATTTTTCTCCATCACTGTCCATACTCCCAACTGTCCTATATAAAAAAAACCCAAAACCTCAAAAAGAATCAAACAAAAAAAAACAAAAACCAAAAAACAACAAACAAACCAACAGTCATACTACAGATTAATGATATTACTAATACCCTC